>NC_062228.1:20084448-20403947 GCF_902686445.1 Sciurus carolinensis | reverse complement strand
TTTATCAGACGTTGTTCTCTTTTAAACCCTTGCATAAATATTGTGAGTCATCACTCAAATTATCTTGATGAGCAAGCATTATAAACTGTTGCATTTGTGAGAGCTCAATAATCATTTATACCATTTTATCAAAGACATAATAATTACCCTCTCTTTCCTCATGCACATGACCCAAGCCTAGCCTCCTACCTGACCTCATAACCATCACTCTCTAAATGTTTGCTGATTGAGTAAATTTGGGATTAGATTTAATTCTTCTCTCCTTAGGTTCATTAAGTGCAAGTCAGTTATACTATTGCCATGGAGAGTCTAAATGCTGTTAATTTCTGATATTCATGGTAAATAGGGTATTTGTATTCAGGTGGTGTTTGGTCTAACTTGCTATCTCTTCAAATAAGGTTTGTGTAGCCAAAGTCCTTTCAGAACTGAACTGCATTGATTTTTTTTCTCCTCTTACAAAAGCACTAACAAATATATACACTCTCCTTCTTTGGCGAGATGCTTATATGCAAGATATTCTGCTTCTCTGTTTCTAAATACATATTCCTCAGCCCATTAGCTGTATATTTAAATATTTTACGAATGCTATTTTTCTACTAATTGACCTTCTGACTAAGCAATTTGTGATCAGTAAAATTAACACGTCCATTTAATCTGTTTAAAGAATGTAATCAAAGCAAATTTTCAGTGGAAAGCTATCCAATTCATTTTAGAAAGCTAGCAAAATGCTCATACCAAAAAGAGAGCATAGATAAGAGTTAGGAAACACATATAAAGAAGTTAGGGAAATCTTATTCATGAAAACAAATGTATTAATATGAAAAAAATAATACAAAACTTTCTCTTTGTAGGTATATGAATGTCTACAAAATGATTCCACTCTTGCTCACTGGCGTCTGCCATCCCGCACCAAGAACACTTTATCAGTTTAAAATCAGTTCCTAAACATCCATCTGAATATAAGTGTAATAAGAAAAAAAGGCTAAGGTTATCTCAGGCAGTGGACCACCTTCTTCATAATGGATTTATCTTTTGTAGAAATATCAGTATCTTAATTCCTACTTTGTAGTAAAACACTAGTGACACTTGAAACCAAATTAGTTTGTACCAACATGGTTTTATAACACTAACCTCTAAATCCTAAATAGCATAGTGTGGACATGAATAATTAAACCAAAGATAAATTTTTAAATAGACTACTATTGAATTCACAAAAAGATTTTGTGTATTTATATACACGATATACATAACATTCAATACGCGATATATATTTACACACATGTATGCAAACAATATAAACCTATGCATTAATTTTTTATATTTCCACTCGCATAAGACAGGTTAAGGTCAACCCTGGACCCATTCTGGTTACTGGAGTCTGAGCCGGGGAAGTTTCACATCACGCTGTATTCCAGGATACTAGTCAATTAAAAAGGAGACAAAGGGGTCACGTATGTATCAAAATACACAAGTACCCTCTCCTACCTAAAGATATGTGGAAGTTTCTGCCAAAATTAAACTCGCCTCTCCTATCACAGGTAAAGCAGTGATCTGAGCTACTGCTGCCCACTGCTTGGCCATCCTTACAGACTGGCAGGATGGAACAGGAGGGAATTTTTGTCACTGACCTGTGGGCAGACAGATCTTTAGGAAGCTAAAAGACCAAAATTACTCAGTAGAATCATCAAATTGTTTCTCATCTGGTGATATGAGTGTCAGAGAGGGAGTGTCTATTTGTGGAAAGGTAGAGAGCCTGAAGGTGTCATTCCAGAATTCTTTCTCTTGGGAGAGGTGACATTGAGGACAGAGTTGGAGGGACAGGAAACCGTCTACACTAGCATCCCCCACTGACATCCCCCACATTTCCACAGAACTCCAGTTTCATATGGTGACTAGGCAAACAATGTGGGCAGTATCAGAAATTTCCTTTAGTGAAAAATTAGTTGTCATGCCTTTATCCTGGAATGATGCTGAAATACATGAGTTGTGAGTGTAACAAATTCTGTGTAATGTAATAAAGGTTCACCAATTATTTGACATGTTTCCCATAAGAGGGAGGGAACTCTGTATTCCCTTCCTTTATTTCCAGGCTAGACCTCTGACTCCCTTTTGTCAGAGTACGAGAAAACCGAAGCTGTGCTGCCTCTGAGACAACATCACAAGTCTTCTGGAATTCTCCCTCCGGAAAAGCACACATGATGTCAGAAATCTGACTACTTTGACTCTGCCATGCTATGAAGAAGTTCAAAAGAGCCATGTGCCATGTAGAAAGACCAGAGAGAGAGAGAGAGAGAGAGAGAGAGAGAATGATGTTTCGATAGCCCTGGCTGTGCCAGTCATCAAACATGATTGACATCAGACGTGCAGGTGAAGCAAGTTGAATATCTGGGATCCAATGACGTGAAGCAGAATTGAAGGATTTAGCAGAACAAAGTCTAAGCATATGGCCTCAATGGAGCTTCCCCAGACATTTCCAACTCTTTAAGTCATGCCAACTGAGGTCTCCATCAATGCTAATCCACAAAACTAGGAGCCTACTAAGATAGTCTGTGTTGATGGCACTGACATTTTGTGGTATTTTCTCACATGAGAATAGATAACCACAACCCAGGTATTTCAATCATTACTTTATCACTACTACTGACTGAATTTTGCATCCTCTAAATTCATTTGTTGGAGTCGTAAATAGTGATATGGCCGAACTCAGAGATTGGGTTTTAGGAGGTAAAAATCCTGATTCAATAGGATTAGTGTACTTATAAGATGAGATATCAGCATACCACCCCCCATCCCCCCGCCAACTTCCTGAGCACACTCAGAGGAAAGATCATTGTGAGAATACAGCAAGAAAGTGGCCATCTGCAGGCTAGGAAGAGAGACTTCACCAGAAACAAATGTCGGCAGACTGTACTCTAGAACTGTCAACCTCTACAACTGTGAACAGTAAAGTTCTGTGTCTAAGTCACCTAGTCTGTGGTGTTTATTAGGACAGCATAAGCAGACTAATAGAACTACCTATTAACTGCATGACCCAGGGCAACTATTTAAACTTTCTGATTATTTATTTGCTCATCTGTAAAATGAGAACAAAATACCAGTGTCTTTTTCATAACAACCTTCCTTAGATTAAATGAAATAAAATGTGTGTGAAATCCTAAACACAATACCTAATACAGAATATGAAATAAATTTAACCACTATGTTTTGGTGAGATGTATCTCTGTAAAATTAGAGAGCCAAAAGAAGAAATAATACTACAACACAGGCAGAATTCTTAAATGAATGTTTTGCTGAAATCTGAAATAGTCTTGCTATGAACTGCATAGCAATTCCAGATTGAAGCAGTTGGAAAAATAAGTTTCATGGCATCCTGGCAACGTTTCAGTTATACACTTTACAGTAATAACATTATATTCTACAATGATTGTATACCTCCCCCAAAGGGTTACCCTATCATTTCTTAGAGGAACCATGACTCTGACTTAGTCCAATGGAAGGAAGGAAAAGAAGGAAGAAAGGCAAAAAGGAAGGAAGGGAAGGGGGGAATTCTATGAATGTGATAGTCATCAATTTGAAAATTCATTCAATATATATTTTGAGAGCTTTGAAAATGAAGACTGTTCAGTAATTCTCCTCTATGAAAGAAACTCAGAAGAAATTCAGAAATACCTCTACCTAAAAGAATATTCATTGTAATATTATTATATATTAACTAAACATTGGAAATCACTTAAAATATCCAACAATATTTATTTATGGTTAATCTATCATGGAAAATAGAATGATTTCATAAATAATTATATTTACTTAGAATTAAGTCATAGAGATAAAAAATGATTAATATCAGTATGCCTAATAAGCATAGGCCCACAGAAGAATATTTATAACAATTATTGGAAAGGGATCACAATACAGTACCAGCAACTTTAAGGTTCTATGAAATTATTAATAATTTGTTTCATCTTTTTCTTTATCTATAGTTCCCATACTTCTACTATGAATAGATACTTATTTTATGAACACATAAACAAAAAAACAAACTCTTTCAGTTTTCATTTAAACAAGAACAACTAGTAGAGTCATAAAGTAGTTTATCAGTTTATCTTATAGACAGTATGAGACAAAAATCCCAAGTGAAATTTCTGTTATTATTTTCCCCCATAAAACTTGTCCTTCATCTCAGGAAACTTTTATGACAGCTTCATTGTTAAATGTTAAAAAATGAAAAGATAGAAAATGAAGAAAATTATAGAGGAATTCTCCTTTCTTCCTTGTGAAGGTGTGTCTTGAGAGAAATCTTTAGAAAACTTTAGTCCAGAATTGATTAATCTTCCTTTTCACCTTCAGATAAATAACAACATATTACTGTTAATCATATCGAGGAATAAAATATAAGATTGCATTGAGCACATGCTTACACATTCCATTATTCATTCTCAAAAGATATAGTTAACATTTGAAAAAAATTATTCTCCAACAAACTCTCATGTGACCTATACATTAGGAGAATTAAGAACTTAAAATTATTCCTGTTGCCTGAATCAGAGCCTACAATATAACAGAGTATGAACAGACCTGACTTTTGTTTCCATGTTCCATGTTACAAATCCTCACCTCTTTGAATTTATCTTTCACCAAACACAGGCAAATATTTGAGGAGAACTTGTTTGCTACTAGTCCAGGATTGTGTTAGTCCCAATAGGCACAAAATTTCAGTAGATGTGATTGCTGCCAAATTTTAGAAATATAATTCTGAGTTTTCCTTTTCTTTTTTTCCCTTTGGTTTACAAATCCTAAGTAATTTGCATTCATGGAAATAGATAATCTTTAATGGACATGTCTTTATATGTTACACTAAAGATATGGAGGTTGGCTTTTTAATGGTGTCTTCTTTTTAAATGACTTATTGCTTTTTGTTCTTTACAGGGCTGAAGTAACTGTTCTTCTGTTGCTGTTTGAAGGACTTGGAGCAATTAGCCTAGCACACGAAGACTGTGTGAAATCATCCTTTTCTTGCACAACTAGAAACTCAGTCAGGAGCATGGACAGGGTCTGATTTGGAAACTGCCTCATAAAAATCTAATCAGATACTGGCATGTGATTCTCACAGATGAACAGTGTTAAGACATTAATCTGCATTCATGCCCAAAATGTAGTTGAAAATTTCACCATGGTAAGTCACTTGGAAAAGAATATCTTTAGACACTTGTTACAAGTATGAAATTGCCAATGCCAGATCTCTTTAGGAATAAAAACGTATTTTTTGCAATATTAGCAGGCAGCTGTAAGAGAAGAAGGTCCTGTCACTACTCTGTCCTTTTCCCATTTTTTGGAAGAATATGTAGTTGGTACCCAAGGCTGTTAACATACAACTTTCCTTCAGAGATGTCCTTTCCTAATAGTAATAAGATTGAGGCAGATACAATATCTTCAGAATAGATAAAGTTCAGGGAATTTGTTTCAAAACCACAGATTACTATTTGTTGTTCTGAAGGGACTTGAAACTGGAAAATTTGGTTTCAATCTTAGTTTCTGAGTTACCATGTTTTGATTTTGGGCAACAAGCCACTTATCCTTCTGAGTCTCAGTTTCATCCCCTATAAAATGGGAATAACACCTTCAAGCTCTGAGGATATTCACTGATGTAAAACGAGATTACAGCTTAAAATCTCCCTGGGAACTGGAACCCACTAAAATCATTGTAAAGTTGTTTAATTAGGTTTGCCATTAGCCATTTGCCCCCTGATACACTGTTATTTTGGAAAGTTAGACAGATGTCAAAAAACGTTGGAGAGTCTCTCAAATGGGTATTAAACAAGGAGGATTTAATTTAGAGATGTCCTTTTAATAGGGAAAAATTCAATGTTTGCAAACTGAAGTGAGAACAGTATGCTACCCCGCCTTTCCTTTTCGATCCCACGCCTGGACCATCATCGGCAGCTTATGAGCCCTAATTACTGTGGGTGGAGAGCTGAGTATCTCCATTCTGCCATTGATTGGAAATGAGATTCAATTATCAAATGAAGGTTTATTAAAGCATGTGTTTCTTGCTAGCCGACTTCTCACCACCCCAGCAATTCGCCCTCGATGAGAAACACTGCCCCTGGCAGCATTACAGGCGATGTTAACATTTTATGTGCATGGGGGCTGAACACAATTTCTAGCAAGTGTGTGAAAAGTCTGGAAAGAAAACAGTCCTTTATGAAAGGAAATGAGTTTTAAGGTGGAAGAATGAGATTTTGGTGTGACAGGGGTGCAATTTCTTGCTTTGAATGAAGGCACAGAGCACCAGTTCCTCCGGAGTTACAGGTGACCCCAAGTCTGATGGCGTATATGAAAGTAATCAACCTTCTCCACCGTGGAATGGGCCCTTCACTCTGAAAGCAGGCTGGTGTGCTGATTAGTTCTGCTAAGTGACTCTGAAGAGACCCATTTGTTTAGTGCTACGTGTAATTTTAAAGGAAAGGATGTGTCAGCAGCAGGGAGGAGAGTCAAATGAGGTCACTCATGAAATAGCGGGAGGCATCTGCTGGCACCTCTGCCTTGTCTTATTCTATTCCATCTCCACCGACCTTTGCTTCTGAAGACTGATGCTCCCACTAAATGGAACCTTCATTTTCTCATTTACTGAGTGACCAGGTCAGCTCCTCAGTGCCCTCAGAAGCTTACCTTCATTTCTCTATTTCTGGGGATACCAAGGCACTTAACCCTTTACGTGGCAAGGCGGCTTTCACCTGCAGAGTCTCCATGGGTGTGAGTTGGCCATCTCATAGAATTCCAATATACATTTCTAATGTATTTTTGATCTGTGTTCCTGATACAATCAATATCAGAAACCAGGGAATATCCAAGGCACACTCTGGAGGTCCCAAACATGACAACCCAACAAAGTACCTGCATTTTGTTTTCTTACAAGTTTCTCTTAAACTTAAATAGGATTGTAACCTGAAAATCAGGGTTGTAACCATGTTCTGTTTCAAACCACATCATGAATCTGAGCTGAAAAAAAAATCAACGTAATAAATGTAACATTCTTGACTCTGATACCAACTATGTTTTTCTGTGTGTGAAAGAGAAAAATAAATAAGACACAGCAATTGGTGGAGTCAATTGTTTCTTTCTGGGCAGTTCCAGAATCTTGAAAATGTGCTGGTATTATGGTCATGATCAACTAATATGAGAAGGCTTTAGCTAGAACTGGTACCTGACCTTGTCTTTTTCATCTCTGTCTTCCCAAGGTTCTAGCAGAAGTTTAGTACATGACAAGCACACAGAAGTTTGGCTATGTTGAGCTTCACAGATTAGTTTTTTTATTTGTTTCCTTCATTATGGAATTAGACCAACATTTGCTGGACCTTGTGGCTTTTATAAACTGTCAAGGATTTGATAATGGAAATATCCCTGAGATGAGTGATACCTGTGTGAATTCTGTATGTACTGTGTATGGAGTTCACTTTATCTTTGTAGAAGGCAAAATAGAAATATGGAAAGAAGCTGGTATAAATGATGTCATACTCCTGAATGAAATCCAGCATATTGACTCAGCCAGGTAAACATAATCTCTCTGGGTTCCCATTTCCTTATCTATATAAATGGAGACAATACTTGCTTTGGGAAGTATTATCCATATCCATAATGTCAATTTATTCATTCATTATTTTATTGAGTAATATTAGCATTTGGAATCCTCCAGGTTTTCTGTGTAGCAGAGAGGAAGTAGTGATAAGCAATCCCAGAATGAGCTCCTATATGTTTTATGGTCTACTTGAATCTACTTAATCAATCAAATACTATATAATTCTAACTCAACACAAGTTCAGGAGAAAGAAACGAGCTCATTAGCACACTGACTACTCCAGTAGAATAAATTCTTAGGAGGCTGACTTAGATGAGCTACCATTGTAGATCCCCTTGACTTAAGTCAAGGTGAGATGTGCAATATGAAGAGAAGCTTTCCAGATGAAATAGGAATAAAGAAAGTGCTTTAGCAAAAAGACCAGCAATGGCTAAGGTCCCAAAGTGGCAGCATGTTCATGAGGTTGGGAAAATAAATGGGCAATATGGTGGCAGGGAATTGATTGAGTGGTATACTTGTGCTAACCAGAGTCTGGCCCTTATAGACCATGTTAAGTGTTTTATATCAAAATCTTTTAAGTATTGACTACTGTTCTAATGTACTGCTGTAATGCTTTATAGTTTTAAACAGATTCAGAGTTGCATTTCATAAGTCTTGTTTAATGTGATTGTTTTAATCCAGCTGAATTACTTACAGCCTAGTCTTTCCATTCTGAACCCCAGTCTCCAAGGATATTGGTATAAATTCCCAGGGTAGGTTACTTTAGTTCCTTTAGAATCTCAGGATTGAAAGTCCACCAAGGATCTAATTGAAACATGTGAGGACAAGAAGTCCATCCTATCACATAGATCCTCACAGATCAACCCTCTTCCTCTGTCATTTGGTCCAAGTCCTTTCTCTTTCCCCTCTTCCCTTTCTCCTCCCATCCCTTTCCCTTTGTTGTGGTTTAGACTTGAGGTATCCCTACAAATCTTTGGTGTTAATACAGGAATTGGGGGAGGTGAAATGATGAGACTGTGAGAGCTATAACCTAGAGACATGGAAAAGAAGCTAGAGGATCCTGGTTTGAATAGATTCACAGGGTGGTAACTATGGATGGAGAAGATTGGGTCACTGGGGCTGTGCCCCAGAAAGGCTCATCTTTTCTGCAGCCCTTCCAGGCTAACATGAGTAGAGCAGCACTCCTCCACCAGTCCCTTCTACCAGGATCTGGCCTCACTATGGGCCCAGAGCAATGGAATCAGATCACTGAACCTCTGAAATTGTGAACCAAGTTGTTTTTGTAGGGTATTTTGGTCACAGTGAGGAAAAGCTAATGAACGCACCCTCAACTTTCCTGTCTCCCTTTCTCTTTCTCTCTGGAAATCACCCCCTCCCCACCAATATTGCACTGAGGTAACAACAGTAAATCTATTTAGTATTTCTCTGCCATGGGTAAAGAATATCCATGTGTTCATAAGACAAGTGGGATATATGAGAGGCCGAAATGATAAAGAGGGATTTGGCGAGGGAGAGAAAATGAAAATTGATTGTCAGATATCAGAAGGATAAAACCCCAAAATTAATGTAGTTTGGATCTTAAATGTTCCTCAAAATTCATGGGTTAAAGACTTGATCCCTAATTGATGGCACTATTCAGAACTGGTCATTGGAGGTGAGCCCTTGAAGCACATACTGGGATCACATCCTCTTCCTCTGTCTTTAATTTCTAGCCATAATGACATTTGCTCCACCAATGCTCGCTACCTGCCTCTCTGCATATCTAAAAGCAACAGAATCAGCCAATCATGGAATGAAACCTCTAAAAGGATGAGACAAAATAAATATTTTCTCCTTTTAAGTTGTTTATTGTCATTACTTTCTCACAACAACAGAAAGTTGACTAAAATATTAAATTAGTCACAAATATAAAGGACTCTAAAAGCATTATAACATCTAAAAAACAAATTCCTCCTCCCATCCCCATTGCCTTTATCTTGGATCAGATTAGCCTCTCTGCAACTAAAATCTGAAGTTGTCTGTCCTCTACCTAACATCTTTCAATAGCTCCTTTGCAAAATGTGTAGCATTGAGTTCATTGTTTTATGCTGGCAAATCTATACAATGGGATGCTTAGAGAGTTTACTTCACTGTGAATGAGCCAGGAATTCCCAATACACTGGTGAATGACTATTCTTCCTCCTTATTTCCAAACAGCAGTGGTTTGTAGCATTATAGTAGAGCTCATGGGATCAACCAATCAAGTCCAACATCCTCTTACTAAAGATGATGGTCACTGTTAGGATTGTTACTAAACATCATGTATGCAATACTTTATTCTGTCTTCATGATCATGCTTTAAAACGTGTGGTGTTATTTCCTTATTTATAGGTACAAAAACCAAGGTTCAGGGTAAAATCTTCCCAGGATCACAGGGTCAGTAAATGACAGCTTTAATCTAGACACAGACAGGAAGATGATTCATAACACACATTCTCAGCCACTTTTTTATATTTTCATGTCCTAATTGTTTCCTTTTTTCTTATACACAATGTCTAATGTACTTAAATCAAGTTGGAGGTTATAAACTAGCTAATCAGATCTGCATATATTAATTTTTAGATACTAACTGCAATTTTTCTGATTTCAAATCTACTTGGCTTACATTACAGTGGCTATCACTAGCCACTGTGTTATACCAAAATTCCACATAAAAATGCCTACAACAGTAGGGACTAAAATTCAACCATGATCTAACCAGCTGTCAGTTTCTCTAAGCCTATTGATTAGTTACATCTCTCTGGAAGAATCTTGAGTTAATACTCATGTTCCATTCCCTGCTCCACAGACCAATCTCATCAGCCCTTTGAGATTTTGCTAAAAGCCCAACACATTGTATTCTAGGAGCATTATTATATGGTCTTAGTAACCTGAACTGAATAAAAATGGACACATTACACAGTCTTGGTTCCTCCAACAGTGATTGGAAATAGATCGAAAAAGCTGCAGCACTAACTCAACCAGCCATTCCATCATCAGCTTGTCTCAGAGTAGTAATAAACTTCTTGGTTTGCTAAATTTATGGAGTAGAAGTGTGAGCACAGCCTCCCCTTGGTACCCATGGCTTTGATCAGGTCAATAACAGTGGTCTGGAGGTCTGCATGCTGACCATTATAAGCACCATGTGGACTTTCACCAATGTGCTGTTATTAGTGATTGCTTCCATGCTATCTCCTCAGCTAAGAAAATAAATCAGTCTGCCTCCAAGAAAGTGTTTTGCATGAGATTGCATGTGAGTGTTTTCCATGGAAATGTATAAGATTAAGGCTTTAATTTCCAGATACCCTCTATGTCTGTGTAATCCACTACCTAACCAGTAAGGACGCATCATGGAAGGGCTAAACTGCTGTAGCCATGAATCATCATCATCTTCTCATCTAATCAAGGTTTGACTTTTACCTCTCATCTAATCAAGGTTATGACACAATGGGAAAAAAAAGAAAATTAAGGTTATATGATTTATGACATTAATAAACACAAGCCACCCATACTGCATTCTGCATCATGATATAGTTGAGCTTATATCAAATGGAAAGATAAATTGTACCGGCTTCTCAAAGATCATGCTTACTCTGTCAGGACACTTTTGCAGGTCTTATTCCATATTCCTTGATCATTGCTCCTCTCTTCATTACTTACTTAACCCTGGCTTTCCTTGTGGATGGCTGTTCAGGAGCACTGTCTCACACCTTGGTGACTAAGTCTCCACACACACTTACAGGTGAACACTCACTTCAGTGTAGACAAAGTACTTGGAGATGCCCAAATTCATGGATGTCTCTCCCACTTAGCTTCCAGCCCTATGACAGCCAGGATCCTCATGTCCTTTCCTCACCATTATGTCCCTGGTACCTATTGTGATCTTTGGCACACAGTAGGAGGGTAAGACATATTTTAAGAAAGAACATGATGAGAAAAATAATTTTAAAATCTCATAAAGAGGTACATTAAATTGTTCAATGTGTCTGAAGAGAATTGATCATCACAAATTCTCTAATCATTAACCCCACCCCTATTTTTTGCAACATGTATTTCTTGGTCTTCTACTATTTTCCTAGGCATTTACAGGACCAGGAAGTACCATGGCAAGTAAGCAGATATAAATGCGATTTTATGCAAATAATCTTTATATTTAATGTTTTCCATTCTCCTTTTCCTTCTCTGCAGAATGAGATGCTAGAAATGAAATGGTATAAATCCTAACCATATATTTATATATCTGTGTTAGATGGAAAACTCAATGTGTTTCTTCTAAAAGTACAGGAGGCTAATTCATAAAAAATTATGTACCCCATTTGTGTACACTGAATCAAAGTGCAGTCTGTAAAAAATAAAATAAAAGAAATACATAAAAGAAAATGGAATTTAGAAACCAAAAACAAGGGAGGTTGTTTTATAATTGCTCAAAATTCAAAGAAAAAATTTCTTTGGAAGGAGTTTTGGCTTGATAATTGATCACCAGGATGCATGACTTCTACATATAATATCAAGAAACAAAGCAAAACACAAAGTAACTCGTTTGTAAACTAGGAATGATGTTTATAAAATACCATTTTGATGTTAAAAGGAGATTTCCTCCCTCAGAGGATCAGGGCCTTTGGAAAGCATTGCTAGACAGGAAAATAAGAATATGCTAGTGAAAATGAGGTTTTGGGATATTCAGCAGGTGTATGTGCTTTATGTACATGAGCTGTAAGTCTATGTCAGGGTACTGCCTGAAGTGACAGTTGGGTGGTGGAGAAAAACTTGGAATTCTCACAGCAGTGTGTTGAGTAAAAGCCAAATGTAATAAGGTACATCTGGCTTGCTTTCTAGAGAGATGTAAGAAATTAATTTCTCTGTAAACTAGATTCAATTTCTATTGAATTTCTCTATGTAAGCAAGTTAAGATTGATCATAAGTACCTTTTGGTTCATGTGATTTTTTTAATAGTTGCTTGTTTAGGGGAAATAGAGAAACAATACAGCACATCTTTAATAAGAGTTTACTGAGTTTTTACTGCACACCTTTACAGAAGCATTAAATCACACAAGTGATTCAAGAATCCCAACCTGGAATAGTCACATGTATGAACAAAAATAACTCCACATAATAGCCTAAACATGAAACATTCACGTGTAATTCAAGCACAAGCCACACCTGCTCAAAGTTTTAGTAGGACACAAAATGGAAGCTATTTCACATTTGTTCAACAGGTGGAGCATCATGCTATGCCTCGAATGTTTTAGATTACAGTTTCTCAAAGTGCTGTGTCTGAACCAGCAGCATCAGCAACTCATGAAAACTTGTTAGAAATGCAAATACTCAGGCCATACTCCCAACCTCCTGAATCAGAAACTTTGGGAGTCACGTAGCAATCTGTGTTTTAACAGGTACTCCTGGTGATGCTGATGAACACTCAAGTTGGAGAACCTAGTGACCTAGTAAAGTTGAATCCAAGTTCAGTTCTGGCACTGTGGTATTACTATTCTGAATATCACCTTAATTCTTTCACCCCACTTTTATCACTTATCAATTAGAGATGGATCAAAACACATGTAAGGATTATGCATGTTGCATGTAATAGGAAGTTCACGGGGAGACAGAATTTCCCCCTTACTAACATATGAATTGAGGCCAACAACAACAAATTGTAATTTTATTGAGTGTTTACAAGATGCCCAGCTCTATGCTAAGTGCTTTCATTAACTTTATCTCAATATATCCATGCAAAAATTATGGAAGATAATATTGTAATATTGTTCTCATCGTATAGATGAATAGCTGTGATTCAGAGAGGTTTGTGACTTGCACAACTGGAACTAATGCTTGTGTTAAACTGACTCCAGAATCCAGTGTGGATTGTGGAAGTTAGGAGTAATTCTTCTCTAAATACAAAGACTGCATAAACCTGAGTGGAATGGAATAACGCTATGAACATCATACTCAATTGGTTAGTCACATTAGAGGAACATCATCTTTGACACACTGTAACTGCTTGAATTCTGTTTTTCTTTCCAACTTTCTATACTTCTGATAGAATAATTCATGGCAATGTGAATATATGCAAACTAAATATATACTGAGGTTGTTATTAAAGTGAAAATTGAGATGTCGGTTCCCTTTGCCTATTTTATTTTTGTGTGTTTTTTGTAACATTAATTGTAGCATACTTTACAAATTTAGGTATTCCTGAAAAGGCTTGTGTTAGCTTTTCATCATTGTGACAAATATATTAAGGAAACAGAGAAACAAAGATTTATTTTGGTTCATACTATCAGAGTTTGCAGCCCATGGTTGACTGGCTACAGTGTTTTGGGGTGGAGGTGAAGCAGAACATCATGGTAGAATAAAGGGCATGGAACAGTAAAGATGCTCAACTCATGGTACCCAGGAAGCAGAGTGGGAGGGGGAAGGACCAGGGACAAGATAGAGTACCAAGGGTATGGCCCCCAGTGACCTACATACTCTACCCAAGCCCAACCTGCCTATATTTTCCACCACCTCCCAACAGTCCATTTAGCTACCAATGAGTTAATCCACTGATGAGGTCAGATCCCTAATCATCCAAACACTTCCAAAAAACCCTACTCTTGAACCTTACCATACAGGGGACAAAGCTTTCAACATATCAGACTCTAGGGGACACTCCAGGTCTCAGTTATAATAAAATTGAGGGAATTTTATGCTTGCTCAAGTCTGCAGACTCTGGGGGGGCACACTGTAAAGAGGTTGCCAATGACTGCTCTCTTCACTATTATGCCCTTATGTGATCTGCCCTACTCAATGTAGATGAGGATCTTGAGTTGATTCTAACCAAGAAAAAAAAAATGGCAAAATCGATAGGACTATCACCTCCTATGACTATGTTACACGAGATTATAACATTCATCTTGCTAGCAGATTCTCTCTGTAGACTCTCTCATGGTGGCTATGGCAGAATCAAGTTGAGGTGCTGTGAGCTTCCTAAGGACAAGTGCAAGGTGCAAAGAATTCAGTGTGGACTAAGGCTGTCAGGCAAGAAGGAAGAGAGGTTTTCAATCTGACAGTCCACAAAAAACAAGTCCTGAAATGATGACATTAGTTTGCAAGAAGATTCCTCCCTACCTGGGCTTTCAGATTCCATATTAGCCCTAGATGATAACTTGATTGTATTTTGGTGAGTGACCTGGAAGCAATAAATCCAGGTAAGCCATGCACAGAATTCTTACTCACAGGAACTGTGATGTTACATATGTGCATAATTCATTTTAAACCTCTAAATTTGTTATGTAGCAATAAATAATATAAAAATGAAATGAAATGGTCTCATCTGTAGGCCATAGGAGAGCTGCTCTACTCTTTTTTCCATTAAGTGTCTATTTTCTCTGCTCTTTTCCGGAAGTAATATGTCAAAATATAATTAGAGAAAAAATTTCAGTGGTTTTTCTTTTCAGCCTAAAAATAAGAAGATAATGTTCTCTAGAAATAAATGAGAAAGCTCATAGAAGAATAGAAGGTTCTTAATAGAAGAACCACAAAATCAAGAAAATGGTCTACCAATAAATTATTCCAAAAGAGAACCTTCTTGTCTGAAAGGCCAGGTATCCTCTACTCTGCAATTTTTTCCAGAGAATTCCTTTCTGAAGTGACTTGATCTCCTCATCCACCAGGCCATGAGCTTTTTTTTTTTTTTTTTTTCTCTTATTCTTTTTCTCTGTTTCTCATCTTGCCACCTTCCTTCTTCACATGAGATTCCCAATGGTATGCCCAATACAAGCTTGGCATATGTGAAGAATTAAAGGAATATGTTAACTATTTTATGGAGGAATTTAATAGGAGGTTCTGATGTCAGACACAGCTAGTTCCAGAAGTTTAAATCATGTTCCCAAGTTTGGTCATCCTTGCGTTGTCTTCTTGCTTTTCCTCTCACTTACTTTACACATTTTTCCCTACTAATTTTATTCTCCCTATCCTCCTGGCTTTCTTTGACTCATTTCCCTCAATCCAATTTCACCTTTCCTCCATTAATTTTATTCAAAATAAAAGATTTCCCATGTGATTCAAGGATGCCTCCATCAATTGCTGGCTTCTTGCATCTTTTTTAGCTAAGCTACTCTTACTTTGTGCTCTTAAACATTTCCATAAAGGGTCCACCATATCCTGGTTATGTCATGTGATCACCTCTGGATGAAACATTTTGTCTGGGGTGATATTCTACTGATTGACTTATGGAGACCAAGCCTATCCTTTGTTGAATTGTGACCATCTGCCACAATAGAAATACATGGACTCATGCAAGGATTTTCTAAAAGAAAAATCTGCATTGAAAACTTAAGAATAGAAGATAGTCAGAGATCCAAGATGGCGGACTAGAAGGAGGCTACAATCTTGTTGCTCCGTAACTCCAGTTTCAAGCAGAGGATGTCTGTTTTTCGGTGAGGCAATTTTTGCTGCTTGTCGATCCCCTGCTGTTTACCCCATTTGTCTGCTGTGATCACCTGCAATCTGCCAGCATATCAATGCCTTTTTTGAATGCAGATTGCTCACTGTCAGGCACCTATCATCTGCCATTTGCCTGCCTCTCGCCTGTCTATTGCCTGCCCTACACCTATCCATCACCCAATGCACAAGGTTCACCTCCTGATCGTCCTACAATAGTCAGCAAACTGATGGCCGACCACCAGGGGAGCACCAGCTGCTTGTTGTTGCCTGGAAGTTCACTGTTACAGTACCTGCAGGTTTGATTACACGTGGTTGCCGCCATTTTGAGACAACAGCCAGGCCCCGTAGGACCCCTGACCAGACTGACTGAGCCCGGTCTCCAGGATCCCACAGCCTGACCAAACACTCCCTGCCTCTGGGGCCCTCACATTGACTGACAGCTCCCTGCCGCCAGGACCCCCACACCAACTGACTGCGCCCTATCACCGGGACCCCAGACCAACTGATTGCACCCAGCCTCCAGGATCCTGCAAACACACCAAACATGCATGACCTCTAGGACCCCTGCCTGACCAACCACATCACGCCTCCAAACCTCCAGCTGACCACGTCCACACCCTGAGCTGCAGCTCCCCATTTGCCAACACATTTGGAAACCAGAGCGGCCATCTTGGTTAATCCTGGAAGCCTGAGCTTCGATCTTTAAGTGGGGCAAAACCCATCCTGAGATGCCTGCTGGAGGCTTGAAGCTCATTGTCAGGTACCTCTCATGCATCAGGTCACTGAACTCTGGGAAGTTTCATTACTATATGACTGTTATACTGTAGATTTTCTTTTTTTCTCCTTATTGAAAAAGTTTAATTTTTATTTCTTTACTTTTCTTTCTCTCTTTTCCTTTTGTTTACCTGTTCCCTCAGTCTTTTCTCCCTTTTTTGCATGCTAACATCCAATTTCTTTTGATTACACTCTCACCCTTTCTATTATCTAGAACTTCTGTATATTCTTTTCTTATCCCATAACAGCCACATTCTACATCCCTCTGCATCCTCTTTGTCCTCCATTTGAAACTGCAAACCTTATTGCAAATCTGTTTGTTTTACCGAAAATAATATTTGAACTAATTCTGTTTATTATGACAATTTTGTTATTGTCCTCATTGGGGATATTTGGTCTAGGATTGCATAGTGTCTGAACTGGGCACTGCTAATATTGATCTCCCCTTAAAGAAAGGGTTTTGGAAACATATAGGGCCACTATAAGCCTACAGGGGGAAATCTACAATATTCCATATCTGCACTGCTAGATGGGAAGATACATGAACAACATGAAAAAACAAAGGAAGAAAATGATCCAAACAAATCTAGATTCTATATTAATAGAATCCAATGACAGTATGTTAGAAGAAATGTCAGAAAAGGACTTCAGATTATACATGATTAAGATGATTCACAAAGCAAAGGATGAGATAAGAGAGCAAATACAGGCAATGAATGATAATACCAATAACCTGAAAGCGAGTGCAGAAAGCAAAAGATCATTTCAAAAAAGAGATAGAGATTCTCAAAAAAAAATCAAACAGAAATCCTTGAAATGAAGGAATCAATAAACCAAATTAAAAACTCAATGGAAACATCACCAAAAGACTAGACCACTTGGAAGACAGAACCTCAGACAATGAAGATAAAATATTTAATCTTGAAAATAAAGTTGCCCAAACAGAGAAGATGGTAAGAAATCATGAACAGAATCTCCAAGAACTATGGGATATCATGAAAAGACCAAATTTAAAAATTATTGGAGTTGAGGAAGGCACAGAGATACAAACCAAAGGAATGAACAACCTATTCAATGATATAATATCAGAAAATTTCCCAAGCCTGAAGAATGAAATGGAAAATCCAATACAAGAGGCTTACAGAACACCAAATGCACAAAATCACCACAGTTCCACACCAAGGCACATTATAATGAAAATGCCTAACATTCAAAACAAAGATAGGATTTTGAAGGCCGCAAGAGAAAAGCATCAGATTACATATAGGGGGAGACCAATACAGATAGCAGTAGACTTCTCAACCTAGACTCTAAAAGCTAGAAGGGACTGGAACAATATATTTCAAGCTCTGAAAGAACATGGTTGCCAACCCAGAATCCTATAACCAGCAAAACTTACCTTCAGATTTGAAGATGAAATAAATCCTTCCATGATAAACAAATGTTAAAAGTATTTACAAATAGAAAGTGTTACAGAATGTTCTCAAAAAAATATTCCATGAGGAGGAAATAAAAACAATGTAGGTCAGCAAAGTGAGAAACTACCTTAGAGAAAAACCACTCAAAGGAGAAACCAAGCCAACTTAAAAAACCAAAAATAAGCCAAATGACTGAGAATACAAATCATATCTCAATAATAACCCTGAACATTAATGGCCTAAACTCATCAATCAAAAAACATAGACCAGCAGAATGGATTAAAAAGAAACAATATGCTGCCTGCAAGAGACTCATCTCATAGAAAAAGACATCCACAGACTAAAGGTGAAAGAATGGGAAAAAAACCTACCAAGCACATGGACTCAGTAAAAAAGTGTGGGTTTCCATCCTTATATCAGATAAAGTGGACTTCAAGCCAAAGTTAGTCAGAAGGGATAAAGAAGGACATTTCATACTGCTTAAGGGAACCATAAATCAGGAAGACATAACTATAGTAAATATTTATGCCCCAAACAATGGTGCATCCCTGTACCTCAAACAAATCCTTCTCAATTTCAGGAATCAAATAGACCACAACACAATAATTCTGTGTGACTTAAATGCACCGTTGTCACCACTAGATAGATCTTCCAAACAAAAACCAACCAAAGGAACCATATAACTCAATAACACAATCAATAACCTAGACTTAATAGAAATATATAGAATATTCCATCCATCAACAAGCGGATTCACTTTCATCTCAGCAGCACATGGAACCTTCTCGAAAATAGACCATATGTTATGCCACAAAGCAGTCCTTAGGAAATGCAAAACAAGGCAGTAGAGATACTGCCTTGTGTTCTATCAGATCATAATGGACTGAGAATAGAAATCAATGACAAAATAAAAAACAGAAATTACTCCAACACCTGGAGACTAAATAATATGCTATTGAATGAAACATGGATAACAGAAAACATCAGGGAGGAGATAAAAAAATTCTTCGAGGTCAATGAGAACGATGATACAACATATCAAAATCTCTGGGACACTGTGAAAGCGGTACTAAAAGGAAAATTCATTGCATGGAGTGCATTCCACAAAAGAATGAAAAGTCAACAACTAAATGACCTAACATTATAGCTCAAAGCCCTAGAAAAAGAAGAACAGAATAACAGCAAAAGTAGTAGAAGACAGGAAATATTAAAATCAGAGCTGAAATCAATGACATTGAAACAAAAGAAACAATTCAAAAAATTGACAAAACAAAAAGTTGGTTCTTTGAGAAAGTAAACAAAATAGACAAACCCTTAGCCACACTAACAAAGAGAAGGAGAGAGAAAACTCAAATTACTAAAATTCATGATGAAAAAGGAAATATCACGACAGAACACCACTGAGATATATGACATAATGAGAAGCTACTCTGAAAATCTGTATTCCAACAAAATAGAAACTACCTGAAGATATTGACAAATTTCTAGAGACATATGCTTCTCCCAAACTGAACCAGGAAGACATACACAATTTAAACAGATCAATAACAAGCAATGAAATTGAAGAAGCCATTAAAAATCTACCATCCAAGAAAAGCCCAGGACCAGACGGATTCTCAGTCAAGTTCTACAAGACCTTCAAAGAAGAACTCATTCCAATACTTCTCAAAGTATTCCAGGAAATAGAAAAGGAGGGTACCCTACTGAACCCATTCTATGAATCACCCTCATACCCAAACCAGGCAAAGACACATCAAGGAAAGAAAATTTTAGACCAATATCCTTGATGAATATAGATGTAAAGATCCTTAACAAAATATTGGCAAACCATATCCAAAAACATATTAAGAAAATTGTGCACCATGATCAAGTGGGGTTCATCCCTGGAATACAGGGATGGTTTAACATCCATAATTCAATAAACGTAATCCATCATGTCAATAAACTTAAGGATAAGAATCATATGGTTATTTCAATTGACACAGAAAAAGTGTTTGACAAAATACAACACCACTTCATGCTCAAAACACTAGAAAAAATAGGGATAGTAGGAACATACCTGAACATTGTAAATCTATTCATGCTAAGCCCATACCCAACATCATTCTTAATGGAGAAAAACTGAAACCATTCCCTTTAAAAACGGGAACAAGACAGGGATGTCCTCTTTCACCACTTCTAATTAACATTGTCCTCGAAACTCTAGCCAGAGCTATTAGGCAGACTAAAGAAATTAAAGGGATATGAATAGGAAAAGAGGAACTTAAGCTGTCACTATTTGCTGATGACATGATTCTATATTTAGAGGATCCAAAAACCTCCTCCTGAAAACTTCTAGACCTCATCATTGAATTCAGCAAAATAGCAGGCTATAAAATCAACACACATAAATCTTTGCTTGCATTTTTATATGCAAGCAAAGAAAACAGCTGAAAGGGAAATGAGGAAAACAACTTCATTTACAATAGCCTCAAAAAAAAATATTTGGGAATCAATCTAACCAAAGAGGTGAAAGATCTCTACAATGAAAACTACAAAACATTGAAGAAAGAAATTGAGGAAGACCTTAGAAGATGGAAAGATCTCCCATGTTCTTGGATAGGCAGAATTAATATTGTCAAAATGACCATACTACCAAAAGTGCTATACAGATTCAATGCAATTCCAATTAAAATCCCAATGATGTACCTTACAGAAATAGAGCAAGCAATCATGAAATTCATCTGGGAGAATAAGAAACGCAGAATAGTTAAAGCAATCCTTAACAGGAAGAATGAAACAGGGGTATCATAATACCAGAACTTCAACTATACTACGAAGCAATAGTAACAAAAACAGCATGGTATTGGCACCAAAATAGACATGTAGATCAATGGTACAGAATAGAGGACATGGACACAACCCAAATAAATACAATTTTCTCATACTAGACAAAGGTGCCAAAAATATGCAATGGAGAAAAGATAGCCTCTTCAACAAATGGTGCAGGGAAAACTGGAAATCCATATGCAACAGAATGAAACTAAAACCCTATCTCTCACCCTGCACAAAACTCAACTCAAAATGGATCAAGGACCTTGAAATCAGACCAGAGAGCCTGCATCTTATAGAAGAAAAAATCAGTCCAAATCTTCAACTTGTGGGCTCAGGATCAGACTTCCTTAACAGGACTCCCATAGCACAAGAAATAAAAGCAAGAATCAATAACTGGGACATATTCAAACTAAATAGCTTTCTCTCAGCAAAGGAAACTATCAGCAATGCGAAGAGAGAGCCTAAAGAGTGGGTGAAAATCTTTGCCACTCATACGTCAGATACAGCACTAATTTCCAGAATATACAAAGAACTCAAAAAACTCTACATGAAGAATACAAATAACCCAATCAACAAATGGGCCAAGGATATGAACAGACACTTCACAACAGAAGATCTACAAGCAATCAATAAACATATGAAAAAATGTTCACCATCTTTAGTAATAAGAGAAATGCAAATCAAAACTACACTAAGATTCCATATCACCCCAATTAGAATGGCGATGATCAAGAATACAAGCAACAATAGGTGTTGGAGAGGATGTGGGGAAAAAGGTACACTCATACATTGCTGGTGGGGCTGCAAATTAGTGCAGCCACTCTGGAAAGCAGTGTGGAGATTCCTTAGAAAACTTGGAATGGACCCACCATTTGACCCAGCTATCCAACTCCTCGGCCTATTCCCAAAGGAATTAAAATCAGTATACTTCAGAGATACAGTCATATCAATGTTCATAGCTGCTCAATTCGCAATAGCCAGACTGTGGAATCAACCTAGATGTCCTTCAATTGATGAATGGATAAAGAAACTGTGGTATATACATATATATACAATGGAATATTACTCAGCTATAAAGAATGATAAAATTATGGCATTTGCAGGAAAATGGATGAAATTGGAGAACATCATGCTAAGTGAGATAAGCCAATCTTAAAAATCCAAAGGACGATTGATCTCACTGATAAGCGGATGATGACACATAATGGTGGGTGGGAGGGGTGCAAGAATGGAGGAAGGAGGGACTGTATAGTGGGAAAAGAGGAGTAGGAGGGGTTGGGGGAAGGAAAAAATAACAGAATGATTCAAACATCATTACCCTGTGTAAATGTATGATTACGCAAATGGTATGCTGTTACTCCATGTACCAACAGAAACAACATGTATCCCATTGGTTTACAATAAAAATAAATTTGAAAAAATCAAATCAAATAAAATAAAAATAAGAAGAAAGTCACTAAGTGCTATTGTTGACTGACCCAGAATTAAAAACTCAAACAGTTTCAGGTGCATTCCAGCATCCCTTGAGACTACTGTCCTTATCTTTTGGTTCTCAGCACCTGTGTACTAATTTGACCCACTGCTTCTCTCTTTAAGAAATGTTCCAGCTATCTGGAACCCTGTACCAAAGTAAACTAACTCTTCTTCTCACAAACTTTCCAAAGGCCACTTCTCCAGCTATTCTAGGAATGAAATCTGTCAGTCCTTTCATCTAACCCTGGAAGATTCCATAGGATTCCTTCCAATGGAGGCTCATTCTTTCCATTCTATGTTACTATGAAGAATGGCTTGATTCACTTCAATGTCAGTTCACACTCTGAGTCTGCACATGCTGCTTTCTCCTTCTGGATTGCCCTTTCTCACCTGTACCTCAAAGGCTAACCAGGGTCTGGTATCCTTTCTTCTGGAACATTTCCCTAAGAAACTGTTCTGAAGAGATACCTTCATTGAAGATCCCACGTAAATGAATTGACCTTTTTAATCCAGGTGTGTTCTCTTTCTCTTCTTAAAAATTGTGATTCAGCAGAACTGATACTATCTTTTATCTCTTCAGGCCTTGAAATTAGCTATGCATATGGCACATAGTAGGCATGCACTCATTAAGTGAAATGATTCCACAGCTTCATTTAATCTGCACTGTTTGTTACCTTATGAGATAGGTGCAATATATTATAGCATTTTTTTACATGCTTGTGGTGATAGATAATAAAGTACATTTCTAAAATCTCAAAAAAAAATAAAAGATTTGGAAAAATTTTACCATAAAGGAAGAATAAATATTTGAGATTGATATGTTAACCTGATTACAATATTATAGTATTTATCTGTATCAAAATATCACATTGAAACTTATACTTTTCTGTGTTAGTTTAAAATAAATAGAGTTGAAAAAATAAGAAAATATATTTTTTATTAAAAAAAAGAATATTTTAGAGACAACAATGAAACTGACTTAAAAAAAATTGCTCAGGACAGAAAATTTGGAAAGTACCAAATAATATCAAGTATAAAATCAAATGAGCTTATATGCTTACCAGGCAGAGATAATCACTGTGAACATTTTAGTGCATTTCTTTCTAAACATTTCATTTGCATCACAAAAAATAGAGTTATGTTTTGCAATGCTTCCCTGGCTCGTTTGCATTGCTCTCCTTTATGAGGAGGTGCTGGGTCCAACAGCAGCCTTTTTTTCTTTTGTTCTTGCTTCCACCTTTTTGAAAATGCTTGTTCTGTTCCTACAAAGGTGCACTCTTGCTCCTTTTTTCGCAGAACACTCCTCTGTGTTCTCCCAATCAATAACTTGTTCACCCTACTCGTTGTGCTTCCTTCTCTGAGTCTCTCAAGTTGAGTTATTTACAGCTTTCTCTGTTGGCCCACTAGCTAGCACTTGTACCATTAACGCATGTTTTATTTTAACAACGTTCACTAGATGTTTTATCCACTTGGGACTGCACACCTTACCTTTGCCTCTTTGCTCGATCCGTTCTTTCTGCTCCTTTCTTGCCCCTCCCCACCCTCAACCTTCACTTGTGATTTGATATATACTATCCGTTCAACATGTGAATGCAAAATAAGTGAACCCTGCCATGATGTTACAGTTCTGTACCTGATACAGACAGGAAAAGAGAGGTGTGTGTAAGCTCTGTCGATGGCCCAAGGACACACTGGAATGTTCTTTCATTTTCTTGAAGGAGGAAAAAAATCAATAGTCCACAGTGTCTTTCAAATGAATTAACCACACGTGAACCAGTTTTACATCTAGAGTGGGTATTTGCAATATCGATGCTCCAAAATAAAATGAAGTGCTACCCATCACCAGAACATCTTAATGCCCAATGACTTAAAATTTCCATCAGGCACGAGCTGCAGTTGAAAACTGGCTTTGTTCCAGTGGCAGCTCTTCCAGGCACAGACACCTCATTCTCTGAACCGGATGATCTACACAGAGGCAGGGGTGGTTTGCATCACTGGCCCAGATGCATGCTAGTTTTATTAAGGACGACAAAGACACAAAGGAAGGAGGGCCCTTGTCAGATAAGAGTTTTGTTCATGCTTCCCTCTCCCTCCCCTTCTTCCCCCTGACTTTGCTTTGCTGAACTATGATTGTGCCATCTTCTCCTTGAGGGAGGCAGGGAAATAAAAGCTCTCACTTGTGTGGATAAAGAGCTTGTGCTCCCCGAAGTCATTCCAGCAATGCACAATAGAGCTTGCCACAAACACGCCAGCAATGCGATCTGTCTACAAAGAACATCTTCCAGATGCTACCTTCTGTGCTTTTGGGTTGCTTTCTTGTTTGTTTATTTGAGGAAGACGACACAGTCATAAAGAAAAACAAGAGGTACATGGGTTTTGCTCACCCAATAATAACGAATAGATAATTGTAAATGAATTTTCCTGAAAGCAATTGCAGAGAGATTATACAGCTGCATGAGAAAAGAGAAGGCACCGTCGCAGAGTCCATTATTGAAATCCCAGAGCTCGAATGTTGCATTTCCTATTCTGACAGGGTACTATTTTAACCCTCCTTGAATGACCTGCACTCTTAATCTGGGTCATCTGTTAAGTAAGTCAGTAATGTACTAAGTGCCTGCTGTGTACACAGGTAGATGTATTCAGTAGCAGCACTCTGTGAACTTGGCCACTTGGTGCTTCTGAACTAGCCCACAGTGACAGGTCTGAGAGAGTTCTCCCAGGTTGTGCTACCAAGATCCCTGACTAGAACACAGGATCCTTCTCAACAGCACTCGGAACACACAGCATCAAATAAAATAAGTAATAAATAAACCAATTCAAGATGGCTGTGGCTAATTTCTCTTTCACATGACAACGAGACTAGGAAATATGAATGATTATACTAATGTTTCTCAAATTATAAAGGTCCAAACCCTATGCCTGGGATTTCTACAATTAATACTTATTCAATAATGCAAATCCTGATAGTGCAGATCAGCAGCTTAAGAAGCAATGCTCTTCACCATTCCCCACAAAACATTTTCCAAAACATATGGACAGGAGTGATGTATATTACCTTAGACACAGACTTTCTTCTCTGTCACTTTTTACTTTGGAATTAATTGCAACTCCATGAATGGCAATAAAAGTTAAATGAAATATTTTCCTAGGTAGCTCACTTGTTCCTAGACATAGCTTTTCAGAATCCAGTAAAATTATATGGTTTAATCATAACCAGCAAGGCAGAATGAACAGTATTGCATTCATTTGCTCACATAGCAATTTATTTGTTCATTCAACAGATATTCTTATGCTTGTTCTAGGCAGATCTTATGTTTAGGAGTGAGGATATAAAGGCAGGAGACATGAACAGTTTTATTTTTTTTTTTGCAAGGGGGGGTGTTTCAAAATGGAATGAGAAAGAAAAGTATAGATAAAACTACCAGATCTGACTGCACAGTGGCATCAGCAATAGAACGACAAAAAAGGACTGCTGCTGAGAGCAATATGGAGAGGGTTGTCAAGGATACTCCCAGATGGCCTGGTGCCTGGGCCAGTGGGATCGACTGGGGAACCTGTGCACCTAACGAGGCCCATGCTTGGCTTCCTGAATGATGCTATGCTAGAAATGGAATATGCTTTTGATTTTAAAGCTTTTTCAAGGTATAATTGAGATACCCCAAGTTGCTTATATTTCAAGTGTGCATTTTGATAAGTTTGAAATAGGCATACATCTATGATATCATCACCACCACGAACATACTAAATATACCACCTCACTGTTGTCCTTGTGTTCTTTTGTGTGAATATGCACATATCTGTATGTGTGTGTAAGAAGACTTAAAACAAGATTAATTTCCTTGACATATTTTAAGGTGCACAATGCTGTATTTAGTGATACCTACTATGTTGAAAAGCAGATCTCTAGAGCTTATTTGTTTTATATTGAATCATACTTTCTCATTTTCATCTTTCCTAGACCCTGGCAAACACCATTTTATTCTCTGATCCTATGTCTTTGACTACTCTAGAGACCTCATGTAAGTGTAATCATGCAGTATGTATCCTTCTGGGACTGGTTTTCAATAAACATTATATCTTTTAGTTTCATCTTGTTGGTACAAATAGTTGGATTTGCTTTTTTTTTTAAGACTGAGTAATATTCCATTGTGTTTGTATGTTTGTCCTGTTTTCTTTATACATTCATCGACCTACAAACACTTGAGTTTTTTCCAATATTGTCTGATGCGAATAATGTGGCAGGGCATGCACTATGACATGTCTCAAAAATATAAAAGTAGAATTATTATGTAATGGCCCAATTTCTGGGTATATAGCCAAAAGAAGAGAACCTTTTTTATCAAGAACCAAACACAATGATGATGAAGAGGGTCACAGGGTAAGTAGGGAATCTAATTGCCTTCTATGTCAGAATCCTGACCAAGTCACTGGGCACCTGCATAATGTTAGAGAAATCATTTAATTTTCCTAAGCCCCATTTTTAATTTGCAATATACTTTTAATAATAGTATTTGAATTGTGTTGAATATTAAATTCAAGATAATATATTCAATGTTCCCAGTACAATGACTACCTTGCACAGAGATATTATGTATGTGCAATAGAGTAGATGTAAAAGCTGTAATGAATATAAAGTGAATTAAACAAAAGCTATAAACCTAAAATGATGAGAGAAACTAGAAAATCAAGAACTATTCATTGGTCACATGGCTAGAAGGCATCTGCACAACAAGCAAGTCCAGTATACTCCTAGAACAACTATGTGTTTAGTTAAAGCTAACGTTGCTATACAACCTACTGAGTGCTCACTGAAATTTCTGCCTAAGAAATGAACAGAAGTAAATTTTATCGAGCCCTTGTGAAGTAAGTAGAAGTCAGTCAGGGCACAGAGCATATGCATGGCCTGGTTAGTCATTTTTAAAAAGGCCATAGGATCATTGATGGCCTCAGCCATGTTTGCTTACATCTATAAATCCAATGCAAAGCAGGTAGCAATCTATGAGTATTGAATGAATGAGGAGTTGAAAGTTTAGTTTTGATTTTGCTCCTCTAATTTGTGTGAGTCACATTGTCAAAGATGCAATCTGTCTGAACTGTACATCTGAAACAAAGATAAAATATTTGATGTATAAAAAGAAAACATAATAAAATATTTTCCTCATTGTGTGAGCTTTAAAATCTTTAATGTAATTTTCAAGATGCATGTATAAAAGGACTCTTATCCACATTTCCTTTAAATTTCTGGTTTATATTTATGCTCTCTGATAGGATGAGATATTTCTAATGTTTTCTGTGCCCCCTTCTCCTTTTTAAAGACATTCAGGAATAGTCTGCAATGACTTAAATTGGTACTGCATGAATGAATGCAGTTAGCTTCGTCTTTTTCAGTATTATCCTTCGGATCACCATTCCTTATGTGGAGAACAAGCAGCATTCACATTCATGAGATTGATTTTTGGGTTAGGAATTTACTTACCTTGTCAAAGGAAACACAGGACCATCTCTGTCAAAATATAAGTACAGCCTTAACTCTTTAACAGTGTACTTTCTCTACCTATGTTCCCTTCAAAAAATGGGAGGGGGGCTTTGAAAGCCCTTTCATGTGATTTCTATCAAAAATAAATGACTGTACATCTGGCACTATCCCTAAACTAAATTGTACTGGTCTCTTATTTTAAAGGAACACTAGACCTTTGTCTCTAAGTTGACACTTCTGGGGTAGAAATGTTTGATGCTAGAGAGCCTACTTTGTTCTACATTGCTTATTATACTTTAGATTTGGTATAGGAATTTTATGGAGCTTGACACACTTTACATAATTTGTTCTATCTATATTTTAACTGATACAGAACCTACAGGACTTACACATGATGTCACCAGGACTTTGTACTGTTTCCCAGCACTTGACTTCGTGGGTGGTATATTCCTGAGGAAGACAAGTTCCCTCATCTTCACCATTAACTGAATACAATTTTGGTTCAATAAGATTAAATGTCTCAGTATTTCTCCTGAGGAGAAGAGAATCTTTATCCCACAGCTGTCCATTATCAAGATTCGGGGACTCTAGGAGTCTGCAAAAATATCTCACATACCTTGGAGTTTGTCCTGTGTTCTCAGTGGTGATCACTTCAGACCAGGTAGAGTGATAGTATAAGGCAGGTCAGAAGAAGAACTACTCCATGAGAGACAGCAAAACTGATTTTAAATTGGAATTTGACATTAATTTAATGAGACATTAAGTGCTACTCTTTATATAGCCAATCAAAACTATCTTATATCTCTTGCTGCTACAGAGGGAGTGATGGAATCTCCTTTTTGGGAAGAAGCATAAGAGTCATTAATGCTAATGGAGAGCATTATTTTTTTTTAAGAATGTGGAGATCGTTGGAGTAAATATGTGGAAAACTTACACTACCTTTAATTATCAATGCATCCACTCCAGGTTGATACAGTCCTGCTGGGTGGGTGTCTGTATACCAGGATATCATGAACAGTGATTATCAAAGAGTTATGAAGATACAAGGAAATCCCCAATCTCCAAGCATGACACCATGCAGGAGATCAATCCTGGGGATCTCCAATATTTCAAACCCTGCCTTTCTTCCATAAAGAGAGGCATACCAATCTATGCAGCACATGGAAAGAAAACCAAATCATTCCTTTACACTATTGAATAATGCATCTTCTCTTCTGAAGATGGACTGTCAAGATGTTTGTCCTTATGCATCTCTCTCTCTCACGAGAACCTGTTCCTCCAGTGCATACTCAAGTGACTTTGATACCGAAAATTTAAGGGGAGGACCTGGAACAAGCATTTTAACTCACATTTTAAGAGCTTGGGATGTGAATTCTTAAGGGCCCACGTTATGAGTAATTCTTCTTGCCATTCAAGAATTATCCTGAAAATGTAAACATGATCCTTATCTCCTCACTCACCCTACCCAACCTCTACCCCAAAAGTACCTTTTAGGATTAAAGTTGCTGAAAACTTCATCTTCAAGTTAAAAGTTTGAGGCCTCTAGATCAAGATACACATAATTTGGCTTATACATTTTAAACTGTTGAATACACTGGCAACATTTTTAAATGGTGGATTAAACAGAAAGCGACTGATTTAAAGCTGTTCTTGAAACACAATTCCAGCATGACTTATTCAGGTTAAGGACTGTTTTCTTTTGATGAGGCATAACTTATCTGATTCACTTCTTCCCATGACTCCCTTTCAACGATAACAATCTGTCCCTAGTTTCTATCTGATAAGATACCTCAGATATTTGAGATTTTAAGATACCTCAGATATTTGACATATTTAGATCCTCTCCAAACACCCTGTCTTCCTCATGCAAAATCCTCCAATGTCAACACAGCTGTTTGACCTCATGAAACATGAGTTTGTTACTAAACACCTTTTTTTTATTGTTGTCGACTTTTAAACTCTCTTTGTTCCTGTACATTTTACATCAAATGCCCAACTTCCATAATCCTAGGATAAATTTGTCTTTATTTTGAAACTCAGTTCAGAGATGATACAATTTAGAGTGGTATAACTTCCTACTTCTTTAATTCTTTTATTAACATTGCTTACTAAAGCTTAAGTTCATTTCTTAAAGAACTATATTGTTTATTTATTTTGAAATGGGAAATTTTGAATTGTATAGAGTCGGAACCCTAAATTAATCCATGTATCTCCGGAGTCTACTCTCAATCCAGGGATGTAGTAGCTAACCATAAATATTGAATGTGGAGGCATGGAGGGATGTATACTGTAAACATACTTATTTTTAAGTATTTTATAGTTTCTATGAGCTAGCATCATTTTTTCACTATCATCTAATATCATAGGTAGGGGGCTTAGAAATCAAAGTTTCAGTTAAGTGTTGGGAAAAGAGGTTGAAGGAAGAAGATAACTTTTTCTAAAATGCTAGTTATTCACATCCATTCAGTCCCTTATGCATGAAAACAGAATTACAGCCAGCTCTTTGTAGAAGCTGCAGTATATTTCCATTATTCACCAGGTCAGGGATAAAACACAGGGATACAGAATAGAGAAAAGTGTCTGTCACAAAGTACATTCTTAATAAATACTTGCTGGGCTGGGGTTGTAGCTCAGCGGTAGAGCGCTTGTCCAGCATGTGTGAGGCAGTGGGTTCGATCTTCAGCATCACATAGAAAAAAATGAATAAAATGAAGGTCTATCAACATCTTAAAAATATAAAAAAATACATGCTGAATGGTTGAATAAATCTATAGAAAATGAATAAATTTTAAGAAGAATGTGTTTCCAGACATCAAGGAATTCACATGTTAATAAGGACATGGTCTGGGTTACCATGACCAACTGTGCTGATTGAAAAACAAAGTGCTCTTCTTGGTTCCAATTAGTTATAAAATGCAACCTGTTCGAGCAGATAAATCAAAAAGCATATGCCTTCTTATTGAGCTAATTAGATCCAGTCTCATGTCAAAGAGCATTGCCCAATGTTTCCAACATCCCTTACCTTGTCACAGGTTCCCAAACAGGGCAGAGCCTGTCTTTGTGTTCATAAAAGCACCTTATGCTACAGGTTGTGATAATCTCAGACCCAAGAGTCTATCCTGGAATGCAGGGGAGCTCATACGAGAGGCCATCCATTAGGGACCAGGAGTAAGCCAAAGTCAAGAGGTGAAGTTGACATCTGAAATTAACTGCGTGTGATGAGAAGAGTGGGCAGCTCCAGGACACAGAAGGGCATTCTAGACCGAATTTCAGCATGTTCTTACTCACAGGAGATGTTATGGGAACTCTTTTTCAAGCAACATATGAACATGTGCACATTTTGTAAAAGGATGCTGTAGGAAATGAAAGAAATTGTACGATGTTGTAAGAAACATCCTATGCAAGATGTTGAAGAAAGCACAGAACTGAGAGTCAGGCAGAATAATAAAAGCCATGTAAAATGCAGTCTCCTTGAGGATTATAGGTGCCAGGAACTATTCAAACCCATTAAGGACATTAGTTTAGCCAGATCTCTTAACAACTCCGGTTATGATAAGTACCCCAAATCTAGGTATTCTTCACACATCATCTTAAGTTTTAAAAGACTGTGCATTGAGTTTCACTGTTACCTTTATTTTAGAAAAGAACAGAGTACATTTTGAAGTCTGTCTACTCCTAAGAGTGATTGAGTAATAACACAGCCCCTAAATGGGAGAGTTGGGATATTTCTGACCAGATCCGGCTACTAGCAAAGACGACTAGCCAGTATATTCAAGAGACAAATCACTGATAAGCCTGTAAGTCGATTCCTTTGAGTGAGAGGTCTTCCTGGGTCCAATTGGCTGTAGTCAAGGCGAAGGACTCTGGTACAAAAAGCAGTTGCTAGGTCACAAAGTCTGCTAAGAAGCAGCAGCACTAATCATCAGAATCAGCAGGGGAGACACAGTATACAGACCCCCAGTGAGTCTAAGCTAATAGAGAAACCTGGTGTTTCGTTTTGTGTTTTTTTTTTTTCTTTTTCTTTTTCTCTTTTAAGCCCCACTGATAATTCAGAGAAACTGCTGTATTTGAAAACATAATTTTATGACATTGTAATCCAGTGTTATTAAATGCCCTCCATTTGTGAGTCAGTTAAGGTTAGTTTAAATTGAAGAAGTAACTTTTGCATTTCAATGCAGAGGCTTATTTGGCAAAGTAGAAATATGTACATAGGGAAAGTTATAAATAAAGATAGAGTAGCATATGCTTAGGCCACTAATAATAGTAAATTAATCAGAGTTATCTGGAAACTGTAAGATAGACCCACAGACAGATATTGGACAGATATTCTACACAGTATTAGCAGAGATTATATTTTTGAGTATTTCCCAGGAAGTCAAAATATGATTTCTAACTAATAAGTTGTGACCTTACCCTATGAGGATAAGGTATCCTTATTTCCATTTCAAGGATGAAGAAATCAAGGTTTTCAGAGTTTTAGTGACAGTTTCTAAGCAATAGCAAAACTAAGGATATTTTTCAGAGCTGTAGATGTCAAATCCCGGCACTACTGACCCCTGTTCAGTGCTAAATTAGAAGAAGGAAAAGGAGGAAAAAAGAGAAAGGAGAGAATACTGACCCTCTTTTTCTCTCTTTAGAACAAAGCATCAGTTTCATTTTTTTTTTCTTTAGTTGTTTATTTATTTTTGAGATGGAGACTCACTGTGTTGTGCAGTCTGGTCTCCAAATGCAAGCTCTAGTGATCCATCTGCCTTAGTCTCCCAGAAAGCTGGGACAACAGGCTCGCGCACCATCCGTCCACACCAGTTTGGGAAGGCACATGGGTAAATGCTCCAAACTTCAAAAGATAAACAAAATTTGGTCCTGTAGCATAACTTAGAGCCTGAATGGATGGCATATAATTATATGTCAAGAATAACATGTTCAAACTATCAGACATGCGGTGACTGAATTGATGCGTTTATCTTGTGTTTAATGAAGCTTTAGAATACTTATTTATTCATTCAACAAAAATGCATTGATTCAACTCTTGGTTCCAGATGCTAAAGATGGAGAGGATAAATAACCTGATTTTGAAAGGAAGAGGTTAATCTTGGAGACTCCAGAGACGAATGAGTAAATGAGCTATTTTAGCCCAGAGAAGACACAATTGTCACAGAAAAAGTCCTATGAACTTGGTCATGAAACAGGAGATGTCTGGGTTAAACCTCAAAATTTCAGTAGGATCTACTCAACTCAAGAGGAAAATAACAACTCTCATCCTTGCAGACAGATAAGTAAGCACAAGGAATGGAGAGGTAAGACCAGTTGAGAAACCTGAAGGGTGACAAATCAGTCCCTTTCTGAATAGAGATGGACACAGATTCTTACATTCATTCAATGAATGTTGGGTATACATCACACACACCTGTAGTGTCATAGCACTGGTCTCAGCAGGTCTCAGAAGAACACAGGCCAAAAGCCACACCAGAAATGGTACCCGTGGTAAGTGAATGGGTGAGCCTTGTCGCCCACATGTCTAACAAAGGAATCACAGATACTTAATAAGTGCAGCTCTTAAAGAAGGAGGGTGTCAGGGGCATCAACAGGTTTTTGTTTTGTTTTGTTTTCATCTCTGAGCACTAACAACCTATCGGATAAAGACAGAGATTTTTGGGAAATAGTGTAGAATGAAGCAGATGCAAGAGACTTGACACCAAGAGAAAGTCCCATGGTAAGGGAAGGTCTCCGTGGACCCCAGTTTCCATTCTAACATGTGCTCTGGCCTTAGGCAGGGTTAGGATGTGCCTCCACACAAAAAAGTTTCTTCTATTTCCACATCACTGTCCAGCTGCAGGGCAGAACAATCATGGGAAAGAAAGAGTAATATAAAGTGAGAAGAGTATATGGATAGGAAAAAGAAGACTGGTTTTAATTCTTTCTAGTATTAATGCACATTTACCAGAATATCTCTGAGTCTGGGTTTTGATTTAATGGTCCAGAGGAGCAAAAGTCTTCATTCAGGAGCTCTGTACACATCTAATGACCAGAGCAGTGGTTTAAAGTACAGAGGAGGGAGGCCTGTGGCTTCCTCAAGTGTGCAGTTGGAAAGCAGGCGAATGGCCTCAGGTTTGATTCCTGCTTGTGCCTTTTACTATGTCCCAGTGTCCTTACCTGTTCAATGGGAATGACAGCTGTACCTCTCATGTGCTGCTGCTGCCAGGGTGTAGTAAGAGATGCAGGTGGGATACTTGGTAGGTTGCCTGCCTCGTCCATGAGAAGGCCTCTGTGCCTGGTGCCTTCCCTGCTAGTCGTCCATATGCTTCTTCCTTCTTCTATCCTCCTTTTATTCCATCTGCATTTCCAAAATGCCTTGGAGATAGTTCATCAATATGACTGCTCTTATGTAAAAGGAGTATAGAACAATGCACATACAATCCAGTGTGACTCTAAGTAGCATCAGAGAGGAGGAGGGATGAGATGGGAGTAGGGAGGAGAGAGATTAGTATAAATCTCCTTCCCTCTAATGATCCCCTATGGAAAAATTCTGTTTTTCTGTTTGTTTGTTTTTTTTCTTCCACAAATATTTATTGAGCCACTTCTATGTCCAGAACCTGTGGTAAGGCTTTAATTTACAATGGTGAACTGCCACTGCTTGCCCACAGGGAAAGACTTTTGTAGCTAGGAAGACAGTTACAAAAATGGACGGTTCAACACACATTCACAAGAATGTCTGCGTCATGCTGCGAGGCACGTGTTGAGAACACAGGGAAAGGCACAGGAGCAAGCTCTGGCCTGTCCGGGAGGAGAGTGGGAACTCATGGGGTCAGAAAATGAGTGACTTTTGAGCAGTTCAATGAGTGACTGGCAGGAAATCAATTGGATATGGTTCATTGGCTAAGCAAATTCAATGAAAAGAACAAAAGTTTGGTTCCTTGGATGGAAATGGTTTGGTAAGACTAGAATAAAAAGTGGAACATTAAGAGTGGTAAGTGACTGCAACTCAGGAAGGTCTCAAATGACAGTCTTGGAAACTGAGAGTTTATAGTGAAGTTTTGAAGGTTTTTGGATAAATCACTAAATTAGATCGATTACATTATAAATATCAAAGTTGCTCTATGAAGAAGGGAGAACTGTGCAAGAAATATTTTGGAAATTGGGTGAAAACTTAGGAGGAAATAGTAGCAAAAATGAAATGTGTGAATTAAAGAGAAACTTAGGAGACAAAGGTAAGAGTAATCAAAAATATGAATTTTGAAAAAACTCATACAGTTTTGAATACAGAAATTGGAAAGAAGGAAGAATGATAGGTGACACAAAATAAATGCATGAGTTTCTAAGACAAATTTAAGGAGTGAAAGATTGAGGTATCAATATTTACTGGAAAGCCATGAATAAAAGTAATGTTAAGATTACAGTATTGCCGGGTCTTATGGTACACACCCATAATCCCAGCGGTTCAGGAGGCTGAGGCAGGAGGATTGCAAGTTCAAAGCCATCCTCAGCACTTTGGCAAAGCCTGAAGCAACTTAGTGAGACTCCATCTTGAAATATTATATACATATAAAAAGTCTGGGAGTGTGGCTCAGTGGTTAAGTGATCCTGCTTAATCCCTGGTACAAAAAAATTTACAGTATTGAAGCAGTGATCCTCATTTTGGCATATGTGGTCTAATGATGAAAGATACTTCTTTAAATAAAAAAATGTTTATAATTGTATAGAATTTCATGATTAGAAAACTTAAGATCAGACATCAGGCTTAAAATCCTTCTGCTTTGCCCTTCTCAATTATGTGTTTCTGCCAGAAGGCTGGAATGAAACTTTTATTCATTTACACAAATTAGTGATAATCTTACTGTTTCAATGATCCTTATAAATATCTAGGAATTTCTCCAAATTAAAAGAGCTCTAGTTAAGCAATCATGCATGTTCCTCACTTTAATTCAAGTGAGCTCTGTTTGAATGAATACCAACTTCTCAAATAATTTTCAATGCTGCTAGCACTATTGACCTCACTTTGAAGACACAAAGATAATTTTCCTAATTCATTTGCAAACACTATCAATTTTTTTCTGAAATGTAGTATTTGGGGTATTTGGAAATGCTTTGTTCAGGTTATCTCACTACCTTCATTAAAGTGTACCTGGATTTCAGGCACAAATAATTCTGAACTTGCACTCTCCATGGCCCATAAAACTTCTGAACACAGAATAAAGGAAATGGTCATTCATCAAGCTACCTAGGGAAAGAGGGAAAGATTGCCAAATTACTTCCCCAGTCTACATTAGTGCTGACTGTCCAAACCATGAACTTTTAAACTATGTTGCTATTCTTGCATTTAGAGGTCATTTTTATATAATGACCTCTTACTACTTGAAAAATAAATCTTAGCCTACGGACTTCATAAAAGATAGAGGTAAGAAAAATTAATTCAAGTAGCATTTGCTAAAAAAGGTGCTGGCTTTCTCTGATAATAGATGTGTTCTTCTGTTTTCCTGAATAAGGTTCCTGAGTTCTGCCCTAGATTTTCCCAAAGTACATTCAATGAAGAACTTCTTAATGCCCCACTATGCTTTATATGATCCCACTCAGGTTTAATGATGGGGTCTCTCAAGATTTGTACTTTGTTTGTTTTTCTAAATTAACACTAGTTGAAATACAAGATTCGATGATCGTACTTTTTAAAATGTAGTGATTCCATATATTGCATATGAAGAAGTGATGTCAGCAAGAGGTATCACATGTTAAAATAGTCAGAAGAATGCTTTGTACCTAATATTAATATTGATAATGATAATAATAATTAAAAACAGATTGATAACTGTGATGGTTAATATTTTAGAAAATGATTAAAACATAGTGCATCCATTTCTGTAAAATTCTTTAACATTGTTTTAATTTTAAAGAAATAGAAGAATAATTATGAACCAATGTCAACAAAAAATAAGTGAAAGAGTATAGATAGATGTGCAAAAATCATGTATTAGGGTGTGAATGACTGAGGCTTAGGAAACTGAGATTAAATCACTCCTTCATAGGATTCTGGGGACATTGAAAATGTATGCTTTTGAAATGTCTGTAATTCACTTTCAGTAAAGCCCACACAATGACTAATAAATGTAGGATTTTCAATTGAAATTAAAAAAAAAAATTGTAGATGACTGAAACAATTTGCATTAGTCAGCTTTCCATGACTGTGACAAAATACCTGAGAAAAATCCACTTAAAGGAAGATTTATTTTGACTCACAATTTCAGAGAATCCAGTCCATGTTCACTTGGTTCCATTGATTCTGGGACTGGTGAGGCAGAGCATCATGGCAGACAGAATATGATAAAGAAAACCTGTTCAGTTCATGGTAGCCAGAAAGAGAAGAGAGAGAGAGAGGGAGGAAGGGTCTAGGGACCCTTCAAGGACATGTCTCCAACCATGTACTTCCTCCACTAAGCCTCACCTCCTAAAATTTTACACTACTTCCCATAGCCCCACCAGCTGGGGACCAAGTCTTCAACACATGAGTCTTTAGGGGATATTCCAGATCCAACTAAAATACTCTTTGATCAATGTAATGTAAGAAATGGAGCTCAGGTACCAGAAATCAAAATGGAAAGCCAAATTTTCAGATATGAATCTCCATCTATAATATTGAATTTATCCCCTACAAATGTTTTTTGTTTTCATTTTACTTCCTTATGTCTTAAAAGTAAACTGTTTTACAACCATAGCTTAATCTGATTCAGCAAATCAACTTTTGAACTAAACTAGAATAACTTGGTTGGATGAAATGTCCATAAGTGACTTATTATCCCATCTTTGAGAGAATTTCTAAGCTTGGCTGAAAAGTGATTTCCTGTTGTTAGCCACATTGAAACCCATTATCTAGACTCACCTGTGCGAGAACAGCCAAATGGCAAGTCAGTACATACTTTCTGAAGTGGCAGGTCTCATGACTCAAACTGAATCACATATTTCAGATGGCTTTGTGTTTTCTTTGATAACTATACATTGTCAATCACCTGGACTTCTCTTTACTTCCGAATTTCATCTACTCCGGTACTTGACAACTTAATGCTGAGGTAGAAGGCATAGTCCTTGAAGTGAAACATTCACTACAAATAGTCTATTTTGGTGTTACACCATCCAGAATACATTGTCCATATGGGGGGAAAGATCTAGCCATATGATGAAGAAAAAATAAAAATCAAGTTTGTGGATATTTGGTTTTCTTCTTTAATAAAGCATATTGACAAAATCTATCAGTGTTCTAATTCTGTCCTTCTCTTCCCAATTTTGACATCCTGTCTGTTTCCTTTCCTGTCATTCTGCTTCAGTCTTCTCATATCTACAGTGGACAAAGTCATACTGTAAGTAATGCACTGAAGAATTGGTACAGTGCAAATTAGGTAGCGAATATAAAAGTAATTTCAAACTGCAAGAGTCAAAAAGTAGAAATAATTTTTGTCCACCAGTCACTATAAAGATCAAGGTTTCAACCAGAACTAGCTGTAATAAAATAATTATATAACCAGATTATACTCTTTACTAGGACATTAGTGCACAATAACGGAATGCATAACGGACATATAGTACTAATAATGGGGGCAATGGAAGAAGTCATATTAGTAAATCTAGAACTAGTGACAACACCGAACATTTATTGCTTTTCATTGCTGTCATTTATTATCGAGTGTCACTAGCTAATAATCCTAACTCTGCCACTGACTATCAGAGTCACCTTGGTCAATTTACATCATCAATTTACATCTCTTGAAACCTTAGTTCTTCATCTATAATGGTCATAGCAATAATAATATTGGCTACCTAAAGTTGACTTGAGGATTCTTATAGGGAATGCAGAGAAATAGGACAGTTCTGGCAATAGAACATGTTCAATCAATGAATGGTACCTTATCAATATATGAATAGGCTGAAACAGTATGTCCGCTAGGTCATGTATCTAAAATAGCATGTCATCCCAATGACCCTTTTGGATACATCTTAAACACATTGCTAAAACTCAGTGAAAAGTGGGGAAACCGAGATCCAAACTCAGATCTGCCTGAGCAGAACCCGAGGGTTAAACAATTCAGCTGTAAAGCCATGCATTATTGCCCTCAGTTCAAAGTTCATAGATGTACAAGAGTGACCAAAAGCCTGAGTAATGAAGTTCCTCTGACCTCTGTTTACACATCACTAGTGATTTGGGCATAACTTATTTGAAAGATGTGGGCCAATGCAATGAGGAAATGTGTTTCTATGTTAACTACCCCTAAGCGAATGCTTTTGAAGCTGACCCACTTGATGTAGCTATCTCCTTGGTGAAAGGCTTTCTGAGAAGTCACATCATTTAGAATAAGCCGTCTGCCAGGGGCTACATTTCTGCAGGAGCTCCCTCAGTGATTGGAGCCTGCAGTCCTGCTTTGTGTGCTTTTATGGAATGAGGGGCTTATTTTTATAGTTATGCAGTATGTTGCTTTCCCCCATGGATGGCAAAAAACATGATTTCAATTGTTGGCTTTGTAAGCTATAATCATGTAATTGGAAACAGCTGTGCACACAAGAAATATAATTCAAAGCAGTTTAATTAATACATCTTCATTGACAAGTTCCACTCATAATACTGATATTATTGTGTGATTCTTTAATCAAAAGGGGAGCCATTTCCAGATTATCTGCTTAATTTTTACTTTCTCAAGGAAACCTGGCAATGATATTTTGGGGATAACTTCATCTTATCTTCTAACTCTTGGACATCTTGTTGCAGTTCTCTTCTTTCTTTGAAAGTGCAGGTCAGTAAAATCATGCCTCAATTTTTGGATTACTAGTGTAGTAAGTGGTGTGTTATAAGTGCACCCATCTCCTCTTCAAATCTTAGGTGCTCACTCCTCAGCAGCTGTGTGGGTGTCTGTCCTAAAATTGCCCTGAGCAGAAGACAATTTCCTTCTCTAAGGCTATAGCGCCCCCTAATGGGCTGTCTGTGTTCGGTGACTGGTCAGTGGTAGGTGGTCCAGAGGCTTTGCCTGCTTGTCTTAATGGAAGACAGGTCTTCAGAGTTGTTTCAACTGTGGAAAGACAACAGCTTTCATTTGCAGGTGTATCACAGATCCATTCTCCCCACTTCCCAGTTCTTCTTTCACTTACTGTAGATGTGAATCAGAGGTCACTCCCTTAAATTCCATACCAGCATTTGTTTCTCAGGGAACTCAAACAAAGACTTCCACTTGATTTTGCATTATATAATTACCTTTGTCCTAAACCTTTGATACCTTTCCAAAACTTTGGATCTTTGACACGGGCCCTTTCTTCATAAAGAGTTTCTTGCCTCTACTTTAAAATTTGTCTTAGTTCTCATTATTTCTTGTTCACCTAACTTTGCAAACTTTGTTGTTTGAAGTAGAAAGTCCCATTTTAAATCCAACCTACTGTTTTGTGTGGAAACTGATCATTGGTTTAATTAAATCAATCAATATCTTTCCATCTGCATTTAGAACATATGCACACTGGCACAAACACCCCCCACACAAATACACACATATGCACACATACAAAAAATGTCCTACAAGGTCAGAGGTCTAAATGCAATTCAATAAAAATGCATTTCATTGCCTGAAACTGAACAAAATCAATTTTAGAGGATAGATATCAGTCGTGAGAAAATAAAATAATGACAACAGTGGCTATTTTTTTATGAAGTACTTACTATAGCCTACCAGTACTACATTTTTGAAAAACTGACATAACTGCTTCATGTTTATTAAATAATGTACCTTTCATGTCTATCCAAAGAAGTGAGTGTCATTTTCCCCTATTTGGCTTAAGAAAGATATGAAGAAGGATATCCTTAGTTGCCACATTGCCTCAAAAGAAAAAGACTATTCAGTGAATTTAAACATTTTTTAATGAGATAATTTAGATATAGTAGCAACAGATTTCTTTTGTGAAACATTTGTTTCAAAATGCTGTTGAACTATATTAAACTCTGTAAAGAAACACAATTAGCATGCACTTCTTTGCAAAAAGTTCACAAGATTGAAAACATATGCTTTGAATGAATTTTTTTTTAGTAAGCCTTTATGTTTTTGATCTTTTACAATGCAAATATTTTTAATGGATCACTATATATCTGCATCATAAACTTTGTCATTAGCTAATACTACAGTTCAAATTCAATTATGATTCCCAATCAACTATCTCAATTTAGAACGTTTATTTGAATACTTGAGAGATTACTAACCTGCGACTCTGAACAACTTCATTTCTCCATTATAATAACCTCACATAAAGGAAAATTAATTTTCCTAGAAAAAAGTTATAGAATTTCCATATATCTGTCCTTCTGAACTTAATGGGAATCTTATGTTAATATTTAGATCCTCGGCCCTCATATCATACTATAGTTATATTAGCTCTAAGTTGGATTTATAAGGAAATTGAGAAAATTTAATGAAAACAAATCTATAATCAATATTTAAGGGTCAGGGAAAAAGAGACATTAAATTGAATTGCAAATCAGAATTACTCTTGTTAATATTCTCACCTTAGCACTCTTGTAGTTGAAGAAAATTCTATTCACCCTCAGAGAAAAGGTTTTATTCAGTGGAGCCTTGAGTGGTTCTGATTTGGATATTATGAGGGACATTTCATGCAGTCCCCGACAAGAGTGGCATAAAGTCATATCTCAAGTGCCTTCTGGTGGTGACACAATTAGTAACATCATTGCTTTTATTTTACTTAAATGCTTTTAAAGATGTTTCTGATCTAAACTTAGATGATGCATGGCCTAGGTGATCATCTTCTCTAAATTTCTAGGTACTTTCTGATTTCACTTGTTCTTTCCCTTTGTTCTGCCATTAGCAAGATCACTTGGTCAGTTTTTGATAGAGTAAACTACAGCAGTTATACTCTGTACTTAACCTGAATCCTAAAGCAGAATTAATAAGAAATAAAGAAAAGGAAAATGTTTCTATTAGGGAGAAAGAGAGAGAGAGAGAAATAAAAAATAAGAGGAGCAATTCTGTAAGAGTAAGATCTTAGGGATTCTCATGACATGAACCACTTATAGCAAAACATGACCAAAGGCTGGTGAATGGAATAATACTGCCCCCTTGTATTATTCAGGGTTCTCTAGAGGACAAGAATCAACAGGAAATATGATTATAAATGAGGATTTATTAGACTGGCTTACAGAACCAGAAGCTGGATAGTCCACAATGGCCATCTGCAGCTGGAGAGCTGGAAGAACCAACAGCTGCGCAGTCCAAGATGTAGAAGCCCCAAAACAAGAAAGATCAACAGTCTACCCTTGTCTGAGACCAAGGCTTCTGGAAACTCCCTGGAGAATCACTGGCAGAGTCCACTTTGGAAGAGTCAAGAAGCAAGAGTCTGATATCCTTAGAAGATGGAAGCAGCAATCAAGAACCCATTCAAGAAGAAAGGAGCTAGGATCTGCATCTGCTTCCTTTTTCTTCCAACTTTGATTCCATCCTAGTGGACCCTCCCATGCTTAGGGAGGATCTCCACTTCAGTTCACTCTTCCACATTCCAATCATTCCTAGGCATGCTCTCCTTGACACACCCAGAAGCCTCTTAATCATCAGCATCTCTTAATCCAACCAAGTTAACAATTCAAATTAACCATTACACCCGTCATCTTGGAGGTAGGAAATATTTTACAAGGCCAAAGTCGTACCCTGTTTGCTGGAGTATGGCTATGGTTTGAGGATGTTCTTATAACATTGCACGTTTTGGAAACTTGGTCCTTAGTGTGGTGCTGTGGGAAGTGATGAGGACTCTCAGGTGTGGGACTTAGGGGGAAGTCCTTAGGTCACTGGAGGAGCTGCCCTACAAAAGGATTAAGGTACCCCTGTGGGATCCCTGGGGTCACATGAGAGTGAACCTTTGAAAGAAGAAGCCTGACTCCAGAATCATTTTCCAGATTTCTATTTGCAAGATCTGATCTCTTCCTTCTGCCTGCCTTCCAACATTGCCATTTGCCTTAAGGTGATGGAGTCAAGGGAACCCTCACCAGAGCTGAGCTGATGCTGATGCCCTGCCTTTGAACTTCCAGAACTGTGAATTAAACAACCTATTTTCTTAGAAAGTAGCTTGCCTCAGGCATTTCATGATAGTAATGCAAAGTAGACTGACACAGTTTAACTCCAAAAGTATATACAGTGAACAGCATATGACAAAGCCTAATTTTTACAAACCAAAGTTTGAGTATGTCTGTACAGAGAGGTATTAAGAAAGAGTGCCAAAATTAATTCAATCACATTGATCTTTGTCCAAAAAGTGAATCTATTTCTCCTTCACCTCAAAACTCTGGCTCAGCTGGGCACAGTAGCATATACCTGTGATCCCAGTGGTTCAGGAGGCTGAGACAGGAGGATTACAAGTTGAAAGATAGCCTCAGCAAATTAGCAAGGCCCTAAGAAGGTTAGTGAGACCCTGTCTCAAAATAGAAAACAGGAGATGTGGCTCACTGTAAAGTGCCTCTGGATTCAGTCTCTGGTACCAAAAATAAATAATAAAAGCTGTGACTCTCTTCTAAGTGGTTGTTTAGTGGTCTGTACTTCCTCATGGTCCATGTAGAAGTCCTTGATTGGGTCAATACATCCAGACAACCAAGGAAATAAGATAAAATATAGTGAATCATTCAAGATGCTGCATAGGTCAGGCCCAAAACTGATAGAATTGCTGCTACCTGCATTCCACTGGCTGGAAGCCAACTCTGTGGTACCAACTTAACCAATGATAGGTGTCCTCTAGGAAAATAAATAGGATTTTCCAAGAATCTAAATTCCTAAAAACTTCCTGCCCCCAGATTTTTCCTAAGAGCAGGTCAACAAATGACCCTGGCCTGCAGGCAAAATCTAGCTCAAGGTCTGGCTTTGTTCATCTATGAACTAAGAATTTTTTTAAGAGTTCTTAAGTGTTTGTGGGGGGTGGGAACAAGCGAATGAAAAAGGAAAGAAAGAAGAAAAATGTTGAAGACTATGTTGAGAAAGTAGAAGGCAAAAGAAAAGGAAGAGAGAGAATGGAGGAGGAGAAAAGCACAGAGTAGCAGGGAGGAGAAAAAGAAGACCACAACAATGGAGAGAAGGGAGATGAAGAAGGAGGAGGAGGAGGAGGAAGAGGAAGAGAAAGAGAAAGAGAGTGAGTGGTAGGACTTGTCAGCTCCAAAGGCATAAAATATTTACCATCTGGTCTTTTACAGAAAGTTAATGTTGAACTTTTCTAGAAGAAAACATGGAGATATCCCAGTTGACGTGAGAACTGTATAAAACCCAGCAGAATAGTTGTTTTATATTAGGTAGAGGGGAGTGAAGGGAGGGCAAGGGGTGTGGGGGTAGGAAGGAGAGTAGAGTGAAACAGACATTATTACGTCATGCACATATAATGACTGCATGACCAATGTGATTCTGCAATATGTACAATCAGAAAAAATGGAAAATCATACTCCATTTATGTATGACCTATCAAAATTATAAATGCATTTTACTGCCATGTACAACAAATTAGAACAAATAAAAGATTAAAAAACATCAGAGGCTGTTCGAAATGGCGTGTGTGTGTGAGGGAGGGTGTGTGAATTGGTACCTTTATTTTACACAGAAAGCTGCATATCTTATGTTTTTCCCGCCCTCAGTCCATAGGGAGACTGATGAAATGAAGCAGTAACTTGGAATTACAGCCATATTTGTTAGAGTGAAATTATGTCTGTAATAACCAAGAGAAAATCTAGAAAATAAGTTGAATATTATTTGTGTGTATATATACATACAAATACATATGATTTTTCAATTAAAATAATTAAAAAAGACAATCCTATAGTTTGTGAAAACCACTTAACTCTATTGTCACAGCAATACATCAATCATAGATAATTTACAAATGAATGGGCATGGATATTTTGATAAGAATTTGTTTATAAAAATTTTCTGCAGGAATAATTTTCTCCATAAGCTGATCACTGATCTCAGATGATTGTATCAAGAATGAAGTGAGAATGTTAGTATAATATGATGCCCTAGATTGTGCTAAAATCATTGTTAATAATAAGGAGTATGTGGATATCACTTAACGTGATAAGATTGAGACAAAATTAACTTTTTAAAATAATACATTGATTTCAGATTATCAATAATTAAATAAATATACATGTACTAAACAAAGAATTTAAAATAGAAAGATATTAGAAAAATAACTTCATAGATAATGTTTACTGAATAAATAAACAAGAAAGACATAGATGGGCTATGTTAAAGAATTATATAATTTTATTAACACAAAATAAACTTTCATAAAAATATATAATGTGTACATTTCATAGTATTATTTGTGATAAGAACAACACAAGAATTTTAATATGAATATATACAGTGTTCTCAAGTTTTCAAGTTCCCTTGGGACATTCACCAAAATGCAAAATATTTTTTCCTATTTATCTATTGCTGCATATCAAATCACCTAACATCAATGCTTAAAAGGATGATAGTTTGATTATTATTGCTCACAGTTGTCTAGTTTGACCATATTCATATAATTTTCACTTTCTCAAGTACCTACAGTCAGATGGTACTGAACTGGGATCCAATAAGTTTTTCCTTACTTGCAATTCTAACATGAGAGTAAGGAAGAACCCCAGCTGAAAGTCAGAACACCAGTGGCTTCATAGGCATCTCTATTTCCAAGCACTCTTGACATGATCTATTTCTGCCATGAAAGCTCAGGATAGTTGGACTTATTACAGGATAACCTGAAGTCCAAGAGTTTATTTCTAGTGAGACTCAGACCAAGCCAGAAGTTGTATTAACTTTTGTGATCTAACCTTGGAAGCCCACAATATATGCTCTTGATGTCCTATTCTTCAAGATAGTTACAGAGGCTTGCCCAGGTACACTTATGAATCCAGAGTCAAAAAACACAGAAGCATGTTTTACAACCACCTCAATGATCTAGTCCACGAAGAAAATTTCAAGACAATTCAAAATTGATCTTTGAACATTCATGACAACTTAGTGTTAGGAAAACTCATATTTTAATTTATAATAACAACACATTAAAAATGAATGATCAAAATTTATTTTCAAATGCTACAGACAAAAACTACCTGGATAAAATTCTTTCATTATTGAGAATGGAGAATCAAGGCCAACTTCAAAGCCAAGTAAGAGTAGAACTCCCTTAACTTCATTCAGTAAAAAATAAAATTCTAGTTTTAATATGATCTTAAGAATAGGATTAGGAGCATTGGTCATAAAATTGAAAATGAATCAAGATAACCCAGCATGACATTTTCATTTTGTATTTATCAGCAATTAGATAAAAGGGAAATTATTTATATGAAGGAGGTTGGGGAGGACATAAACTGTCATTATTTGTCTTTTGATCATTTTTGTAGGGATATCAAGGATATATGGACAAATTATTAAAAGTAAAAGGAAATTTGGATAAGGTGGCTGGGCATAATCCTTACACAACACAGTAATAATTTTGCTTTTAATCAGAGAACAACTAATGATTACAATATGCAATTGTAAGGAGAATATAGTAAGTACCAAAGAACATTAAGTACTTCAGAAATATAACAACAACAACAACAAAAAAAAAAAGGGTACAAAACCTCTATAGGAAAAACTGTAAAATTTTAGTAAGGGATACTTCAAAAGATCTAAATAAATGAAATACTACTACTGCATATGAACAGAAAAATAAAATCATTAAGATCTCTCATTTTACAGAATTAATCCCATAAGAGCAGGGAAATGTCAACCAAAACATACATATGACTTTATAATGTTACTTTATTCCCAAGTATAAACGGACAAGTGAAATTATTAATAATGACAAGATTTTTCCATGGAGAACATGGGGTTGGTAGAATCTAACTAACAAGTCTTGAGAGAGTTTGGATTATGTTGTAATAATTTTGCAATGAGAAGTCATTTGAGAATTTTAAAAGTCATTTGATTTTTCTGGCTATTTTGTAGAGGTAGCAAAAATAATTCAAGTGGGACCACCTGAAGATTCCAGCAAACGATGATTGTAGATTGCCAAGGCAGTGGTGAGAAGTGTCGGATCTGACTAGGACATGCAATTGGAGCTGACAGAATTAACTAAAGGTCTTGACATGGTAAGTAAGGAAAACAGGAGAAATAAGAATGAGTGGTCAGGATTGGTCCAGAGCAAATGGGTAAGGAATGATGTCACTCTTTGGAAGAGAGAAGCCTTGGAGGAAGCTGCAATTAGGGGAAGGAGCAGTAGTTCTGTTTGGGTCACACTGGGATTCCTAATAGATGATAGGATAGGCAGCTAGATATCTGCGTCTGGAACTCAGGAAAGAGGTAGGACATGGAGATTTAAATGCGAGAGTCAAAAGCAGATAGATGATATTTGAAGACCTATGAGAAGATGAAATTTCTTAGAGCGGGTAGACATAGAGTCCAAGGGGCCCCATAATTTAAAAGGAAAAGATAGAAAAGGGAAAGTCTTTCCCAGGAGGAGGCAGATTTTCAATTATTTTCTCATATTCATCAAAATCTAGACTCCCCTGGATCCAACTTATAAGTTTGCCATTTTAGTGCTTTAGAGATGGGGTGAGGTTCCAAGTGCCTCTCTCTAAAACTGCACCCTGTGTAGTGTATCTTCAGAGTGTCTCTAGACAACCTGTGAGGATAAAAAAAGGGACTAAATAATTAGATTATTAAAAACCCAACCCTTAAAGTCTAAAGACCAGCATTTTCAAATTCCCAGCAAGTTTGCATTAAAAGAATTTTACCAGGAGGAAAGTCCCAGCTAAGAAGTTCTGATATTTTTCAGGGGATGGCAATTCTTTCTGTTGCTTCAAAGCATTCTCTTAAAAATCAAGCCCTTACGCAACTGTAACATTTTCTCTTGAGGAACGGCGATCAGAAAAGCCCAGATTCATTCTCAATTTAATTTACAATTTCGTTATACTTAAAGCAGTTTTAAATGGAATGATTTGTGCTCTCAATTAGCTGTGTCTAAAATATGCTTCTGCCACCAAAATGATTCCTAGAATATTTTATTTGAGCTTAATATACTTTTTAATAGGCTCCAAATCACAGAATGTTAAATGTGTAAACTTCTTAGGAAATGAATTAACATCATTAAAATAGAATACATATACACTTTAATTGCACTATCTAATTTCTTTAAAACATGTTTGGAGAGAGAATGATGTTTAACTTAAAATTTTTACTGTGGTGCCTGATTTCTCTGTACCCTTGCCCCAAGCATCCTCATAAATAACATGGTCTGTCTCAAAATTATCTTAAGACTATAGCAAAGCTGTGTGTGTGTGTGTGTGTGTGTGTGTGTGTGTGTGTGTTTGTGTGTTCTTAATATTACTCAGTAATAGTGATGTAGTTGTTTTAAAAATAATATTTCTCTTAACTTTTCTACAGTTCTTTAAACAAAGTCACACTAGCTGGGTGACCTTGGATAAGTGTCTTTAGTCCTCACTTTGATAGGCTTCTATATTTATAAATTTAGAAATGACAATGTTGGCTGTTTTCAGTTCTGTCTTTGTTATACACAAGGATTTCAGAATGGTGAAAAGAGAAATAGCCCCCCAAACCAACTTACAAGCGGTTAATGTTGGGATTAAGTGATAGAAATTTTTAATACATAATTCATTACAGAGGAAGCATGAAGCCTCCCAGCACAGAAGTGCACCCAGCATACCCAATAATGTTGGTTTCCTTGATGCCAAATTTCTTGGAACTCCCAATGACCACAGTAAGTGCATGTCATTGCATAAATTTTCATTTCTTGTCAAGTCACTGTCCTTTCTTCCCATGGGACTTTTATCATCACCCAGGATGCAATTGTCCAAGAACCTAGTAGTCCTGGATAGGAACATATTCAACCTCAGCTAAGTTATGTCACATGGGAGGAGGAGTAAGAGCAAGTTCCCAGCCAGGAGTCCTGGGAGGTAGCTCTAGCTTCAGGTCTACAGTGAGAAAGAATTTTTTCTGGAAGATGTTAGGTCATGAAAAGTTCTTTTAGTCCTTACACAATTTAGTTTTGTAGCTCAGAAAATTTGGCTCAATGCTTTGGGTAAATGAATGGTAGGAATAGTGAATAGTTAGATGGGATACATCAAGATCCATATGAAGTGGGATTGTAGAGGCAGTTTTCTGATAGTTACAATTATTGCTAAAATTGTTGTTGGACTCAATTAATAATAAGTTACAACTAAGGTTCAGTACAGTTGTCCCTAATATCTGCAAAATAAATCCTCTAAATCTGGTAAAATAGCTGAATCATGAGGTTTATTCTCCATGGCATGTATTTTATGCTTGGTAAAAACTACTACAATAAAAGGTAGATTTTGCCTATTTGTAGCAATCAGCTAATGCCTTCTCATGTTTCATGTTTATCCTGAGCAGTTAAATGACTGAATAAATAAATGACAAATTTTAATACATGCATAACTAATTAATACTGTTAATTAGATTAAATATTTTCCAAAAGTATTTGCAATCACAACTCCAAAAATCAAAATCACTTAGTTGGTACATGCTTCTTAATGTTTTTAAAAATAGCCTTGCAAGGTCTTTAAAAATATAAACTGGAGGATAAAATCATTTTATTTATCAAGGCTGTGAAGAATTCATGAAGTTTATGGTAGATTCTAAAGTGAGATATAGTATGAATAAATACATTAGTTGTGCACATTTATTATTTTATTATAAAAATTAATATGTTTTAAGATTATTTTCTTCATCTTAGTATGGGAAATGTTCAAGGATTTTAGGATTTATCTTAGAGAATAACACTGTCCTAAAAAGAACCAGTATTTGTGTTTTTACTAATTTTTTAATAAAATAATATTGTTCTAAAACAATGCTTATTTAAAGTTTTTGACAGAAAAAAAAAAAGAAGACGCAAAAATAAACATAATGCAGATGACTCCCCCAGGGAAAATACTACATAAATTAGTGCATTGTCCTCAGGTCTTCATTCATCCTTCTGTGTTGGCTGGTCTGTCCCCTCCTGCCATTCTGTCTTTATGTGACCCTCCTGTTTCCCCTCAGGTCTCTCAGTCTCTATCTGTCTGTCTCTGTACTGCTCTATTTCACTCTGCTCCTTTCTCCTTCCTCAAAGGGGTGTTTTAACATGCATATAAAAATAACTTTATATTTAAGCAACTTTTCCCCCTTAATATTTCGTGAGCACATATAAAATATTGCTTATAAGTAAATCATCATTAGAAATTGAATGAATGCAAAGTGTTTCAGGGAAAGTATATCTACTGCAACATATTACACACATATCCCCAGTTGCAGTGCATATGCGAATACGTACACACCAGGGAGCTTTATCAAATGCACATATTTTCCACATTTTTTTCAGATACTGTAATTAATAAAAATATGCAAATAATAATTCCTCATACTATGACCAGATATACAGGCATTGTATCTCAGTGGCATTGTGTCTTTTAAAAAGATAGTTATCTGGTCATTAAAGGAGCTCAGTATCTTCTGACATATACTTCTATTTAGTTTTCTTCTTCCACAGATTGCCTTTTTATATGGTGGAAATTAAATTATTGTATGCTCCAAACAAATTAAATTTATCCTTAATTAAAATTTATTTAACATAATAAACCAAAAGCTTCAAGAGATTTGAGAGAAAGGTGAACTTTGGGATGTTGATCCTGTGCTTGAGAATTCAGAACACAGGGCTGGCCATTAACTGTGTGTCAGAAAGATGAAGAAGAGTGAATATTTACTGCAGAAACACAGCCATTGAAAAGATCCTAAGGTATACTCCATGCATGTATAATGTGTTGAAATACATTATTTTTCGAAATACATGTTGAAATGGTCTACTGCCATGTGTCTCTAAGCAAAACAAGTAAAGAAAAGAAGTTATATTATCCCTAAAAAGTTATCCAATTCAAATAAATTTTCAAGTTAATTAGCAGAAAAAAAAAGGTCAGTGGGACATTTCTCAGAGTTACACAGATTCTAAATCGTGTAAAACAGTGTGTTGTCTCTTAGACCTTTGTCCTTTCTCCCATTTGTTTTATTTTTTTAAAGAAATTTGTTGTGATCTAGAGACTTCCACAAACCAAACAAAACAGCATAGCAGTTCATTGTTTTATAAGTCCTAACCTCAAAACTGTTTGTGGTGCATAATTGCATTTACACTTGATGTTTATTATAGGTATTTAAATGTAGTTACCAAACAATATTTACCCACATTTAACCCAATGATTATATTCCACAAGTCTTTTATAATTAACTCAGATTATAAAACGTTGGTCATATTACTTTGGTATTTTTCTGCTAATCCTTTTTCAATTCCATTCCCTGTAAATATTGTTTTCCTTCTGAGTGTTTTGTCTTTTCACTTTGATCATAAGGTCTCTAATGGAATGAAAGATTTTCACAATTCATCATTTCTTTTCATATTCCGTTTAGCCTGTGTGAGTGAATATGCTCAGTGTATACGTTTTAATAAATTCTGCTTTACCATTAGGTCTTACAAAAATTCCCCTATATTTGCATTTAATGATGTTATATAGATGTGACTCTCAATCGTAGGTGTTAAATCTACTATGAAGTGGTTTTGCATGATGAATGTGGGAAGGATCTCATTTTTTAAAAATGTCATATGCATAGTCATTTACTAAATAGTCTGTTTTTTCCACAGACTTGTAAAGGCAACTTGTTAGATAATGATTTTCCAGGTATGCATGGTCAACTTTTTATGAAAAAATTTTGATAATGATTTTTACTGTCAACTGTTAATTATATTTACCAAATACTGTTGAAAAGTTTTGTCACAGATGGGATGGTTTAAAGTCAGGACTCGCTGGGTGGTAAATTCCATCTCTTCTCTTTCTCCTTTATTGTGGCTCCATCTTTGCCCTCCTCTCTTGCCTCTTCCCCTCCCCTTCCCCAACAACCCTAATCTCACCTTCATTCTTCTGGTTTCTTTGCATGTAAACTTTATCTTTATATTCTGCAGTTTCATCACTGTGCTCTTTGATACATGCAAAAATCGTATCCACCCTCCCTGTAGTCGCAGCGCTATTTCAATTTAATCATGCATGTGTTTCTTCATTTCTGAAGAAATAATCAACTTTTCAAATATCACATCTTTTCATTTCCCCTATTCTCATTCAGAACAATGGAACTCTGCTGTAACATCTCCATCTCTTCCCCATATGTTCTGCAAGAGGGGGCCGGCTGTACTTTCCTGTTCATTCACCAATTCTATTCTCAGCAGTGTAAAATATTGATGTTTTTGTCCTTTATTTCAGTCACTCTATTCAACTTTAATAGGCTTTTATTTGGGCAGTTTGCAAATCCTCATATATTCTTCTTTTGTGATTTCTATGTTTTTGAAATCAATGTTACCTTTTCCTTTTCTCTGAAGATCTGAAACTTCATTAATCTTGAGTTATTTTATATTGTTCTATTAGTTTTCAATTTTGAGGGATTTATTTTGTGTCCTGATGATATTTGCGATTCTTTACATTAACATGCTTTTCATTTTATTTTATTTATTTATTCATTTATTTATTGCGGGCTCCTGTTGACTGAGAATCCATCTCTCTTTCTCCATCCCCTCCATCTCCTCCTCCCCCACCCTCCCTTTCCAGTTCCTGCATATTTGTCTCTCCTACTTCTTCCTCCCTCCCTCCTTCCACTGCCCTCTCTCCTCTTCGTCTCCTAAGGGTTTTGTCAAGATCTCCCTCTTCCTCCCTGACCTGGCAGCAATTCACAGCACCTCTTGAGCCAGTGCACGAAGTCAGAGATGTGTGATCCCAGCTTCTGTCTCCAGAAACAGTTCTGGTTCCGACCCTGGCAAGCTCTGGACCCGGTGCTTAACTGGAGGGAGTCATCCTTTGCTTCTGAGCTGGGAGCCAGGCAGGACCCAGCTTTAACTGCTTACCTCATTGCCTTTCCTGCCTTATTGCCTTCTGCTCTAGCCTTCCTGTGGACATAGTTATTTTGTTGTTGGATACCACTCAGTTTTCTCAAATGTGTCCTTCATGGTTTATATATAATTGCTAGGATGGCTTTAGTGTAGAGTGGACTATGGAAGTCCAAATCTGATTGTTGTTTTCCTGACTGTAAATCTAAAAATGTCCTTTAAATGTACTGACTCTGTGCTTGCTCCTATTATTTGTGTGTGTGTGGTGTGCGTTTTTTTTTTTTTTTTTTGGTTATGATTTTCGATTTTCTTGTTTTGTATTTTTTTAAGGATTTGAAGTAGAATTTTCTACATTAAAAATAGTAAAACTTTCCATATGTGCTTTATTTCTCTATATCTTATTTTAGATAAAAGTGTCTTTAAAGACATATCTTTTAAAACTTTTATCTAAGATGTAAAGAAATGATACCGAGAATGTAAGATAGAATGATGCCAGATATCAACTCTTACTTTTATGTTCTCTTGGTTTTAAGAGCTGCATATAAAGACTTATTTTGGGGGGAAAAATAGAAAAAAATTGGTTTCACTAGTTTGCTTAAATATTTTCTGCCTTTGAAATTTATCATCTAACTCTCCCCATGAAGATCTGTGAGTATACCAAAATAATTTATTGAATTATCCATTGTTTTTCCCTCTCATTTAAATTGCCACATTCTCACAGGCTGTTTGTGAATATACTGACTATATTTCTTGGATTAATTTTCCATGTATCTATTTGTGTGTTATAATCATGAAATTTCATGTGATAGATTTATGATTAATTAAAGTATTTACAAGAGTCACTGCCCTCTTGTTATACTCTTCCTCTTTTTTCTTTTTTTTCCTGTCTAGTTTCATAGGTTTGACCTTTTATATTAAATTTTTAGACTTACAATTATTTTTCTTTCATAATTTCCCTTCAAATGTTTTTAGAATATCATTAAAACAAAATGAACAAAATGAAGCCTTTAGCCTGGGGTTGTTTCAATACCTGGAACTCTGATTACATAAACACTCCTGAAATTAACTTGGAAATATTTCTTATAACTGACTTGAAAAAACAAATCAAAAATAAATTTTAGCCGCTCACACAGAGCCAACTAGCCAATTACTTAACTTGGAAACATTCTTATCATCTAATTGAAGAAACAAAATTTAAAAATGAGTTTTAGCCAGTCATAAATAGACAAGCAACCAACTAAGCATACAATTAGGGACTTCCCATCAGAACATATCCACATAAGGCAAAAGGCGAGCTACAGCCAATCAAGTAATCCCTTACTTTACCGCCATGTTCAGCCTATGAGAATTCACTTCTCATGTTGCTATGCAAAAACTCTCTGAATCCCTTCTAGTTCTGGGTGTCTTGTTCTTCATGAAGTGTTCATTGCTCAAAACAAAACAAAACAAAAAAACCCTTTATTTTGTCTAAATTTTTTCTTCTATTACTCATGAAAATCTCTTTGAATTTATATATCTATGTAAGAATTTATAAGTTGAGTGTTCTTTTAGAGATGACACGTCTCTGTATTTGAGTTACTCATTATATCCCTCAGTCCATTAAATCTTTAGAAAATTCTTGATAAGCTAGTGACTATTCAAAGTGTTATGAGGTATTTATAATCTTCTTTTATACTTTTAGCCAGATATTTGCATATAAGGAAATCACTGGTTTTTATCACTTAGTAGCAAATAATGCATTTCCTTATTTATATGTCTCAAAAATTTTTTTGCTTACAGGTTTTCCAATAACACATTTACATGATTTCAAAGTGGTTGTAAGCATACCTACAAGATATGCTTTCCAAGATGTACCACTCTTCTTTTCTATTTTATTGTCTAATACTTTCAAAATAGTGATAAACAATTGTGGTCATAATGAAAAATCACATCTTTCTTTTTACTCTAATAGGAATGCTGGAACATTCCATAGTTAAGCATGAGATAGTCTATTGACCTTCGAATTTTATTAAATGTATTCCTAATTCCTATTGAAATGACTATATCATAAATTCCACTAATATTGCATCTTTCTTCCTGTCTTGAATTGAACTTCAATTGACCATGACATGTTACTTTATTATTGGATGCAGTATGCTAACAGGTTATTTTCCTTTAATGTTCAAAATTAAATTGGTGTCCAGTTTTCCACTTTTGCATTATTTTCTGCAGATATTGATATTTTTGAGAATGCACCTTTTCTCAATATTATTTCTGCTGCCCTATGTGGGTATGGGCATTCTTTAGGAAATTACTTTATTCAGAATGAGGAGATAGGAAATTGAAACTCATTCGATTTTACAATGCCCATGCAATAATTCCCATGAAATGTAGGATGTAAGGAAAAAGAAAATTTCTGCATATGTGAAATTTATTTACTCATTCATTAAATAAATATTTATTATATGTGTATGTGTATGTATGTGTGTGTGTGTGTGTGTGTGTGTGTGTGTGTGTGTGAATGCACCAAGCACTGTTCTAGACTTGGGAATAGAATAAAAGAATTTTTTATTCATGCAAAATTTCTGCTTTCCTGAAGATTACATTCTCAGGAGGGACAATGACAGTAAACAAGTGAACCAATCTTGCTATTTTGAAGTTTTCATATTTGTAGATAAAGATAAAAAAGATAAGATAAATAAAATAAAAAATCATCCAGACAAGGTGAATGAAAGTAAATGGAAGGTTAAGAATGAAGTAAAATATCAATTAAGCTGTTCAGTAAAGGCCTCCAGAAATGATATTTGAGCCAATACATACAAGGCACAAAGAAAATTACTCAAATTTTTATTTTTTACAGGTATAAAAGGCACAACAGGAGTTCTAAAAATGATCTGTCCTTGCAATATTTTGGTATGCAAGATAAATTTTCTTTGTAATTGTAATTTAAAAAAAGAAAAAAAATGATGTTTATACAAAGGACACAAATAAATGAATGTTTCTCATATTTATAGGAATATCTGCATATGCAAAGAGCCACAGCCTTCTGAGTGAGCCCCTTGCAAAATTTACTTTTATTTCAATACATCTGTCATGACTCAACCAATTTGGGGACTTGTCTCTGAGTATTACTTCCACTGTTAATAAGACATAAAAGTTTGTCTCCCTGTTTTGGGTTAATGCTGCATTGGGCCTGAACTTCAACTTGAGAACAAACTCAATTCACCCATTGTGGCTCTGAGTGATTAATTTTTAGATGTCCACAAATGTTACCAGTGTTTTGTCCACACAATAGGATAGTAGTTTACATAATGGTTCAGGCACCACTCTGTGAAAATGGAATGATTTTTCTAGGTAGCAAAAGAATGATTTTAAAAAGCTTTTAGAAATGTTCCAGTGAAATTCCTCCCCTACAAAAATAAAAATAATACTTCTAGATTTTATGTTCTTCTTATTCATTTTAACTCTCAGTTTAAATATCAGATTTTGACCAGACATAGTTGTTCACACTCAGTATGGGTTCAATGATGATGTTTTAAAATGGATTGTTTAATGACAACTGAAGGATTTGTGGGAAATAGCAGAGTGAGCTATGTTTAATTCACAGGTTAATCTGATGAATAAATATTTATTCAAGTTACAAATAAAGCATGTTAGGACTACTATGTAAAGGGTGTTCTGACTTTTAAACTACCTGTATTTTGCAACTAGAATAATATGAATGAATTAATTTGTTAGGAGAGGAATTCCAAGGGAGTCCACCAATATTTAAAGAACAACTGCCTGCTTCTAGCTGTGGGATTTGTGAATACTTGCCCTCAAGTTACTTCCTCATATTTCATTGCCCTAGTATCTTCACATTTTCGGTTCTCTCTTGTTCATTATCTGCAGTCACTTTTTAAGTGTATGCAACTTCCTCCTTTTACACTGCTTAATGTTATTGCTTCTACTTTCAAAGATAGATTGGGTGCTTATAGGAAATGGAGTTGAAGCATCCTAAATACATAAATCATTAGAGATCTCATTTTCTTGCCCAGTTACCGACCGGAGTCTAGGTTTTAATGTGGAGAGATGTTTTCAACAGAGCGTTTAGTATTTACAGCTGTTTTTCTGTTGCTCTGGGCGTTCACATTATTTTCGTACTCCAGCAGATTCTGGAGACCCAGGGAATGCTACTGAATGGATGATTTATGCAAACCCTTAAACCCTTTCCTTAGAGGAAAATGGCCTTAGCATAATGCCATCAGCTAAAAAGTTCTGATGATTTCTCCTCCTATGTGGATGAGAAGAAAGGGACAACAGAGCTAAGAATTACCTACTGAGCCAAGTTGGCATAGAAGGCGTGATGCCACTAGTACAGGACCTTCTCTGATTTGAGGTTTTCTGGGTCTTGCTATCATACCCCTACCCAGTTGTAGGAGTTATCTTAACAGTTTCCTGTGACAGCTACTTGTCTCATTTTATTATTGCTTTAGAATTCATACTTGCTTAGTACGCATGATTTCAGAAATACTAAGTTTATAGTCAGGTAATAAATTTTTATCAATGATGGTGGTAATTAATAGAATAGTTCACCTCTCTTAAAATTAGCTTACCAAAAATATTTGATTATTTTGAGTAAATAGCATCATTCATCATCCAAATGCCTTTTCATTCCTTTATGAATTATTTCTTTAAACAAATTTTTGAATGTCACACTGTAGACATTATATTCATGGTTCTTAGTTTCTTTCAGAATTGAATGTGTGTTAATAAAAAGGATCAATTCAAATTTGTATGTATATTTTTATGTGCCTTATAAACATGAATTCCTCTACTCTGCTACATTTATTCACTTATACTATGCTACCTCTGCTACATTTATTCACTTATACTATGCTCTTCTAAATCCATCTTTTAAAATGTGTCATGAACTTGGAATGTTTTAAAACTTGTTCACACTTTTATACTGTGTATTTGCATACAAAGGTCATTTCTTTCAAATTATCATTCACCCTTACAGGAAGCTACTACTTAAGACACATTTGCACAGAAAATGGTTAGGGGGAAAATGTTTGAGTCTCTTGAAACTGCATTTCATATTACTAGTGTGGCTTCCTTAGATTTATTTGCTAGATTAACTTTGTAGAATGAGAACAATAGCCAAGTGACAGTTGTATATAATTATACCCAGTCATCTGGGAATTGTACGTGACTTTGCAAGCATCCTGAGGGAAGGCGCATTACCTTTGGCAAAACTATATAGTCCCAGGATAAATATAGTGCTCAACATTTTTAAATGAATTATATTGAAGAAAATTTCTACAAATGTCACTGTGTGTCTTTCTACAAAATTAGAGATGTCCTTCATCACCAGAGCTGTGTTATCTACTTCTGTCCTTCCCAATCTTACTTCTATCTCCAGACCTTGAGTTAAAATAATTACAAGTGGACAATCAGTTGCTTTCTAAGCTAATGTGTAACATAATTATGTGTGAGAAATTTAATAAACACAATTGCATTCTATCCATGCTTGAGTCTTCAGGTTTTCATGCTCCCAATTTTATTTTAGTTGTTTTATCCACAGTCTTTACTCAGTGTTTTAGAGAAAACATCATGAAAACAAAGAAAATCAACATTTAATTAAATTAATTAGTTGATTTTGCTTAGAGGTGGAATTGTTCTCATATCTCAAGGTATTAAGCCTAATGCAGATATCAGTCATTTCAGGCTCAGAGAACAAATACTTATTTTCACTTACTGATTATATTTTCCCCTTGATTTCCTTAAAACCCTTTAGTGAGATTATACAAATTCTTCTCTATTATAAACTACACTCAGGGAAATGTCCTATCTTTTTGCAAACAATCTTTCCATGACAAAGTTATTTCTTTTCACTGCCTGACACACTCTGCTGTTGGATCCTCAATGTCCTCCAAAGCCCGTGCGTTAAAGGCTTGGTTCCTAGCATGTGGTGCTGTTGGGAGGTCATGGATCCCTTTAAGGGTGGGGCCTAATGAGAGGCTTTAGGTCAATAAGGGCATGCCCTTGACATGGACTGTGGGACTCCAGTTCTTTTCCTTTGCTCTCTTTCAGTTCCTGGATGTGAGGTGAGTGGTTTGCTCTACCACACACAGCCACCATGATGTGCTATCACAAGCCCAAAGCAACAGGGTCAACCATCATGAACTGAAATCTCAGAAAACATGGGCCCAAGTAACCCTCTTCCTCTTTATAATTTGATCATATCAGGCGTTTGTTATAGTCATGGAAATTTAACAAACATTCACATACAGTAACCTGATTTCAGAAGCCCAAATATAAAACTTCTTGGACTCAGGTGTAAATTAGAATTGGAAAAAGTGTGAAGCAATAGAACTAAAGTTTTTTTTTTTTTCCCCCATTCTAACAAAAGATATTTTAAAAAATGAAAGAAAACTCAACTGCACCATATTAACAAACCCATAACCATTCAGAGTGAATTCAACGGCAGGTTAATTGCACTTTTGAAGGTATGTCTGATTATGAGAGATGCAAATTAGACATTTGTATTGTTCTGACTTTTGTACCTGGGGAGTATTCTATTTGGATGAAAGAAGCTTCAGTTTGATTTTAAAGTTTTTGGAACTGTTCTGAAGCATCAGAATTCTTAGGTCTGTGTGTACACCACTCAACATGCAGGCAGAAAACAGCATGAAATGATTGCTTAATATTCTAATGTCTTTAAATTACAGTCTTTATAAAGCTGCTTCATTGAACTGGTAGATTTTTTTCATCATTTTATTAGACAAATTGGCTTACATCGAAAATATATAGTATATTAAGGCTATAGAGTTAAAATACTCAACTAGAGTTTGTACAATGATTATGAATATCCCAGCATCTAATTTAAACTGTTATCATTATAAATAAATCATTGGAATACCCAAACAACTCTTGTTTATTATTCAAATTGTTATTTTTTTCTGTGCACTTGCCACATTATTTATTCATTTAATAACCGGAACTCCTAAGCCCATGCATGTTTTTATGAACAATCATAAAATGTTGCTGTTGTGATTCACAGAGCCAAAAATGTATTTCAAGGTTACTGCTCCTCAACAGCTAGTAGATCTTAATTACTAGTTGGGTGAAACAATGTCTTAGATATGCAAGTTTTTTCTTTCTTTCTTTTTTTGGTCACAATTACCCCATATGTATTCAGCAATTCAGACTTCTAGTCAAGTGTTCTTATAGGAAAATGTAAATTAGTTTTTATGAGCATTACAGGGAGAAGAAATTGATCTATCCTTGTAGAAGGCCTTGAAGGGAGGAGCCTGTGTATGAAATGCACACTTATTGCACACAAATAATTATTTAGAATATGCATTTATTTTTACTCAGTGAATATTAACTAATTATCTACTAATAACCGAGCACTGTTAGCTGTGGCCACACATGCAATCACATTTAAATCTCACAACTGTGTGAGAAAGATGCTATTGTTTCCAAATACATGCAGCATCTGCTTTGAGGTCAGATTCATGTAATTTTAAAGAAGTTTTATGAGTGATATGTTATACAGTTTTGAGATCTTTAGTCAACCCTACTGAGTTGCATATTCTTATGTGTAAAGAGGTAAGAATGTTATGCTTCAGGGTGTTGCAAGAGTAATTTTATATAAAATGCTCTAGCATATGTGGACCACTTCAAAGATTTCAAAACATATAGAAAGTTATTGATAAATGTTAGTTTCCTCTCCTCCTTTTACTCAGGGCAAATGTTCCCAACCAGATGGTGACACACTCAAAATCACACGTCACATGACTGACAAATCTGCAGCTACATATTTTCATGACAAGCTCAGGGCTTTTGCTTACTAAAACCAACTGGCCATCTAAAGTAGGATCATTTGGTCTTTACATTCAACCTTCTCAATTCAAATTCCCTACATCCCTTCCCTTTTTATTGCATCATAGCCATGACAAACAATTGGGAACTTTCTATTATACATTCTTCCTAGGAAATGAGGGAAATTTCCATCTGCCTACCAGTGACAGTCAATTGTACATGTCAGGTTGGAACTTACACCATTACCCTCCTAGTTCTCAGTTCTTTTGATTCAGACCAGTGCTGTACCATGAGCTTTCCAGGGTCTCCAGCTTGCAGGCAGGAAATCCTGAGACTTTTCAGATTCAAAAATTGCTTGAATCCAATTCCTTATAATAAATAATACTTATTAAATAATTACCTTTTATATATCTTCTACGCTCTCGGTTCTGTTTGTCTGGAGAAACCTGAACAACAAACTATCTATCTATCATTCATCTATTCTACCATGTGGTCCATGGGGAATAGAGTTGAAATAAAGTAATCATACCCAAAACATAACCAAATCCCTAAAAAGTATAGAGAGAATAACCATTCATCAGGCATCTCTCCATATAAGGCACATGTGTAGAAACAATAATATCCTAAAATCAACACTATCCTAAATATCAAAATTTATATTTTCAGTTAGAAGATAGTTTTTAATTGTAATAATATGCATAACAATGATAATGCAAAGTAGCAAAGAAAAATTTCAGCAAAAGACATATCGGGAGTAATATATTGAGGATCAAGCTCCAGTACTAAAAAAAAATGAATGTATTGGGGATCTGTTCTGATCTGGATATGAGGAAATTCTTTTTCTGGAACAGACTTTTCTTTCTCTCCTCTTCCTTCTCTTCCTCTTCCCTCCTCCTCCTCCTCTTCCTCCTCCTCCTCCTCCTCCTCCTCCTTCTTCTTCTTCTTCATCTTTTTCTTCTTCTCCTCCTCCTCCCCCTCCCCCTCCTCCTCTTTCTTCTTCTTCCTCTTCTTCTTTTACTTCCTCTTCTCCTCCTCCTCCTCCTCCTCCTCCTTCTCCTCCTTTTCTTTATTTTTCCTCTGGTGTTGTTTTGGTGTTTGGGATTGACCCAAGGGCTCTTTACCACTGACCCACATTCCCAGTTCCTTTTTTTATTTTTCATTTTGAGACAGGATCTCAACTAAGTTGCTTAGGGTCTTGCTAAGCTGCCAAGGCTGGCTTTGACTTGTGATCCTCCTGCCTCAGCCTCTGGAGTCGCTGGGATTGTAGGCATGTGCCATCATACTCAACTGGGAACAGACTTGCAAAGTAAGTTATGTAAGTCAATACCACCTAAGTAGACAAAAGAGCTGGATAGCTGGGGGGAAATGAGACAGACGTTAAGTAGACATGAAGTTATGGACACACAGACAAGTAGAGTGGAGCAAAAAACTAAAGGAATTTTGAAAGGTTAATGCAATGAAAGTTGAAAAAGCAAGAGGTGATGGATGTGCGATGATGTCAGAGTGATAAACAGGACCACGTCTCACTGAGTCTTCAAAGGAATGATGAGGAGCACCGTCTCAAAGTATTTCATGCACAGGAGATAAAGATATTTAACCAAGTTTTGACTTAACTAGAGTTGAAATTTTTTTTAAGTTTGTTGTGACTTTTATGTAGAAAAGAGTTCAGAATGGAAGCAGAAAAGCTAGTTTGGAGGTTGGTAGAGAAGACCAGATACTAAAAGAGGATGACTTTAAATAAGCTGTTGAGAGTGTTTGCTAAGGAAGTGAAGTGAGTGGATCTGAATGATTTGTAGGTTGTGCTGAGGAAAATCAAAGGAGCAATGGATTTTGTTTACTTTCTCTATCTAATTAGTTTCCAATTATATCTCCTGTTGGAAATCATGGTATATTGCTCACTGAATTTCCATAGTTCAATAAATCCTGTTGTAGAATAATTGAAGTGTTTGTCATGATTTCATATATTCTTGAAAATGTGCGAATTTCTCAAATGTGCTAAAATGCAGGTATTTGCACATAATGATGCATGTGTATGCACACTATGTATGTGTATGGGAACACTGAAATATTTTCATAACAGTATAATAGCATGGAACATGTGCACGGTATATCCTTAAGTGAATATACAATTTAAAAAAAACTTGAAAAATGAGTTCTCCCTCATTTTATTTAGCCTCCTTCGGTACCCTCTCACACACACATATATTAAAGGAAAAGAAAATCAAAAGGATGTATTCACACCATGATGGTCATCCACAGGGGTGATGGGATATAGTTGATTTTTTTATGATGATTTTGCCCTTTTCTTATTTTTCACATTTTAGAGATCCAGAGTATAATACTTTTAAAAGGTGAATCAGTAGATAATACATCAGTTCTCTGTTAATTGTTGATAAGTTTGAATAGATATAACAAGAGTGAATATCTCCTGACTATAGGACATTATGCCTTGATAGCCCCAGCTACTGAGTCAACACCGTGAGTGCCAGTTCTTAGGGCACCAGCATATCTTGAAGGAATGAAGGAGTTTTAACATGACAGAAAATTTTGAGCTAGACCTTTCAGATGTACTGCAGCAGTTGGGTGAGGAGCAGGAAGCACTTCAGATATTGGAAACAAGGAAGTTGCTGGAGCCTTCATTGATTCGACCATTATGTAATGAGCATGGACTAGATGCCAAAATTTCTTCTAGTCACTAGTGATATATAAGTGAAGTATGTGGATGTGTGAAATGTTCACAGAGTCTCAGATTGTTTAATATAGCTGAAGACTCAAGCTGAAATCAACACATGAAGAATGTTGTAAACTCTGTGGAAGACATTTGGATTCTTCCTATATAAGTCACGTAGATCCTAAAGCTATTTTTATTTATTTACTTATTCATTTATTTATTTGTGTTTTGGTACCAGGTATTGAACCTAGGGACCCTCAACCACTGAGCCACATGCATAACACTTTTTATTTTTGTTTTAATTTGAGACAGGGTCTCGGTAAATTGCTTAGGACCTCTCTAGGTTGCTGAGACTGGCTTTGAACTTGTGATTGTCCTGTATCAGCCTCCCAAGCCTCTGAGATTACAGGCAGGACCTGCTGTGCTGGATCCAAAGGGTATCTTCACAACAAAAGATTTGAACATCAGATTTCTGTTTAAACAACTAGGAGTTGATACATTATTGTTTCAAGCTTCAAGTATTTAATGATAAAAACCAATTGGTTATTTCAGGGTGTTCATGACCAAATTTAGTTTCTGTAGAGCCCAGAAAAAGCAAACCATAATGAAATGCAAAGATCAATTTGTCCTGCATTGTTAATTTCTGATGCCGTGTGAGGTAAGAGTGATTCCTGCAATTCATTTGAAAAGCATTTGATAACATTTCATATATCTGAATTCATAGTTGTTTCCCTTACAATTGGATGTGTAATTATTGAGCAATTTTCAAGCTGCCTTTGTCTACACTTTGGATCACCTATACTTTCATGGTTGAATATACAAGTCTATCAACACCTGAAATCACACTATTCATCTTCATTATTGTCACCATTGTTCCATTATTTTGATGCATGAAGGTGCCATGCCCCTGGTGAGTGTGGGAAGCTCTATGCATGGATATCAGATCCCAGGGCTTCAGTCCTCATAGCATAATGTCATTCTTACCCTTGAACTGATTTAATATCTTCTTGAAAAGGACAGTTCTGGAATCCCTTTTTACAGTTATTCCAAACGCCACCAACTGCATAAGCTCTAGATAAAAAAGTAGTAATGATTCTTTATATGTGTACTATATAGCATTTTATATATTTAAGTGCTTTTACTCGTTTATTTGACAAAATGATTTTAAGCCTTAAGCAGCTACAGTCTCTATGTTAATACTGGAGATTCAATGTGGAGTCTTATTTTTAATACCATGGTATTTTTTTCAATAAATGTTCATAGCAGAGAGGAAAATCACTGGATGCCCCCAATATGTACACACAAAGAAAATGCCCTGATCTACACAAGGACACGTACCTTTTAATAAAATTATCCTGATTTTTCCATTGTCTGTGGCTCTATCCCACTTCACATTTTAGCCATGCATTAACTTATTGTATGATGATTTCTTATCACTGTGGCATTGAAATTCAGGGGGAATGGAGTACTATCTCATAAAAACCAACATCCTTACTTGATGCTTATAGGAAACAACATTTATTATTTTTAGAATAAGTGATAAAGAACCATAGTTAAGAAATTAGGCAAAATACAGGAGTTTTGAGAAAGAAATTTAGTGGATGATGTAGTAGTGGGGATAAGTGATGTCGAGAAATTTGGCATATTTGCAAGGTAAAAAGGGAAAGTTACTCCACTATTGAATTTTTCATAGTTACAAAGAAATGGATGGTTATACCTGTGCCCACCCAATATAGATACTATAGTTGTCATCACTCCCTATATCCAATATAATTCTGATGTTTGACAGGGATGTACAAATGTGTGATGTACTCAAGTAGAAGAGGAAGTGAAGAAAATTCCCTGAGAGGAGGAAAGAAAAATGATAGATTCAAGTAACGTTTTGTCAGCTTGGGAAATGAATGGAAATTTGTTAATCCTGAGGTACACCCTCAAGTTTATTTCTGTTTGTGATCTGTGCAAAGTCCTTCATCATCTCACATTTATCATGTCTGCCCAGTTCTAGAAAAAGAAGTGGACATTTCTTGCTGTCAACAGATTCCCCAGAACAAAGAGCTACAGTAGGATTTTACAACAGCTCTAACATTACCTATAAACAATAATCCAAGTGAATAACCCACTAGTAAGATTTTACTGTGAGAACATGCACTGAGGAAGAAAATGAAATTATTAAAATATCTTGCAATACAGAAAACAAGAAGACTAAGTCCATACCTACAAAAAGTGCCAGAGAAGGTGGTAAAGGCTTTTCCATTGGAAAATGACCAATTTAAATTTGTCCCATCCCAGCATTTTCTACTCTAGGTATTTGCGATTGAGCCACTTCTTCCTTGAAGGTCCTAGATTCTCCATATATCAACTATTTGTGCTTGTATGAAGCACCTACTCTGTGAAGAAGACCATTAAATCAATAAGTCAGAAGTTTGCTAAGTCAAATTGTTCAAAATAAGTAGAAATGTTAAGTGTATCTTTTAAAACTTGGCATGGATTTGTTTCCAGATAAGAAAACAGGTGTCAAATCAATTTTACAATATGGTGCATTACTAAGGACTAACCCTTGACTGATTAAGTCCTCTAATCATTATTAAAACTGAATAGAACCATAGATGTTTATTTCTAGAAAGATCCTTAGATATCAAACACAACCATATTTGAGCAGCAGCTTCCTCAGTGGTACAGAAGTTATTTTAGTTGTATTGAATTATTTGAAAGTATTTGATGTTTGGGTTGGGATTGTGGCTCAGTGGTAGAGCGCTTGCCTCGCACGTGTGAGGCACTGGGTTCGATTCTTGGCACCACATACAAATAAATAAATAAAGGTTCATCGACAGCTAATAAAAATATTTTTTAAAAAGTTTTCGATGTTTAAGTATCCTTAACATAATAATTAACATGGATTATTCCAATAAACCATGAGACAGATTTGACTTAGCAAATGAGAGAATTTAACTCACCAAGGTTAAAATATCAGTTTGAAGAAAACGGAGAAATATTAAGCTTTTCTTTTTAAAGTTGGCATGAATTTATATCCAGGTAGGAACATAGACGTCAAATCAATTTGACAATATGATAAACTACAAAGAAATGATACTTGACTCATTAAATCCTCGAAGCACTCTGTGGAATAGAACCAAAAAACCTCAAATTACTTTGAAAGGAAGGCAATGCCATTTGCAATTTGTTTTTTATACCTCATCATAGATCAGCATTTACACAAATAAATGTTATGTAAATAAAATAAATATAAATAATATAAATAACACTTATTTTCTATTTTAAGGATGTGGAATTAAGGTAAAAAGAGGTTAAAGAATTTTTTGTCTCACAATGGTGGAGAAGATGACAGAATAGTGTATAACTCAGACTTCTGCCTCCCAAGTTTTAGAATAATGTCACAATATTTCTCATAGGTGCTATAACCTATTTAATCAGTCTACCTAGAGTAAAATAATCAATAAATATGTGTTGAATGGATACCAGCATATGAATTTTTATATTCCATAGGTCCAATTTCATGTGGCAGTATCTTAATAAAATGGTGTGCCTGTGAATTGGTTTAATATGGTTTTCTACTGAAAATAAATTATTTAGAGGGAACTTATATTTAATTGGTTTCAGTGCTCTTTCCAGATAAAGTCAAGGCATTTATGCTCCAACAGTCTCTAGTACACACTAATATTTTAGTATTAGAATATTATTTTCATGCTTTATGGTAATAATTTACTCTCCACAACTTATTTCTGTTTGTATGATAAATTTTCTTCAGAGGTATGCCTTTCATGAACTCAAAGGCTTCTTTCATCGATATCCCAGATGCTTGTTATAAAGTCTCAGGCTACTCCTTACCTCTTCCCTTCTCTTTCCTTGTTCCTCTTCCTTAAATTAGGTAGATTCCTTTTCTGTTGAGGCTCTTAGGCAGAAAGGGTAGAGCAGCTTGGCTTTCTGTCTCAGGCTACAACAGGTCCCTGGTATAAACTTACTCTGTCGCCATATGCACAAAACTCGGTCTATTTTCTACTTTTTGCCTTTAAAAGGTAGCGTCCCTGAATCAAGGAAATACCTTCTCTGGCCTCGGTATGATCCATGGACTGTACAAGGGGAGCAATATAGTTCTCTTGGAATGTTGTTATTGCCTGGTGCTCAAAACCTACTTCTGCCAGGGTATCCCATTCTCAGGCAATTCCTACTTCAGACTTGTCCTACCTTTACTTTCACATTTTAGAAAACAACAGGGATGAGTGTTTTAAAGGGGTTGTTTGTACAGGACAGCAAATCTGCAAATTGGGTCATGGTTCCAAATTAGAACTTTAATTAAATCTCTAGGTTCAGGTACCCAGTAGAGATAATACATATCTCTTAGCCATCATTCTCCCTGGGTCTCCTATTGAACCTTAACAGTTTGCTTTGTGGAAAATCATTCCAGTGACTGCTAATAATCCTAACTTCCAATGCTGGTGCAGCTGTGTGCTTGTTCAGTTGCATTGCATGAATATTACAGGAAAAGGTGAGAAAAGAGTCACATCATTAATTCTCCCTTGCCCTGTTCCACAACATCATGCTGTCTTCGCTTCTGGCCATTCTTTCTTTAGATTTTGTGTGAAATCATCATCAAATTCTCTTTTTGTGTTCTTCTAAAAGTGACAGACCTATTTCTGTAATATTCTTTGGATCCTAGCTCATCTTTCACAAAAGTTTATCTTCTGAGTATCAACATCCTTTTCCTTTATTTTTCAGGTTTTGTTTATTGGGGTTTGTCCTTTTGTTAATGCCTGTTCAATGGCAAAGCATATCGAGATTCGTATCTTTTACCAGTTTGCACAGGATCCTGATTATCCCCTTTCTTTGCTTGATTTTGGGAACTGGGGAGAAAATGTCAGTCCTACTATCTGAATGACACTCTGATTTTGTAGAATGAGAGTTACTGGAGAACTAAAAGTAATAGATTTTGAATAACTTCCACATCCTCCTCACCCCCACATGTATAATAGTTACATATTCTTCCGTAATACATAACCACTAACCTCACCAAAATATTTTTTATTTCTCCCCTAATTTTGGTTGAACATTGAGTTATCTGATATAATGTAGAGAGAAAGTCTTTGCTATTGATAATTCTCCTTTTGCTTAATCTTCCTTTTCCTTACAGGGAATGGAAAAATGTCTCAGACTTGGAAACAGGCAGCTTTCAATTTTAGTACAAAATTTTATGGCCCAGAGTGCATTGAATTTTCTCAGGCATGATTTTGAGAAGATTCAAGAGGTATTTTCAAAATCTGCTACTATGATAGGACTTTAAACCTATACTGCCCAGAAATAATTTAATTCCTTAACATACTCTACTGCCCAATAAAAATTATAATCAATTTCTCTTGGACTCTATGACTGGGCAGAAATTGGGGTAATGCAAGAGCTACTAGTTAATTATTTGATTCATAAGACTCTCTAGTCTCTCAATCATCCTCATCATTTTTCTTCTAACCAATAGTCCAAGTTATCTAATTCATCTCATCCAGAAGCAAAGACAAAACTGGTAATAGAAATTTTGAAGTGACTAAACTGTGTTGACTTGGCTAATAGGAATTACATCTAAGAGTTGATATCTCCCACTTAAATTTAGCTTGCTGATTTGGAAATAAGTAATTTTACTAAATTAAGTCTTTAAATGTAAAAATGTAATCATATGCCTTTGTATGTTATAAAAACTCAGAAACCTTTTTAACACTTAACCTTATTTTAACAAAAATATTGTTGAGAATATTGTTTTTAACTTAGCAATTGATTCCAGTTTACACTTCTGACTACAGAAACATGAAGAAAAGTGCAAAGAGTACCATTCACCAGAGAAAACAAAACAAAAACAGAAAAACCAATAAAGAACAGACAGACTTGTCAGCTAAATTTTTTTTTCTGTTACTTTTAAATGTTTCTATCTTTTAAATTATAAAAAAATAATTATTTTTTTAAGCTAAGATGTTGAAGGATAGGAAAGATTTTTTTTTCCCCCTCATGGTTAAAAAGCAACCAAACAAACAAAAAACCCTGTAGAACCAAGAAAAAGTACAAACTATTCACTTGAATAGGGTCACTGGAGTGTGATGGAGAAAAGAAAACATTCAGAGAATAAATTCCAGAGACTGAATTCTTCAGTGGTGTGAAGAATCTGTACAATTTACCTGCCTATTCTTAGTGAGGAAGCTCATGTAGTGCCTTATACATGAAAATATACTTGGAATGTCTAAGAAACCACATATGGAAATACATAGGGAGCAAAGAATTCTTGATAGGATGTAGACAAAACAAAATTAAATTCCCCAATCCAAGATATTGATAGTGCTAGTCATGCCAATTGTACCTGTCACTTTATTTTTCAAATTTCTGGAAGAAATACCAGGTCTTTTATAAGGTAACTATTACCAAAATTTGTCACTGTTCTTTAAAAGGAAATAGCCTACACTGGCAGGTTTGAATTATTTGACATTAACAAATATTCAAATGTTTTTATGCCCAAGATTATTCATTGAAAATGTTTAAGCCTAAGGAGCACTTTTCCTGAGAACATTAAAAATGAACAATATGGAAGAAAAAATAGTTACCTATGGTTTCATTGAAATTATTTAATAGTGAACTTATAGAAAGTCCAAAATAGATATGCACACTCAATTTATAATCATGCATTTAGGGGAATGTGTCAGTTAGATTGAAATTATGGAAATGAAAGAACAAAAATATCAGTTTCCAGAGAACATAAAGCAAGACAAATTGCACAGGCAAATATGAAAAACCAACTCGGGCAGAAACTGGGGGAAAGGCAAGAGCTACTAGTTAATAATTACTTTGGGTGAAATTTTCCCAAATGATTATTTCATTTCTGCATAGTGTCAGAGATACATATAATGGATAGCATTTGTATTTGGCCATCCACAAAATTAAATAACAAGGTCTATAACAAAATCTTCAAAATGCTTTGGAATTTCCAGCTTTTAAATGATTCGTTTTTGTACTTATTTACTATTACTTTTTTTTTCACAGAAGTTATCATGACTTAAATTCTCATTAAAACCCATTATCACTGTAAATGCTAAAAAAGTGGAAAAAAAAAAAAACACATTTTCCCTTCTAGATCCCTTAACATTCAGTCACTAATTTGTTGCTGCCCATGAGTCCATTCTCAACTAAAACTGCTTTACTTTCTCCATGATTTGCATAACTGCTTAAAGCTCCTCTCATTGGGAAAGTACTATCTCATCGCTATTTGTCCAGACCCCCGTTGAGTTAACTATAATATATCTATCCTCTATTTTTGGTTTGCAGTCACATGCTGAGCTCATCCATTGCTAAATCAAACTTGTCTATTTCTCTTTCTTCAGTTAAACACAGATGACATCCTGATCCACAGTTGGGATTTGAATATAGTGTGCCCTCTGTGAAATTTATGTTGAAATTTGAGACCCAAGTAACAGTGTTGAGAGGTGGTGGGATCTTTAAGACCTGGCACAGTCATTAAGAAGCATGAATGCAGTTCCTAAAGAGCTGGATTAGTTACTAAGAACAAGTTGTCATAAGGTTAAGTTTTTTCTCTTCCCTTCTGTTTGCCCTTCTGTTTTCCACCATGTTATGAGGCAGCATAAGGCCCTTGATAATGTGGTTGCCTCATCTTGGACTTTTAATCTCCTGAATTGTAAGTTAAATGAACTTTTTTTTTATATAAGTTATCTAGTCTCATGTAGTCTATCACAGCAACAGAAAACAGACCAAGACATCACTCTTTGGGCCATAGACATGAGCTGAGGAAGGGACTCTGGCTCAAAATTGGTACTTATGAAAAGCTCAATTGTTCTTTTTTCCTTAATATACAATTTCTACCTTATAAAAGATTACTGCTGGTCCTTTGCATCTTCACAATGTAGCTCCTCATAATGAACAACACTCAATACATGGAAACTTGTTATCTATGGTCAAGTATTTCACCTCTGCCTGGCCTAGAAGTTCTCTAAGTTATTTTTAGTAAGCATATAATTACTATTACATATATCATGACCTTGCTCTGAACCCTAAGGACCTACATTGTGATTTTTTCAATGAAGCTTGCCATAAACTCCATTTGCATCTTTCTTACCACTGACACGGTCAGCCCCATATGCTTTAATGGACTGTAAGAGAAAGAGTTGCTGGATGGACAATCTGGTCCTACCCAGAGCATGTTTCTGCTCTGGGTCCCAGATAAAACTGATAGCCTTCTCTGTCTTCCAGAATATACATCAGAGTAGTAGTGCTAGATATGCAAGATGTTACCTCCAGAGCCCCAGAGGTCTGCTAAGAGCATCTTTCTTTGCCAAGGGAAAGGTGAGATGAAGCAATTGATATTTGTTAGAGCAGAAGAGGGATTATGTCAGTACATCTTAGATATTAAAAACCCCAAAACATTACTAAAATGATGATGTCAGAGATCTAAACATTAGTAGTTTATCTTCCATTCCTGTGGATCAGTCTAAAACCTCCTGCTCATCCTGCCCCACCAGCCTATTGTCAACAATGAAACAGATAAATGTTATGTTCTCTGAGATGTTCAGAAGCCCAGATCTCTTTGGACTATATTAGGATTGTGAGTGGGAGATTTTGCTACATGAATGAAAGTTATTTCTGATTCTCTTTTCCTATAAGGTATAAAAATAAACACATTCACCAAATCAATGTCATACAAATTCCTGAAGACTATTTCATTTGCTCTGCCAAAGATACCATACCTGACACTGCATCAAGGATTACTCTTTGGTTAAGATATGGGCAAGACTCAGTCCATAAAACTAAATGAGGAGGTCACAAGGTAATCAATACTAAGTCCTTTAGATGTTATTTATTTATTTTATTTTGGTGATTATGGGTTGTGAACCCAGGGACTTGTGTATGTTAATGCCCTTACTACCAAGCTATACCCCTACCCTGAATTCTTTGGATCTTTAAGAATGGCATGTAACTTTATTATCTCTGTCATCTCCCCACCGCCACCCTAGAATGTAATATATTGTTTTATATTTACTCTCTTAGCAAGAATGGGAGGTGAGAAAAGTTTTAGAAACTTCCAGTTGGGCTTGCTTTTCCACTATGAGAGATCTTATCCTCAAAGCCTAGGACCCAGTAGAGATACTATTCCATCAGTCATAAAATCATATTTCCCTCACAATGACTTTTTTCTAAAACGGAATGTTCTCCCTATCTATCCATTTAACCACTTATTAAAGTTTTAACCCTTCAGTACAGCTTATCTTAGGAAAGCAATCTGTTTAACTCAGTTCACATTAGATGCAATAGTGCATGCAATCATTGTAATCACTTTGTTAAATTTAGCTGTGTGGAGAAATATAGCTGGTTATGGATATTTAAATGGGTAGAGATGGACACTAGTGTGGATTTCACTATCAAACAAATATTCAAGTAAGAACCTTATAACAGCCATTATAATTGAGATTGGGATACATCATTAGACAAAACGTAATAGTTCCTGCTTTGTGGAAAACCGCTAATGTGGAAATAAACACCTGAAGAGAAGCATATAATATGTCATCTTATAATAAGTAAGTACTTTAGGCAAAAATACAGGCTTTGGTCTTGATGGGGCTGAGGGTGGAGATTGGTTGCCATTTTTATAGCGTAGGCAGAAGGTCTCATGCAGAAGGAGGTGACATTTGAGTTTGGGACACTAATGGAGGAAGTAAAAGGCTTAAAAATTGATGAGAATATCAAGTGGATGGAAATAATCTGTTTAGAGACCTGGAGAAGCTGCCCAGATGTTAGCATCTGGAGCAGAGGAAGTGGCAGGTTAATATCAGAGATGAGGTCAGAGTTGTAACAGGAGGGATGGGATCTTACAGGGCCTCTATGAAGAATCAGGCTGTTATTGTAACTGAAGTAGAAAGATGTAAGAACTTTATTAAAGAAACAATAAGATTTTGTTAGTTGTTAAATGAATCATCCAGTGACATATTGAATAGAGATTCAGTGGTAGAAAGGGCAAAAATAGAAGCAGGGAGGCCTCAGGGGCAGTGAGTTGCAGAAACTCATGTATCTCAGTCCAGTGGAGGTATTGCTATAATGAGAGTGAAAGTGGGGTGAACTGCTTGTTTCTGGCTAATTCCTGAAGCCAGAGTCCCCAGGATTTCCTGCTGGGTCACCTGTGAGCTCTAAGAAAAAAAGGTGAGCCAAGACGGAATCCAATTCTTTTGGCCCTGGTGTTCGAATGGAGCTGACAACAACTTAGTTGAGAAACACTGCAGGGAAAGTTTGGGGAGGAAAATCCAAAGTTGTCTTCTGAGCATGTTATAAGGTCAATAAATATATGAATGAAATGGATAGCAAGCTCAACCCATTCATTGTTTATTCTGACATCAAATGATGGGATTCCTTAATGGCTCTCTCTTTGTCTTCCTAACCCTTTCCCCAAACATTACAGGAAGCAAACGTAATAAATTCAGTGATATTTACTACTTTGGGAGAAAAAAAATCTTCACATTCTATTTGAAGTGAGTAGTGTGGTCCTTTACAATTACTGTTTTCCTCTAACCTGTTCAAATATTTGGCAGGGAAATGACCTTATCAGGTCATCGTGGAGTCTTTGCTATGGCTGAGCTCATAATACATTTTTTGGAAAACTCCATTTAAATGGTGCAGATGAAAATCTATGCCTACTCTCTATGTCATTCCCAAACGCACAGGAGGATGAGCCACAGGGGAAGCCCATATGTTAGAAAGGCATGCTTCATTTAGCTATTTCAACATGATGGCTGAAGGGTGCTATAGATGGAGTTGCTCAGAAAAGATTACATCTCTTGGCTTCTGGCAAGGAAAAAAAAAAGCATAAAAAGGCTGTGCTAAGGGCTAAGAGCTTTATTGAAATTCTACAGAAGCCTTACAGGAACTGTGAGCTCCTGACTTGTTATCAGGTACCTGCATTTGGGCATCCTGACACTCTATAATTGAAATTCATTGCTCGACCTTTAGTCTATAAAAATGGTATGCTGTCATTAGCACTGACTGCTTGCTGTATTCTCCTGTCACTCCTTAGGCCAGCTTAAACCATCTCAGACGAAATAGCCTATTTCATGTCAGACCTCAGAGTTTGCCACTATTAAAGTGGAAAGCTAAAGCAATGTTTAGCAATGTGGTAAAGACTAATACGGTAGGATTGCTAGAGAAGTAGGAGTCTTTCTCTCTTTAATTCCCTTAAAAAATTAATGCTCTCATATAGTACCATCTCTATTGCACTGGTCCTGACAGAATGAGAATAATTACTTTTTTAATTGCATTTTAATTTAACCTGCTAATGTCACACTGTCTACCTTACACTTTAAGAAGTATTTGAATGTTAGTTCAGCAATAAGATAAGTTAATGTAAGAATTACAAGGTAATATTTCACACTCATCATGTGAAGAATCGAGGCAATTATGTGAATACTTCGGCAAGAGAAAAAAGCCAAGTTGCCACCGTTTTTTGAAATGCCTAAGTAAGAGAGGAAATCCTGGTTTGGGTGACTAATTCTTCCTTCATTCTTGGAATGACTATATTTATCACTTTGTGCCAAGAGTCAGAGTGAGATGGTCAGAGGAGCATTTGTTGTCCTGGTTACTTACGTTACGAGAGAGTCACCTCATTAACTAAGGAAATAGGACAGCCTGGTTGTTGATAACCACCACAGTTGAACTGTCTCAAATTACCTAAACACAGACCTAATGAGAACAGGCCTTCTGGGTGAATTTAAGAAACTAAATTACAAAAACAGGAAAAACAATTTTGATTCACTCTTCCACTGTCTGTTCTCAATTTCTCTGTAAGTGATACAGAAAAAACAGTTATATTTTATAAAATCCTGAAATGGTCTTGAGAAAATCAAAGCATGGTGTTTAAAGGTGATGGGAATTATTATAATTTTTTTTTACATCAATACCATAGTCTACTCTTGGTCATTCATAAACTTGACATATGCTTAATCGTTGAGGATTCTCTTTTTTCCTTCATTCCTCCTATTTTTTAATTTTTTTTTTTTTAAGATTCTAAACACACCTTTTAAAATTTTTATTTCTAATTCTCTTAATGAAGTCAAACAGCACTGGACCCGATTGCTGGAATACACAAGTTCATGTCTAGGCTTCACCGTTAATGAACATGGTGCTCCCGACTCGCGCCCTTTCCGATGTCTAGCCCCAGAATCTTTACACTCTGGAATGCACAGTTTTTCCTTAGGGCTTTGAAAGGTGGTATTTGCTCTCTTGGGCTCTGATTCTTAGAATCTGCAGGAATATTCCTGTCCTTGCCCAGTGTAAGGCTGCTTTGACTCACCCTTCCTATTACTGAGAATCCCATGAGTGGGGGACCTAAAATTCTGAGAAGGCGGCTCCATGGAAAACCCTGACAAGATTCTCCAGGGTGCTACCTCTGAAAATACCATCCTAGAGCCAATAGCACACATGGAGATAAAGGTAGCCAGAAATATCAGCAAGGTTAATAACTAAAGTGTGATAAAGTCATTAGATTTTGCTACTTAAGGAAGTGCTAGGGTTGCCATGCTCTGCGATTGGTTCCATTAAGAGGCAGCTGCCAGGAACCAGGAGAGTCTGTGTCATAGAGAATGTGCCTGTGTTCTACTGCTGGAGTGACTCCTTGTCACTTATTCATAAATTGCATCTTATTCATCTCATTGTGCCTGGTGTCCAATGTACTAGAGCAAGGGCCCAATGAATACTTAGAGAAAAGAATAAATAACAGAAAGAGATAAAGAGAGATAGGAAAAGAGGAAGAGAAGGAAAGAAAAAGTAAGGAAGGAGGGAGAAAGGAAGAAAGAAACAAAGGAAGGAAAGAAGGAAGGGAGGAAGAAAAAGGGAAGTAGAGGTCATTAGGAAAGAGAGCACTCGACGCAAGCTCTTACATAGTCTTTTTTGATGCTCTTTCTGTCCCCAAACTTGGAGACCTTAAATTTACCTGATTCAACCAATGAATATTCATTCTCTATCTGTTCCCTATCAGAGTCATCCTTCAGCTCCTGTTTCAGTTATCCTTCCTGCTGAATCTCACCATGACTGTGCAGCCCCAAACACTCTCCTCTCTCCGATTTCCTGTGACCTTCGTTCTATGGCAATCACTCTTCCTTATCTCACATGGGTGTGCTTGTTGGTTGGTTTCGGAATTCCAGCACCCATACCGTTCTTTAGGATAATTGGATCAGAAACTCTGGTGGTAAAAACTGGGGTCATCGTATTTTAAAACTGCTCTTTATCTATTTTAGGTGTTGGATTATTATTTTTTTTGTTTAATTAGGAATTAAATTTGCAAGCTCATCATCCTACAGATTTTTCTGGGAGTAAGTTCCCTAAGTGTGCTATACCTATAACTCCATGTCATATAATTAAAAATTGAATATCTATTTCAAGAATATAGATCTAGACTTGGATATAAATATTTAGATAGACACACATTTGTTTATTCAAAACCAAATATACTTTGATCTGGTAGAACTGTTGACTAGGGGCACATATTGTAGAGAAAATACATGATATTTATACTCTAGCAGGGAAAAAGCTATCACATATAAATAATACTTTTTAAACTAAGCAAATTAGGATACAACTAAATGATATGAGGCATACCCGAATGCCCCCAAAATACCTGCGGTAGTGTTAAGGTCAAGGAAGTCAACAAAATGGGTTTCTGTAAATCAATCAAACCTTCCCCAAAGGTAGGAAAGGGAATGACTTTTTAATTCATAATTCCTTTATTTTCTCTTCAATTATCATAACTAAGATTGATCACTTAGGCAAAATGTAGATATCCTTTTGAGGTGAGGATACTTTTTTTTTTTTACTCAAAATAAAATCTTAGGGTGAGTCTTCTGCCTGAGGTGGATCCGGGTAAAATGCACACAAGAGGGAAGCAGGGTAGATCTGAGGTAGCTCTACCCACCACAGAAGTGAGATATGATCTAAAGGACGGCTGCTGCTCCAGCAGAAGCGTATCAGGGAAGAACAGAAGGTGAGATGCTCGTCTCCACAGGCAGGAAAAAATGCCACTTCATAAATAGTGCCACGGGTGATTATAGTGGTGTATTTGGTGGGGAGGCAGGAGACAAATAAAGTCATTAATCCTCAGTGAAAGCCAGTCCAGATAAATACCCCACCCTCAGTTACTCAGGGTAGCCAGACTCCTGCCTGAAGACAGATATAAACATACACCTAGATTTCAAAACAACCAACCCACTAAGAGGGATTCAGTAGGCTACTTACTTCATAAAGAAAACACCGACCACCGTGCAGGAGGAAAATTCAGACTATAAGAAAATATTTTGGGCTGGGGAGATAGCTCAGTTGGTAGAGTGCTTGTCTTGCAAGCACAAGGCCCTGGGTTCAATCCTCAGTACCGCTAAAAAATAAAAATAAAAAAAATTCTTGAAAATGTAAAATATTTCACCACCATCCCCGCCCACCAAACACGGGTAGAGGAGTTCCCAGGGAAGGAGTAAATAAAAAATAAACAAATAAAAATGACTCTGCCTCAGCGAAAGTGAAGCAGAGAGAGTAGATAGAGATCAGGATTTCTCAAGGTCCATCTAGTTGTTTCCCACAGGGCAAAATAATAGTGGTGATCATGTCAGTAATCATAATAATGTGAGGCCAGAAATGAAAGAATAATTCTATAGGAGAAAATTTCCTGGAACTAAAGAAGCTCCTTAGTTTTCAATTTGAAAGTGTCTATTTAGGGTCTGTAGATGAATGACAGAGCCTATATCTACCTCCTCTTTTTGATTATCCCAAAGGCATTGAGAATATCCAGAAGATTTTACAGAAATGAAAGAAAAAAGTGATAAAAAAATAAATAAAAAAGAAGAAAAGGAAGGAAAATAAAGATAGAAAATGAGGAAAAGAAGGATAGAAGAGGAGTAGGGAGGGAAAAGCAATTATGGGGAGTTTTTGGACTTATTTTATGATTAGAGTGTTTTTGTAAAATTTTCTTTGTCTCATTTTCTTTCTACACATGTTACTTTGACAATTATTTGAAACTGTATTTTTAAAACAAAGACAGGGAGAAGGAGGGAACCAAAAAGAAGGAAAGGATAATCCACCAGTGCTAAGAAATTCTCCTGGCTCCGTCAGCCAAGGTCAACTCGTTTTTTAAGCATTTTTAAACTACTCCAAGGCAGGACACCCTGAGGCCCGGGCCCAGCCTCGTTCTTTGATAGAGCATTTTCTCATTTATTTGATTTATTTTTTACAAAGCTATTTGCTCTTCTTATAATTAACAGGAGGCAGTGATCTCGCAGTAGTCATCTAGGCGGGCTCAGAAATAAGCGCAGGGTCTTTATTGGCTCAGGGTGTAACGTGGGAGTCGCAGGGACTGCAGGTGGGAGAGACCAGCCATCAAAGGGAAGCGGGAGGCAAAAGACTGGATGATCAGGAAACTAAGCGATGGGGAACAGGTTGCCTGAATTCTTAAGAAAACGTGGCCCAATCTTACATAAAAGTATCAAATAGTTAAGAAAACAAAGTACAGCCACATCAGTGTTTATAGCAGCTCAGTTCACAATAGCTAGATTGTGGAACCAACCTAGATGCCCTTCAACAGATGAATGGATAAAGAAACTGTGGTATACATACACAATGGAATACTATTCACATAAATAAGACTAATATTATGGCATTTGCAAATAAATGAATGGAATTGGAGAATATCTTGCTAAGTGAAATAACCCAATCCCAAAAAACCAAAGGCTGAATGATTTCCCTGATAAGTGGAGAATGATATATGATGGGGTTGCAGGAGTGAGGAGTGAAAGAAGAATGGGGGAACTTTAGATTATGTAGAGGAAAATGAGAGGGAGGGGTATGAAACATGGTCGAATGAGACAGACATCATTACCCTATGTACATGTGTGATTATACAAATAGTATGAATCTACATCATGTACAACCATAGAAACGAATTGATATACCCCATTTGAGTACAACAAATCAAAATGCAGTCTGTAAAAAATTAAAAGATGAATAAAAAGAAAAAAGAAAACAAAGTATATCAGAGGAGAAAGAATGTGAGTCATTAAGAGTGTGGAAGATAAAGGTTTCAATTGTGAGAAAACAAGGACTTCTTTTTTGGCTATGTTTTATAAATATAGTACCATCCTCTTCCTAAAAGCTTTAATAAACACAATGCATTGGGAGATAGATCTTCCATATTATTAATGAAAAGATAAAGAGGGGAATTTTCATCAGTGTTCGTGGTCTGAACTTTGCAATATTAACTGCATCATACAGTATGAGGAGAAGCCTCATAGTTCACCTCTATTGGATGATGATGATGGGCAGGGGGCAACAGGGGTGGGAGTGGTGGTATGATGGGTGATATTTTTAAAGAAAAATCGCAACTTCCATTGATGAGCTGCGAATAGTGGTAGTGTGGGAGGAATGATGATCCGGTTTGTCTCATGGAATTCCCCTCCATCCCGGTGGAGCTCAAGCTACCATTTCCCTTGGAAATGGGAACAGGACACGTTCAGTTTCTCCTGCTCAGCAACGGATGCATCTAGGATGCAAAAGTAGGTCCGCCTGATTTCCACGTTTGTCAGGGTTCCACATGGTCTGCCTGAGGGGGTGCTCCTGAGGATGGCCGATCCCTGTCCATGGACTTCTCAGCCACAATGCTACTTTGGTTCTGGATTTCTTGTGTCAAGTTACAAACACATTATCGTCCCTGCAGTCACACTTTAGCTGCTGTCAGCTCTGTTCGAGAGCCATTTCCTCAGCGTGGCTTCTACTCCCTAAGCGACTTTCGGATTGTGGTCTCCCATGCAAGCCACTCGTCATTTCTTCAGTTTTCTTGCAAGTTTCAATTCCAAAGCAACACGAGTGCTGTTTTGATTTAATCCTGCTTTTCACAGAAAGTGTCTATATTGTCTGAGCATTAGTGTCCAAACTCCCGCCATTGTGCGTTCCTCTGTTTTGACACAAAAGATCTTACAGCAAAAATCAATTACCTTTTCCTTTTCTTAACGCATTCAAGAAGTTTCTTTTTGAATTAGTTGGTACAGGATGATGCCAGTAACTCTGCTTTGTTGCGATAAAGGGTGAAGACTTTTGTCTCTTTCTCCACAAGGTACCCCACTGACAAAGAAATTAAAAACAAAAAAAGAGAGAGAAAAGGAGGAATGGAAAAGGCTAATGAACTAAGAGAGGTGACTGAATTGAACCCTGACCTTCCTCCCTCACACACACACACACACACACACACACACACACATACACACTGCATCTTTGGATAAACTACTTCTTATTTTGAGTTACTAATTCTTCTTCCATGGAGATAATAACATAAGTCCTATATAACCCAAGAGTGATTTGGGAAAAAAAAAAAAAAAGATGGACACTTTTTCAACTAAAAATTCATGTAAATGAGTTAGGAAATTGAGTTCTCTAGAAATGATTCCATTCTGTACTAAAGTGAGTAATTTTCTCTTCATTACAATTGCCAAGTTGTTTAATTAATCCATTTTCTATCAAAATTCTTTAAACCGAGATCTAGTCAATGCAAACATTCCAAATTAGTTTATAAGTGACAAACATAGTAGTAGGATATTCAATGAAAACTGTAGCTTCTAAATTCTGCTTGAGGTTACGAACACATTTTCCTGGACCGCCTTTCCACCCTACAAATACAACTCTTTGAAAAGAACCAAGTTCCGTGTTATAATACACACACAGGACAAAACAGTAGTTTAAAAGTAACCTGTAATATTTATGTGCATCTCTGTTTCCCAAAGGGTAAGATGATGTCTCTTGGAGGTGTCCAACACAACAACTAGTATAGAAATGACTTTTGCATTAAAATCCTATATGCATTGAAAGAAAGTCATACTAATAATGATAAAGAGGAAACTAACAGTATTAAAAAAAAAAAAGAAGAAGAAGTCAGAGTCAACTAATTAAACCCAGAGGTGGGAAACCAAGTAGCTGTTCCACGGAGTTTGTAGGGAGGCAATAGAAATGGCGGCACAGGCATCTTTTACCATGAAACAAAGAAATTTCATGTCTTTCCTTTTAAAAATGTGGTGAAGAGGATCTAAATGCCAAAATAAATTTGATATTTTGTGTCAGATGGAGATGTCCTCTGAAATATGATTTTAAGCATTAACCAATCGGTTATATCCTCCAGAACAAATGATTCAAAATCTCTGGTCCTCTTTGTCTTTGCCAGTAAAACAAAGATAAGACTGGGATTACCATGAATGTTAGTCACCTATTTTTTCATTTATCATCTCATCAGAAAGCTGGCTTGACTGACCTTCGTTTTTTACTATTGTCTCTGCTATTAGTGATTTCACAGGGGTGATGTTTTCCCAGATTTTTTAATGTCTTAGGAGGGAGTCTCTGATGTTGGCAATGTATTCAATCCTTCACCACCATAAACTTCAGGCTTTGCAATTTTCTATAGCTTTTGTCTTTATCCAATTTTTCAAGCAGATGCCAGTTGCATAAGCAGTATCTACAGCCATTGCTCAGCGAATTCTTCCTCCATTTTATAGCCTCAAGTACGTTCCATGTTTCTTAGTTATGGTCAATTTTGTAGGAACCATAATGTTGAATTTAGTCCAGAAGAACACTCATCCGCCCCTTGTACTCCCATGCTCAGAGCAAACTAGCAGCCGTGATACATTTCCCATATGGTGGAGTTTCTTCTGGTAGGAAAGATATGGATAACTTTATTGGAACTATAAAGCTTCATTGAACTTCATGCCCCAGAGAAGCCAGCAATATCCTTTCCCTGAGACAACTGGATGTATCTTACTTGTAATTCTTTTTCAGCAATGTTAGGAAAAGAGGCTTATCCAAGAAATATAATGTAGTAGACCTTCTTATGTTAGTCAAGGCTAATAGCTCTAGTCCTAAAGATATCACATTGCATAAGGCACCATAGATATAATTATGGAACAAACAAATAAATAATGATGTTGTATTGTCTTCCTTCTTCTTTGACTACCAGCTATCTCCCATGAGTGTAAATACTGTGTTGAAATTATTCTTGGAATTAACAGCTGAACCCAGTCATATACGTACTAAAGGCCACCATATTGATATCCAGCACCAGACTGAACTGTTGTTCCTATCATCCTTTCTATTTTGGCCTTTGTTTCCTTCCTACCTCTAAACTTACAACCTCCAGATTGCACTGACAAAAGTCTCTCCTCCTCCATATTCACTTTTACTGGGGAAGTGGTCAAGAATGTGTGAGTGTGTGTGTGTGTGTGTGTGTCTGTGTGTGTGTGTGTGTGTGTGTTTATTGGTAGAGTGGCAAGAAGATGAGGTATGAAATTTTCATGAACTCAGTTTCCAGAGATGGTTTTATTTTCCCCATAATATGATTGATAATTGAACCTCCCCAGTCACAGCCATAATTGAAGGTATGGATTCCTGTGAGGGTGATTTGTGACATCATACTAACTAGAGAGATAAAAATTCACCTCCAAGTCTGAAGAAGAAAAGAGAATGGGGAAAACTGGTTTGATGACAGCTAGTGATATTATTTTGCTGTATCTTTCTATCCTCTGCTGTGAAGTTTTCATGGATACAGTTTTTTTTTAATATATATCAGTACACCGATAGAATGACTTAATTATTTGATCACCGTTCATATTTTGAATAATCAGAGGTTATTTGGGAATTTTGGTGGGGGTATACTGATTCAGGGTATCCCAACAAACTAAAGGATAGCTACTCCAATTTGAATTTCCAATTACGTACTATTCATATTTGCATGAGACATACCTAAAATAAGAAGTCATTTCTTGTTTACCTAAAATTTAAATTTGACTGGGAATCCTGAATGTGTATTTGTTAAAGTTGACAACTTGTAATACCCAATTCATTCTATTTTTTTTTTCCCTCCTTAGAATCTAAGGGGAAACTGAAGGACTAGGAATAATTTAAAAAATAATGTCAAACTACCATCATTTTATATCAAAATAAGTCAGAATAACCTCCCTTTTTGACCCTGCATGCTTTGTCTACAGATCTTTACGTATGACTCTTGATCATTGCCAAAAAACAAACCATAAAGGAATTTCTTGTGAGAAAAAAAGAGGAATTTAATATAAGGCAACTCAAGTGGCTTATAAAATTAAAGTATGGTTATAAAAGAAACCCTTTGCAATAGAAAGCTGTTAAGACAGCATTTGGAATCTCCCCATTATATAGCTACGAAAATTGCTCAGCTCTGCTGCATTCAGTCCTTGTGAATCTGTACTCAAGTTCCAAGTTCCTAAGAGAGAACTGTTTCACCAACAATCACATTTCTAGCTCTGTGGACAGTGCAGTGGACTTTTCTGAGAGAAAAGTTTAGGAAATACAATAAGGAGACATGTATAGAAGCTTCCAAGACACAGATGAAATGTGGACAATAGATCAACTTTTCCCATTCTTCTCACTTGAGAGACTCGGCAAAAATATATCTGAACCCTTCGTTAATGGAAAATGGAAACTGGTATCAACATCTTTATCATGGCCTCCTCCTCAGCCTACTCTGGAAGGTCAAAGACGTAATGCCTAGCTTCCAACATCAACAGTTTACACGCTAAGCAATCAGATGTAAATTAGCATCAAGGAATTAGTTTATTGACGATATGAATCTTTTATAGCATTCTTATCAAGTTAAAATGATTCATATATCAAGAAACAGAATACTAAATATAATGCAGTAAAGTCATTCAAACACAAGACCCTTTCGTTACTTTGTGGAGCTCAGCTTACTTGAAAACAGTAGAAACCCTGTAAACCATGGACTGACAGGCTATGGACAAAAGAAATGTGATTAGGCATCTCCAGACAGCAGACCTGGATTTGAATTCCTGCATCTTAAGACTTCTGTCTTTTTTTCTTTGTTTCTCAGGTTTTTTTTTAAATCAGCGCCAATAACACTGAGGCAGTGAGCATGAGGATTAAGTAAAATAATATTTGTGGGAGTTTCTAATCCAGGGCCTCTGAGAGGGACGGGGGAGGATATAAATATGTATACACACAAATACACACACACACACACACACACACACACACACATATATGCACATGTGTGTTCATATATAAATATATATATTTGCTTTCTAAATTTTATTTTATTCTCACATAGCATACAACATTTAAGAAGCATGTTTATCACCAGCATGAGACTGAAGAAATATATCTGCTACCTACTGTGATGGTTTCAATATGTAGTCATATGCAGACCTATATATATTCATAGATTCTTTCAATAATGATTTTCCCCCGTCACTGGTAGAATGGATTTTTTTTTATTTTTACAGAGTGCATTTTGATTCGTTGTACACAAATGGGGTACAACATTTCCTTTCTGTGCTTGTGCATGATGTAGACTCATACCATTCATGTAATCATACATGTACATAGTTCACAATAGCTAGATTGTTGAATCAACCTAGGTGCATAATGAATGCATAAAGAAACTGTGGTATATATACACAATGGAATATTATTCAGCCATAAAGAAGAATAATATTATGGTATTTGCAGATAAATGGATGGAATTGGAGAATATCATGCTAAGTGAAATAAGCCAATCCCCAAAAACCAAAGGATGAATGTTTTCCCTGATAAGTGGATGATGATACATAATGGGGGTGGAGGGTTAGGGGGTGAGAGATGAATGGAGGAACTTTAGATACATAGAGGGAAATAAGAGGGAGGAGGGGCAGGGGTATGAAAGATGGTGGAATGAGACAGACATCATTACCCTATGTACATATATATTATATTACATGAATGTATGCATATGTGTTCCTGATTATAGAAAAAAGGTTCTAATTGAAGAGTTCCTTAAAATAACAGTAAACTGTGGATAACAAAAAACAATGGGAAATTCTAGAAAACAAACAAAAGCAGAACAATAGTGAAGAAGAGTTGACACTTGGAACAAGAGAATAGCAATCAATGAATGTAGGAAAAAACCTGGATCTGATGATGGTAGGAGAACCCCTGTACAGAATCAGGGCCTCACTCTGGACTTTCTGCTACCTGAGCTAAATCGTTTTTCTTTTTGCTTACCTTTTGGAGTTCATATGCTGTTGTTGCAGTTGGTATAAGTTGTATTTTTTTGTCACTAGTGACTAAAATAATCAAAAAATCAAAACTGATAAAGTATTCTCTAAGTAGTTTTTCTCCAAGAATACCTTATATTCAACTATTCAAAATCCAAATGCTCACAGAAAATATGTTTAAGTCATATCTTCAACAAATACAGGCTCTGAGTCTACACAAGAGTTCTCATAACATCATCAGATCCAGTTGTACACATACAAGATATATGTGTGTGTGTTCGTGCGTGTGTGTGTGTGTGTGTGTGTGTGTGTGTGTTTATCTACCATTCACTGTTTTTTCAGGTTTACTTTTTTTCTTTTATTATCGTGAAAAGAAAATGTGAGAAGCTCTAATCTCACATCATCAAATCTGGAAATCCAGTGAAGAAAGACTCCTTAACAAGGAGTGCCTGCAAATCTCATGTGATGATCACATGTCATGAACTCACTCCTTAAAGATCACTGCAACCACAGAATCACAGCATGCTTACTTAGGATGGACACCCAAATAAAACATAGGAGCTATAGCTCATTCTTTAGAGGAATGAATGCTACTAACGATGCAGCATGATATCCCAATAAGAATAGAAAAATAACATCTCAACTGCACATACTGTTAAGTCCTAGGTTTCTTTGTAGTTTTCAAAATTCCTTCAACTTCCTGCAGTTGTTGGTGTTTTTCGTTAATGATGTTTCACTGCCAAATACACCATATGTTGATCTTCTCTAACAACTTTTAAGGAAAGCAGAAAGAAAGGGCCAACGAGAGTCATTTAAATCCACTTACTGAAGCTGGATTCCTCACTGCCAACCAGCCAACATTGACGTATGTCCTAAAATTCCCTCCTGAAATAATGGCATTGTTTTGACAAGTTTTAAAGTGACAACAATTTTTATGGTTCAAATGACTGTTACTTCCAGGATCCATTAAGATGTGAAGCTATCAATATTTTTGGTGACAAAGGGGGGGAAAAAAGCCACAAAAGTGAAACAAAACAAAACAAACCAAAGCAACAAAATCTTTCATCTGATTGCATCAACTTCAAAAGTCATATATTTATACTATGACACTCTCCAGTTAACTCCAATCTTAAAATATATTCTATGCTTTCATACTTCTCTAGTATAACCAGATTTTAAATTTTCACTGTGGTAAGAGAGCCTAACATGAAATTTACACTCAGCAAATTTTAAGTACATAATACATTATTAGACTATAGGTACAATGCCGTACAGGAGATCTCAAAAGCTTATTCATCTTGTTTGACTCAAAATTTATGTTGATTCATTAACTTCCCATTTCCCATTTTCTTTTTTTGTTTTGTTTTGAAGGTAAGAATTATTTGTTTTTTAGTGATGCATTATAATTATACATAATAGTGGAATTTGTTGTTACTCTCTTTACATGCACATAATAGAACAACATAATTTAGTTAATTTTTTTCCACATTGCTTCTGCTTTTTCTTCTCCTCCTCCCTCACCCAATCTCTTTCCTCTACAGGTATTCCTTTTATTTTCATGAGATTCCTCCCCCACTTTATTTTCCTTATTATGCTATATTTTCTACATATGAGAGAAAACATATCACCCTTGACTTCTGAGTTTGACTTATTTCACTTAACCGCGTGCTCTGAAGTTCCATCCGTTTTCCACCAAATGACATAATTTCATCCTTTTTTGTGGCTAAATAAAACTACGTTGTGTATATATAGCTCAATTTATTTATCCATTCATCCATCGATGGGCGTGTAGGTGAGTCCATAATTTGGCTATTGTGAATTGTGTTGCTATAATCAGGAGTGTACATGTATCAGTAGAGTATGCTGACTTCAATTCTTTTGGTTAAACACTGAGAAATGGTACAGCTGGGTCATTTGGTGGTTTTATTTATAGCCTTTGAGGAACTTCCACACTGATTTCCATAATGATTGTGTTAATTTACAATTCTACCAACAGTGTACAAATATTCCTATTTTCTTACATCCTCTCCAACATTTATCATTATTTCCATTCTTTTTTTTATTTTTTTTTAGAGGTTGATACACTTTTATTATTTTATTTTATTGAGATATCCATTTAGAGAACATTTATTAAAAAATAGCATTACCTAAAACAATTAGTGACTTTTTTTTTCTACTAGGAATTGAACCCAGGGGCATTCTAGCATTGAGCCATATCCAGGATCCTTCGTACGTTTTTATTTTGAGACAGGGTGCCCAGGTTGGCCTTGCATTTCTGATCCTCCTTCCTTAGTCTCCCAAACTGCAGAGATTATAGGCATGCACCACCAACCCAGCTAGAATTAATGAGCTTTTTAAGGGACCCATGTACGTTTAGTAATATAGTAGAGGAAATGTCAGCATCAATGGCTGGATAAAATAAAATGTGAGCCTCTAAATGATTTCACATTTATACAACATTGGCAGTAGACAATAGTGGAGATCAAAACATATCAGATTTTCTGTTATACAGATGAAGAAAATGAAGCTCATGGAAAAAAACTGATTTTAAATCACTGTAGCTTTTCTTTTTTTTTAATTGTAAACAAATGGGATACATGTTGTTTCTCTGTTTGTACATAGAGTAAAGGCATACCATTTGTGTAATCATACATTTACATAGGGTGATGTTGGTTGATTCATTCTGTTATTTTTTCCCCTTCCCCCCACCCCTCCCATCCCTCTTTTCCCTCTATACAGTCCTTCCTTCCCCCATTCTTGCCCCCCTCCCTAACCCTCACTCTAACCCTAAAACTAACCCCTCCCATGCCCCATTATGTATCATCATCCGCTTATCAGCGAGATCATTCTTCCTTTGTTTTTTTGAGATTGGCTTATCTCACTTAGCATGATATTCTCCAATTTCGTCCATTTGCCTGCAAATGCCATAATTTTATCATTCTTTATGGCTGAGTAATATACCATTATATATATATGCCACGGTTTCTTTATCCATTCATCAACTGAAGGGCATCTAGGTTGGTTCCACAATCTGGCTATGGTGAATTGAGCAGCAATGAACATTGATGTGGCTGTATCTCTGTAGTATGCTGATTGTAAGTCCTTTGGGTATAGGCCAAGGAGTGGGATAGCTGGGTCAAATGGTAGTTCCATTCCAAGTTTTCTAAGGAATATCCATACTGCCTTCCAGAGTGGCTGCACTAATTTGCAACCCCACCAGCAATGTATGAGTGTACCTTTTTCCCCACACCCTCGCCAACACCTGTTGTTGCTTGTATTCTTGATAATCGCCATTCTGATTGGGGTGAGATGGAATCTTAGGGTGGTTTTGATTTGCATTTCTCTTATTACTAAAGATGGTGAACATTTTTCCATATGTTTGTTGATTGTTTGTAGGTCTTCTTCTGTGAAGTGTCTGTTCATTTCCCTAGACCATTTGTCAATTGGGTTATTTGTAGACTTGGTGTTGAGTTTTTTGAGTTCTTTATAGATTCTGGAGATTAGTGCTCTATCTGAAGTATGATTGGCAAAAATTTTCTCCCACTCTGTACGCTCTTTCTTCACATTGCTGATAGTTTCTTTGCTGAGAGAAAACTTTTTAGTTTGAATCTATCCCAGTTGTTGATTCTTGCTTTTATTTCTTGTGCTATGGGAGTCCTGTTGAGAAAGTCTGGTCCTAAGCCGACATGTTGAAGATCTGGACCTACTTTTTCTTCTATAAGATGCAGGGTCTCTGGTCTGATTCCAATGTCCTTAATCCATTTTGAGTTTAGTTTTGTGCACGGTGAGAGATATGGGTTTAGTTTCATTCTGTTGCATATGGATTTCCAATTCTCCCAGCACCATTTGTTGAAGAGGCTATCTTTTCTCCATTGCATATTTTTGGCCCCTTTGTCTAGTATGAGAAAATTATATTTATTTGGGTTTGTGTCCGTGTCCTCTATTCTGTACCATTGATCTACCTGTCTATTTTGGTACCAATACCATGCCGTTTTTGTTACTATTGCTTTGTAGTACAGTTGAAGTTCTGGTATTGCAATACCCCCTGCTTCATTTTTCCTGTGAAGGATTGCTTTAGCAATTCTGGGTTTCTTATTCTTCCAGATGAATTTCATGATTGCTTGTTCTACTTCTGTAAGGTACATCGTTGGGATTTTAATTGGAATTGCATTGAATCTGTATAGTACTTTTGGTAGTATGGCCATTTTGACAATATTAATTCTGCCTATCCAGGAACATGGGAGATCTTTACATCTTCTAAGGTGTTCTTTAATTTCTTTCTTTAGTGTTCTGTAGTTCTCATTGTAGAGGTCTTTCACCTCTTTTGTGAGATTGATTCCCAAGTATTTTGTTTTTTTCGAGGCTATTGTGAATGGAGTAGTTTTCCGAACTTCTCTTTCTGAAGATTCATCACTTATGTATAAAAATGCATTGGATTTATGAGCATTGATCTTGTATCCTGCTACTTTACTGAATTCACTTATGAGTTCTAAGAGTTTTCTGGTGGAATTTCCCGGTTCCTCTAAGTATATAATCATATCATCAGCAAATAGGGATAGTTTGAGTTCTTCTTTTCCAATTCGTATCCCTTTAATTTCTTTGATCTGTCTAATTGCTCTGGCTATAGTTTCAAGGACGATATTGAATAGGAGTGGTGAGAGAGGGCATCCCTGCCTTGTTCCAGATTTTAGGGGGAATGCTTTCAGTTTTTCACCATTAAGAATGATATTAGCCATGGGCTTAGCATAGATGGCCTTTACAATGTTAAGGAACGTTCCCACTATCCCTATTTTTTCTAGTGTTTTGAGCATGAAGAAATGCTGTATTTTATCAAATGGTTTTTCTGCATCTATTGAAATAATCATGTGATTCTTGACTTTAAGTCTGTTGATATGGTGAATTACATTTATTGATTTCCTGATGTTGAACCAACCTTGCATCCCTGGGATGAAACCCACTTGATCATGGTGCACTATCTTTTTAATATGTTTTTGTATGCGATTTGCTAAAATTTTTTTCAGAATTTTTGCATCGATGTTCATTAAGGATATTGGTCTGAAATTTTATTTCCTCGATGTGTCTCTGTCTGGTTTAGGTATCAGGGTGATATTGGCTTCGTAGAATGAGTTTGGGAGGGTTCCCTCCTCTTCTATTTCATGGAATACTTTGAAAAGTATTGGAATGAGCTCTTCTTTAAAGGTTTTGTAGAACTCGGCTGAGAAACCATCTGGTCCTGGACTTTTCTTTGTTGGTAGGCTTTTGATGACTTCTTCTATTTCATTACTTGAAATTGGTCTATTTAAATTGTGTATGTCCTCCACGTTTAGTTTAGGCAATTCATAGGTCTCTAGAAACTTGTTGATATCTTTGAAATTTTCTATTTTGTTGGAGTATAGATTTTCAAAATAGCTTCTAATTATGTTTTGTATTTCAATCGTGTCTATTGTGATATTTCCTTGTTCATTCCGAATTTTGGTGATTTGGGTTTTCTCTCGTCTTCTCTTTGTTAGTGTGGCTAAAAGTTTATCAATTTTGGTTATTTTTTCAAAGAACCAACTATTTATTTTGTCAATTTTTTGTATTGTTTGTCTTGTTTCAATTTCGTTGATTTCAGCTCTGAGTTTACCTATTTCCTGTCTTCTACTACTTTTGGTGTTGGTCTGTTCTTCTTTTTCTATGGCTTTGAGCTATAGTGTTAGGTTGTTTATTTGTTGAGTTTTGCTTCTTTTATTGAATGCGCTCCATGAAATAAATTTTCCTCTAAGTACTGCTTTCATAGTGTCCCAGAGATTTTGATATGATGTTTCTTTGTTCTCATTTACCTCTAAGAATTTTTTAATTTACTTCCTAATATCTTCTGTTATCCATTCATCATATAATAGCATATTGTTTAATCTCCAGGTGTTGGAGTAATTTCTGTTTTTTACTCTTTCATTTATTTCTAGTTTCAATCCATTATGATCTGATAAAATACAAGGAAGTGTCTCTATCTTCTTGTATTTGCTAACATTAGTTTTGTGGCATAATATATGGTCTATTTTAGAGAAGGATCCATGTGCTGCTGAGAAGAATGTGTATTCACTCTTCGTTGGATGGTATATTCTATAAATGTCTGTTAAGTCTAAATTATTGATTGTGTTATTGAGATCTATGGTTTCTTTGTTCAATTTTTGTTTGGAAGATCTGTCCAGTGGTGAGACAGGCGTGTTAAAATCACCTAGTATTATTGTATTGTGGTCTATTTGGTTTCTGAGATTGAGAAGGATTTGTTTGACATACATGGGTGAGCCACTGTTTGGGGCATAGATATTTATGATTGTTATGTCTCGCTGATTTATGGTTCCCTTAAGCAGTATGAAATGTCCTTCTTTATCCCTTCTGATTAACTTTGGCTTGAAGTCCACTTTATCTGAAATGAGGATGGATACCCCAGCTTTTTTGCTGGGTCCATGTGCATGGTAAATTTTTTCCCATCCTTTCACCTTTAGTCTTTGGGTATCTCTTTCTAAGAGATGAGTCTCTTGCAGGCAACATATTGTTGGATCTTTCTTTTTTATCCAATCTGCCAGTCTATGTCTTTTGATTGATGAATTCAGGCCATTAACATTCAGGGTTATTATTGAGATATGATTTGTACTCCTGGTCATTTGACTCATTTTATTCATTTATTTGTTTATTTTGACACAACCTCATTCCTCTTTATTTGAGAGTTCCTTTAGGATATCTCCTCCCTTTGCTGATTTGCTTCTTTGTTTTTCATCTCTTCTTCATGGAATATTTTGCTGAGAATGTTCTGTAATGCTGGCTTTCTTTTTGTATATTCTTTTAGCTTTTGTTTATCATGGAAGGGTTTTATTTCGTCGTCAAATCTGAAGGTAAGTTTTGCTGGGTATAAGATTCTTGGTTGGCATCCATTTTCTTTTAGGGCTCGAAAAATGTTATTCCAGGCCCTTCTAGCTTTTAAGGTCTGGATTGAAAAATCTGCTGATATCCATATTGGTTTTCCCCTGAATGTAATTTGGTTCTTTTCTCTCACAGCCTTTAAGATTCTGTCTTTATTTTGTATGTTAGGTATTTTCATTATAATGTGCCTTGGTGTGGTTCTGTTGTAATTTTGTGTATTTGGAGTCCTATAAGCCTCTTGAACTTGATTTTCCATTTCATTCTTCAGATTTGGGAAATTTTCTGAAATTATCTCATTGAATAGGTTGTTCATTCATTTGGTTTATTTCTCTAAGCCTTCCTCAATCCCAATAATTCTCAAATTTGGCCTTTTCATGATATCCCGTAGTTCTTGGAGATTCTGTTCATGATTTCTTACCATCTTCTCTGTTTGTTTGACTTTGTTTTCGAGGTTAAATATTTTGTCTTCAATATCTGAGATTCTGTCTTCCAGGTGTTCTATCCTATTGGTTGTGCTTTCTATGGAGTTCTTAATTTGGTTTATTGTTTCCTTCATTTCAAGGATTTCTGTTTGGTTTTTTTTCAATATCTCTAACTCTTTATCGAAATGGTCTTTTGCTTCCTGTATTTGCTCTTTTATCTGTTGATTGGTGTGTTCATTCAATGCCTGCATTTGCTCTTTCATTTCATCGTTTGCTTCCCTTATCATGTTGATTATGTACATTCTGAACTCCCTTTCTGACATTTCTTCTGCCATGCTGTCATTGGATTTTATTGATGTAACATCCAGATTTGTTTGAGGCATTCTCTTCCCTTGTTTTCTCATGTTGTTCAGGTATCAGTGGACTGCCGAGATGTTGCAGATTTCCTCTATTGACTTATAATATCCCTGAAGATTGCTAGTGTATCCCCTCTTATCCTTCAGTAGCCTGAAGTCTTAGAGGAAGTTGATACTGCGGTGTTCCCCTAGGAAGCTGCCTCTCTAGGGGTGGTGGTCTTCAGGTGGGGTATATTCCCTGCTAGAGGGCAGAGGTGCCTCTACTTGTTGACCAATGGTCATCCAAAGGGGAACTAGACTGCGGACTGAGGCAAGGCCTGTTTGGGCCTGTGTCTCTGGTTTTACTGTCCTTGTGGGAAAACCTCACCCAGCGGGGAAGACTCACCCGGTGGGGAGGTCTCGCTGGTCAGTTGCCCTCCTAGAGGTTCTCCTCAGTCCACAACTACCGCTTGGGCAGGGCAGCCTTCCCAGGCAATGTTCCCAGGGGCCTGGACCTACCTCCTGGGCCTGGGAGCTCTGCCCTTCGCAGACGAGTCTCCTTAGGTAGCCCCTCCTCAGAGAAGCTACCCGCAGTCCTGGAACCTTCGCTCCGCCCCTCAGCTTGTCTCTGTGTAGCTCTTTCAAGAAAAGGTGCCTAGGTCCCCAGACCGGACCGTGCTTTTCCCCTAATCGCCTGGCTATGCGACCCCTCCTCTGAGTAGTCACTTGGAGCCTTGTACATATGCCCCAAGCCCCAGTGACCCGCCGCTCGTCTCTTCCTCCAGGCAGCCACCCGGTGTTCTGTGTGGGCGCTTGGAGACCAAGCAACTCACTGCGCACCTCCACCTCCTCAGGACAGCCCCCTCCCCGTTGTTTAGGCGGTTGCTGAGTCCAAATAGCTCGCCGCCCAACTCTTTCTCTGGCAGCCGCCGGAGCCCTGGCAGATTGCTACAAAGCCAAGCGGTGTGCTGCGCGGCCTCCTCTGCAAAGTTCCCCGCTTTCCGAGTTCACTGCTCCAGCGGGGGTAGGGATTTCTTGCCGCCTGGGCAAGGCAGCCTTCCCAGGCAACGTTCCCAGGGGCCTGGACCTACCTCCTGGGCCTGGGAGCCTCACCCTTCGCAGACGAGTCTCCTTAGGTTGTCCCTCCTTAGAGAAGCTGCCCGCAGTCCTGGAACCTTCGCTCCGCCGTTTTTTCGCTCCGTTTATTTGCTGTCTGTGTTTACCGCTCCAGCAGGGGGAGGGGAGTCTCGCCGAGCCACTCTACTTCACAAAGTTCTCTGCGTTCCAGGGCTACCGCCCCAGCCGGGACGCCTCCCCAATGGGAGAAACTCACCCGGCGGCTTTGAGTTGGTCCCAAGTCACTCACTATCTCCTCTTTTGAATCTTGAGTCCTGGAGCAACATGAAATGCAGGCGCCCTCTAGTCCACCATCTTGAAAAACCATTATTTCCATTCTTAATGGAATAGAATTACTAACTAATAATTCTCCTTTTTCCCTTACCCCTAGACTCTGGTAACCACCACCTCATACTTTATTCTATAAATTGAACTACTTTAGATATCTCATATAAATGAAGCCACTTCTATTTCTATGGTTAGTTTTATTTCACTTAAAAAAATATCCTCAAGTATCCTCTACATTGTCACATATGTCAGGATTCTTTTATTTCTTAAGGCTGAATAGTACTCCTCTGCATATATGTCTCACTTTGATTTTAGTCCACTTACCTGTTAGTGGGCATTAAGATCATTTCCACATCTTGGTTATGGTGAATAGTGAGGCAATGATCCTAAGAACTTTGATATATTTTCAAGATCCTGACTTCCATTATTTGAGATAAATGCATTAGAAATGGGACTACCAAATCATATGGTAGTTCTATATCAAATATTTTAAAACTGCTTTCCCTAGGGAATGTACCATTTTGCATACCCATGAACAGTGTGCCAGAATTTCATTCTCCACTTTTTGCCACAATTTTGTTTGTTTATTGATAATAGCCATTCCAACATGTGTTGAGTAATATCTCTTTATGGTTTTGATGTGCATGGTGAAGATTAATGGTGCTGAGCATCTATTTCTATATCTGCTGACTATATGTCTTCCTTAGGGTAGTATCTCTTCAAGATCTTAACTCATTGTTTAACTAGGTTGTAACTTTTTTCCTTTTTATAAACTAATAAGTTGTAAGAATTCCATATATATACATATACTTTTAATATATATTTTTTAGTTGTAGGTGAACACAATACTTTTATCTTTTTAATTTTTTATGTGGTGCTGAGGATCCAACCCAGAGCCTCACACATGCTAGGCAAACACTCTCCTCTGAGCCCAACTCCATCCCACATATTTTTACTATTATTCCCTTATAGGACATATGATTTGCAAATATTTCCTCCCATTTCAAATGCATTAGTTAGCTTTCCATCATTATAATAAAATAATTGAGATAATTAATTTGTAAAGAGATAAGGTTTATTCTAGCTCATAGTTTTGGAGTTTCTAGTTCATGATAGATTGGCCCCATAGCCTTGTTCCTATGATGATGTAGCACATTGTAGTGGGAGAATACATAGTGGAGCAAAACCAAATATCTCATGGTCAGAAAGCTAAAGAGAAAGAAGAAGAGAGATAGTGTCCCACAGTCCCCAATGACCTAACGACCTCTCACTGAGTTCCACCTCTTAAAGATTCTACCACCTTCCTGCAGAACCACACTGGAAACCAGGCCTTTAATTATTGGTCCTTTAGGAGACGCCCACCATCCAAACTGTAGTACCCCACTGTGCTTTTAATTCTGTTGATTGTTTGCTGTGCAGAAGCTTTGTAGTTTGATAGAGTTCCACTTGTGCATCTTTTATTTTGTCACAGATGAATTTTTATGTAATTCTTTTTGTTTTCTTTTCTTCCTTTCTCCTTTAAGACTCGCTATCCTCTTATTATTTACTTTAGAATTGGCTTGTTCTTTTTTTTAATTTATTTTTGTCACTGTAGATGGCCAATATGCCTTTATTTTACTTATTTATTTTTTATGCGGTGGTAGGGATGGAACCCAGTGCCTCTAGGCAAGGGTTCCCATATGCTGAGGAAGCTCTCTGCCACTGAGATACAGACCCAGCCCCCGTTTGCTCTTTTTATAATTCTTAATATGTAAAAATAGTTCATTTATTTCCTATCATTCTTATTTACTTATTTAATTGGGGAAATTAACTTTTGTTATTTTGTGATTATTTAGACTTACACAGAAGTGACAAAAATAGTTCAAACTATTCCTGTGTCAACTTCAGACTCCCCAAATGTTAACATTTTACCACATTTTCTCAATGTATTTTTTGAAATATTTGACAATGCTGCAGATATGAAACCACTTTACCTAAGAATACTTCTACCAGTATTTCTCCAAAACATAAGTACTGTCCATATTCAAATTGGGAAACTAACCTTTATACAAAACTACTCAACTTATTCAAAATCTGTCAATTGTCATTCTAATATACTTTCTTCTTTTTTAATGTTGACTTAAACATTTAATATGTTTAATGTTGACTTAAACATTAAAAACATTTAATATGACTAGGAAACTTCACTCTAAGTACTTCTTTTATAGTATCCCATAAGTTTTGGTATGTTGTGTTTCACATTTAAATGCATCAAGGGCTTTCCTACTTTTCTTTTTGATTTACTAATTGACTCCGAAGGTTGAGAGTGTTGTTTGTTGGTTAAATAGTTTTCTTTCTGCCACTGACTTGCAATTTCATTGCATTATGGTTGGAAAAGGCATTTAGTATGATTTCAATATGGTTAAATGAGTTAAGACTTCTTTGTAGTTTAACCTATTATCTAGTCTGGAGAATTCCCCAAATGTGCTTGAGGAGAACGTGTAACCTGCTGTGGAGCAAAAAGCTCTGTATGTTTCAATTAGGCCCTTGGTTATGTGCATAAAGGTTAAAATTATCAATTTGATCTATAAAATCTGTCGCCTACTTTCCCCCAGTATCACTGGTCATCCTCCTACCATCTCTCACTATATTCATGTTCATGCTGGTCTTTCTTATTTGTACTTCTGGACATAATTTATTTCATTCTTTCAACTTAGGGGGCTTTGCTCCCCCTCTTCAAGAGTGGTCTCCTTGCTATCATTTAGGTTTTTCTTAAAAGGAGATTTATGTAGGGACATCATCCTCAGTGCTTGGTAATAGCATTGCATTTGAACTGTTCTCTGCAGCACTTCTACAGCTGTGGTGATGTATTTATTTAGCCTCATGTGTTGAATCATTTCCACTCTCCTACCTCCTGCCCTTATGAAAACATCCATCTTCTATCTCATTTATTATAAATCCCCAGACGTTAACAAAGCCTCCAACATTTATTATGTGTTCAATAATTATTTGTTGTTTAAATGCATGAATAAATAGATGAAAGATCAATTCTAATCACATATTTTCAATATCTTTTTTACTGTAAAACTATGATTATACTATACCATACATGTGAATAAGATAAAAAGGAGGTGCTTTAAGAATTTTTAATTCATTTTTTTTTTCTGTGAGTTTCTGCATCTTTCCAAAATTCAGGAGAAAACAACTAGAGAATAAGTTTTATATTTTTCATTAATTAAATGTGGAATCATTTATGTAGAAAAAGAAACAGAAACTCCTGTTTTGATGAGAATGTCCTAAATGTAAGAAAAATTCACAGAAATTCACTTTTCCGTTCCAAACAAGGGTCATAACAGGTGAACAGTTAATTTATTCAAAAACTTGTATTGAGTGCTTAATATAATCTTGCAGCGAGATATGGGAATTCTATTAGAGAAATAAACAGAACAAGGCAAAGATGTGATAGAGTCCGGTAGGTGGAAGACCACGGAGAGTTTCCCCATGGCAAGAGAGTAGAATATAAGGCTCATTAACAGTAGTTTAGTGAACCACAAACCTCTTAAAAACACTAGGAGGAGAATGGAAAAGGGAAATGGTGGAGGACATTCCATAGAACAGGTCCTGGCAGCAGCGCAATGGAGGGCTCCAGAGGACGGCATTCTCTTTAGTGTTTTCTAAAGGTCTTCCAGTGTTTGCACAGAATTCAGAGCATCACCCTGCTTTGGCAAATGAAGAACCTAGAGTGTCACAGCTTTCCAGCTTTCTGGTCCAAAGTGCTCAGGTCCTAAGAGAGGCAATCCTCTCTTTAGAAGGTACCATATAACAATAGCAATATCAGGGATGATTCTCTTATTTATTTTCTACTTTGCATCTAAGCCTGGTTCTGCTTTGCATGTGTATTAGTCAGACTTTCTTCTTTGTGACTAAAAAACCTGAGAAGAGCAACTTAGAGGAGGAAAGATATATAATTTGTCTCAGTTTTTCAGAGGTTTCAGTTCATGGTTGGTCATTACCTACTGCTCTGGGCCTCCCGTGAGGCAGAATGTCATGTCAGAAGAGCTGGGTGGAAGAAGACCATGCAGCTCATGACAGCCAGGAAGCAGAGAGAGAAAGAAAGAGAGGGAGAGACAGAGAGAGAGAGAGAGAGAGAGAGAGAGAGAGAGAGAGAGAGAGAGAGAGAAGAAGGGGTCAGGGCAAAGATACCATACCCAAGGGAATTTCCCCAGTGGTAGGCTTCCTGGAAACAAGTCCCATCTGCCTTTGATTTCCACCTCCTCCTAGTAGTCTGTTCAAATTATTACTCTATCAAGTGAATTAATTCATCGATGAGATTATAGTCCTCATGATCCAATCACTTCCCCAAAGCCCAATTTACCCCTGTAAATTGATGAATTGGGAACAAAGAGTTCAACACATGAGTTTTGGGTCATTCCCAAATTCAATCCATAGCACATAAGACTTGTGTGGTAGTATGAATATTGTCCAAAATATGAGGGGATCACTTTGAGAGGGGAGTTAAACTACTGAAGCAGGAATAGGTTATGGAATTCGAATTGCATTTATTGATACCATATTAGAAAATTGAAGTAAGAGTAATTAGAAGTAGAAGGATACTAACTTATCATCTCCAATTAACTTATTTTCCTTTATAAATATTTCTTTTAGTGTTTCTTAAATTAAAAACATGTTCAACACCATAGTAATTTTGACATTCTATTCTTACCATTATACAAAAATAATTTTTCATGGTTTTCCCAATTTCAAAATTAGCAAATTGATTTTCTCCTCTGAAGATGAATAGTAACTTATTTAAGGAATCTTCTACTCTTAGGCATTTTAGCCGTTTCAATTTTTCATGATTATAATTAGTCATGCAAAGTAAAATTTAATGTGCATTATTATATTGCCTCATTTGCAATTATTTTTAGTATCCCTTCCCAGAATTTGATTCATTAGGTCAAGATATTTTTGATTTTGAAAGCTTAATCACTTGCCAATAAGGTAGGCTACTTTTAGTATAGAATTCTCATCAATCATATGTTAATTGTTTAAACCTTATGAATTGAATAAATGCTAAGTAGAATTCAATTATTTAAAAATTTTATTTAATAAATCATCCAATGGTTTATGCAATATAATCCATCCTCCCAAATAGAACTTCCCTTTAAATTCTACAGTCTGATAAATCTGAGATAAATCCCAATTCTCATTTTCCTGATATAGCAGAATTTAATTTTCCCTCTAGTTCATTTCATTGCTCATTATTATACCTCTGAAGTCATCTCCCAATGCCTAATGAGTGAAAAGATACATAGTGAGAATGAACCTCTTGTATATTTGTCTCTAGATTATTTTTATAATTTCCATAATTGTCACATTCTCTTATACTCACACATCAGATGATCTTAGTAAAATAAAATCAAAGCATTGAAAAATTAAATCAAATATTTCTATTATAGACTCTGCAACTATAATATTGTGTCATTGTTATTGTTTGGATGTGAGGTGTCCCCCAAAAGCTCACATGTGAGACAATGCAGGAAGGTCCAGAGAAAGAAATGATAGGGTTGTAAGAATCTTAACCCAATCAGTGAATTAATCCCTGATGGGATTAATTGAAGTGGTAGGGTGTGGCTGGTGACTTTGGGGTATATTTTGTATTTGGAGAGTCTGCTTCCTGATGATGTGAGCTTCTTCCCTCTGCCACGCTCTTCCGCCATGATGTTCAGCCTCACCTCAAATCCTGAGGAGTGGAACTGGCCTTCTAAGGACTCAAACCTCTGATGTGGTGAGTCTTCAAATAAACCTTTCCTCCTCTATAATTGTGCTGGTCAGATCATTTAATCATAGCAGTGAAAAAGCTGACTAAAACAGTCATGTTTGCTGAGTAATAACCTATTTGGTCCACCTAAGAAATTAGATGGTGAATCTCTGGTTTCAATGTAATTATTCTTCCTCCAAAAATTATTTTTTTTTCTTCTTTGAAAATTCATATTTACTGAAATTCTATTTATTTTGGTATGAATTTTTCAGTATTTAATATTTTTGGAATGAAAGCAAGTGTTTCCACAGATGTCAACAACCAGAATGAAGTGGAAACTGATATTGACAGTAAACAAGTGTCCTTATTCATGCAGGTATGTCATTATGTGATTACCTATATGACTGATGCAAGATGAGGCATTTAAGTGGATAGATTTTAATTTAAACTTAATTTTTTTATTTTTTAAGTTTGTAAATGTTTTTTATTTGTTCTAATTAGTAGTACATGATCACCACTTACAATGTATTTCTTTAGGCTCTAACATGATACAAAATTAAAATGCAATCATTTTGTGAATAGATTATTTCCAGTCACATGTTAGACAATGTGATACAGGAATTAGAAAAATCCAAGGTCTCAGAGGAGGTCAAAGACCAATGATCTCAAAACTGAAGTTCTTTTGTTCTATGTACCATTAAGATTTTACTTTTAAACAACTTTAAAAGTTTTCAGTTGACAATATAGGAAAGTTCTTTAATTTTTAATAGTATATAATTCAACAAATGAAAAAACAAAATGATAGATAAGTTTCTGGGTAACTCTTGTATTGATATTGTATCTCTCAGAGAAGCAATGTTCATATTATTCTGTTCCCTCAAGAATTATAGCTGCACACAAATAATTGAAAATTAAATTATTTTGGCTTTTCAAGGATCTGTTAACTTACTTGATTTTGTTAAGTATTGAATATTTTTTATAGTACTTAAATTCCTGTCTTCCTTTTTTTTTGTTATAAGGCCCATTATATATTCTTTGGAAATATTAATAGATAAAGAAATATACATATATGAAAAAATTTAATAAAATAAAATAATTTTTAAAAAAAGGACTTGATTGAGAAAACATAGAAACTTGAAATTATTCAGGAGAGATCAACATTTGCTATATAGTCTTGCCTGTAAAAGTCCAATGGTAAACTGTTTTAATAAAAGAATGTTATTGAACTGTTTAATGACTTCAAATAGGAAATTAGGAAGTTCTTGACCAATTTTATAATCATGCTTTTCATCTCACTGTATGTTTCTATGAAACATAAAGAATTTTAAAATGACTTTAAAAAATTCAATTATAACAATTTCCCCAGATCATCTGATCTTTTGACACTGAGGTGGCACTTTCACGACATCCGTCTCTGAACTTGCAAAATCTGCTTGCAAATTTCTATCTGACAAATTTCTGAGTAATAACTCACTCCCTTTATTTGGCTCTTGGTTTGGGGACCCCTCCCCATATTTCTTTGAGAAGACTTTCTGTGCTATGATAATTAGATCAATGAACTTAATATATGTTCTGACAGTGAAGGATTCTTCCAGGTAACTAAAGAAGCTTAACCGTCACAGAGGAAACTAAGTGATACAGGAGGGGATTCCAGATTTTGTCTTCTGTAGATTTTAAGTCTTCCAAACCTTTTCCTTTATCCGGACAGTGACATTCAGAGGGCTTTGTGAAATGTAACTGGAGCAATTCCATTACACTGAGAAAAGTTCAGAAGAATCATGAAGGGAAGTGATGTTAGATGGGAGGAGTGAGAGCACATTGACACAACTCAATTACTTGAAAGAACGTATTAAAAGTGTGATTCGATCTTACGTTTCCCCACAAGCATGGCTATTAAGAAATCCATATTAAATGTAACTATCCAAAAGTGCTAAAATTGTGATTAGTGTTAAAAAATGTAAAAATCACAAATTAATGCAGAGAAGCAGGAAGAAAGCTGAGATTAGGTAAAATATCTTATTGGATTTGAAAATGACTTTAAATGTGTCCAGAGGGAAGCATCTCATCTGTGCATCCACTGTAACTTCCTTGAATTACTATTTGATCTTCCTCTGTAGTGGGTCCCTGTGATCTTATCTGTCAAACCCCCACCCATTTTCTGAGAACTGCCCCTTTTCCCTGCCATGTTGGTATCAAGTAGATTCAACTACCAACTCAAATATCAACAAATCATCAAAGTAAGATTTTTCAGATACTCTCCTGATAATAATCTGAAATTACAGGTACTTCCCAAATACATTTGCTGTTGTAAATGTGGCTCATTTCTTAATTCCATCTTCAGGTTGTTCATTGTTATTTCATAGCCATAAAGTTGATTTTTGAGGAATTCAGTGCGGCATGTCGGAATGGAAGTGGCCACAGGCCGGAAAGAATGTTTGATAAGCGGTTGCTGAGATATAAGATGATAATTTAAAAATTGGTATTAAATAAATTAGAAAGCCATTCATCATTTCCATTATTTTCAAGATGTAAAGCTAGTACCTTTCTGAAGACACCATTCTGAAACTGGAAAAAGAGAAATGCTTCACTTACATTTACTTTTACTAAAAGATGACATATCATTGTCCCAAAATTCCCCTCACTACAATAATATGGTTCATTGCAGAAATGATTGAGGGACCTAATTTCTATTGGTTAAAGTAAAATGTAGAGAAATATCCCCAGAGTGCTTTCCTACAAACATTTTTGAATCAATGAACAAAATACAATATAGAGAGAAGAGCAAACATGAAATATACCATACAACTCGAGTGTGACATACAGATGACATTTAAGAAATATTTTTGGGTAAATATACAGATGCTCCTGCCTTACAATAGCATCAGATCCTGATAAAATTAAAACTATTATTAAGTCAAAAAAAGCATCAAATACAACTAACTTAGAAAACATCATCATTTAGAAACACAGTAAATTGTAGATAGCCGATTATATACCTGTAATCATAGAGCTGACTGGGAGGGGCAGCTTGCCAGAGTATCCAGGCACACATGACATATCACAAACCCAGGAAAAATCAAAATTCAAAATGTGAAGTATAGTTTTTCTCAAATGCACGTGGCTCTCAGATCAATGTAATACTGAAAAGTTGAGAATCGAACTACCATAACTTGGAGACCATCTGTATTCTTCCATCAAAATTTGAGTCTCAGGCTTACTGGTGATTTGGCTTGCCCATGACAAGTAGACATCACTTACAGGTTAATGACACCTGGGTAGGAAAACCCACCCATACAAGCAAGCACATATACCTGTGAAGTCTTACTTATTGATGGAACTTCTCTTCCTGTGGTATATTTGCACTTCACTCACCCACTTCTTCTGCGACTCACACCAAATTCCCTTTGCTTCTGCACTTTAAAGTGCAGGGTAGAAATGCTCAGAATCACACCCAAAACAAGATTTCCCTGGAAAATTCCTAGTAGCCACATCTGTCTTCTCTATGTGTTCCTTTTTCTAAGCCACTGTATTTCTCCTATAATGTCTCTTCCAGAATTTAGTCTTCCTTGCTTCTGGCTTCTCTTCTGGAAATTCTCCCCTCCCTCTATCCTTCCCATGTGAATAACAATTTAACATGGTTCCCATGTGCATACAAAGCTCACCTGCTTCAATCCACAAACTAAGAAATCCTTAACCATGACGTTGACATTTATCCAGAAGATAATGATTTTGTTTGTGACCAAGAAAGCAAAGAATGTCAACATGCCAGAATCAGCTCTTCTTAAAAGAAAATGAGAATTAAAAATTATGAATGACTTTTTTTCTTGACTTAACTTCCAAATTTTTTGAGAGAATTTATTTGGTGAACTGAAATGGATAGAGTCCATTTATTTTTCACTCGTTATATTAGAGTTCTTTATAGAAACCTGTACCAATTGGCACAATTTTTCAGATTTATTGCAATAGTATTTTATTTGCTCTACTACTCTACCCTTTGATCACATTCTATGTTCCATTAATAGGTAATAACAAATTTTCTGTGATTGAAAAACCATTGATGTCAAGTGAGAAAAATGTGGCAAGCTTCTTGTTCCTGAGTTTTTAATGGCATGTGTTTGTTTTAAAACACTCACCTTCTATATTACATCTAAGTCAACAGTTATATAACAGAACAGACTTTGCTTCCATATAGATATGATATGCCTCCTCCAAAGTGACAATTTCCATCAATTAGGAAAAACACACATTCCAAGAGTCCAAGCAGATCCTGATTATATTAGTCAGCAGTTAGTGTCATAAACAACTTAGAGGAGGTACGGTTTATTTTTGTCCACAATTGCATATATTTCTGTCCATGGTCAACTGGCTGTATTGATATGAACCTTGGTGAGGCACAGCATCATGGCAGAGAGGGCATGGTGGAACGGAGATGCACATGCACATCCCACAGTGTTTGAGAAGGGGATTGGTGTGTGTATGGGGCGAGGAAAGAGAGAAAGAGATGGAGAAAAGGACTGGGTACAAGAAATCCTTTCTTTGGAAATCCCCCACTAACCTACTTCCACCAACCACTCCCTACTGCCTACTGTTTTCCCCCGCTCCCAGTAATCAATTCATCTGTCAATGGATCAATCCACTGATGAGGCCAGAACTCTCATGATCCAATCTCTTCAAATCTCCACTCATGACTAATGTTAAATTAAGGACCAAATCATCAACACAAGAAGGGCAATTCATATCCAAACCATAAACACTATTTTTCTTGACAATTACATCACAGAAAAGGTGTAATTTTTGCAAAATGTGAACCTCCTAGCTATAAATATCTCTCTTCCCTCCTCTTTCTTTCTTCCTTCTTTCTATCCTTCCTTCCTCCAATAAAGGTACTTGTAAAAATTGCAACAAGAAATCCTTATATCTACAAGTTAAAATAAAGGAGGAAACAATCATCATTTGGAGAATAACAATTGAAAGATTAAAAAAAAATGTTTAGGGAATTGACTACTCTCCCTCTCTATATGATGAGAAGAAGAAAATGGGTGATTTCTGTGTGACATTATTTTTTCTTTCAAGTCTCATTTATTAAGGATCTGTTACATATCAAGTATTTATTAGTCATTGTAGAATAAATTATCCCACAATCCAGTAAGAGAATAAAATGAAACTATGAATTAATAATGAAATAATCATTATAGGTTTTTCAATGTAGGCACCAGGCTCACCCCTAAACTTTTGGAGGCCTGAGGCAAGAGTACACCCGAAGACTCATGTACTTTATTTCTAAACATTTAAGATTAACACACATTGCTCATGACTGTTCAAAAAAATAATGATCCTTTTACCTTCTCTTCTAATCACTTGATAAGTCCACAATAAAACATTCTACTTTCTTTTTCTCTTTTTTCTTTGGGGAATACAGGGGACTCATTTCTTTTTTCCATTTTCAATGTAAGCTATTGACCACCTAACAATCAATGCTCACTTCTCTCTTTTTGTTTGGTATATTCCCAGTGGACACAGTTCAGGGTAGGATGCTTGTGTAAGGGTTTCACAGCCTATATGCCTCTTAAGAACCTGAGGCTCAAAGCTAGGTTTACATTTTGACTTCTCATAACTCAGTGGCACAAGGAGAATAGATCTTTTGCCTATCTCCCTTTTCTTCCCCTCTCTAGCCCATTCCAATTCTCTTATAGTTTCCCATCCATCTACACACAACTAAAAACATACTCAGAACTCCACTCACAACTCTTCCCAGACTATACGAATTGCCTCCAAAGTGCACACTAAAGGACATAACCAGTTCAGGCCCAAGAAATATATATTAGAATTTGGGGGGTTCAGAACAGTGATCAAGAAGAGGAAACTTTGACTTAGGTATGTTCTATAAGTCATCAAACTCTTCCAATGACAAATGATGGTATAATAATTGACATTTGCCAATATATAAGCCACTAGACATATAAAGCTATTTAAATGTATATTCAAATTGAGTGAAACTAAATGAGATTAAAAATTTAGATCCTCAGTGTCACTAGTCATATCTCAAATTCTCAGTAGATAGATACAGCCAATGGCTACCATCTTGGATGGTACAAATGCAGAAACCCTCCATCATTACAGAAAGTTCTATTGGACAACAGAAGCAATTGCATCTCTGGCAGCTTGAATCATCAGGGATTCATTAGAATATTTCCACTCAAATTAATTAGAATTCCCTTTTCACTATTGGTTTAGAAAAAGTTATCATACCAAAGTAAACTGAGAACAAAAGTTGAGAAAATCATATTTGGATGCAGAAAGAATTTCATGATTCATCAAGTGTTGGAACTAACCTTTATAGAAAATTTTATATTCCTTCCCAAATCCTCTGGAATGATAGTGATCATGATAGGTATGACCAGATGAGCATCATATGGTCAATGAGTTTAGGTAACACACAGGCCAAACTGGTTAATAAAATCACGTTGGTTCAGTAGAGTTAATATCAATTAGAATCTTGATATTAAAACAGAAAAAGGGGCAAAATAGTCTGACAACTAACTGGACTATGTGGAGTAGAGGTCACAGATAAATAATAAAAAAAAAAAAAAAGAAAAGGGTCATTTTACCCCTATTGTGATTTTAGAATTAAATGTGATTTTACATCTTTGGAATTACAGACATGTGAACTCAATCTATTTAATTTAGTACTATGAAAGGCTAGTTTCATTCAAGAGCAATGTCACTCATTAGAGTCATAGGGACATTGTTCTATACTTATGACTCTATCCCTTGAAAATCCAGTCACATTCCCTTGTGGTAGAGTGAATATTAAAGCCCTTTCAGCTAAGATTGAGATTAAACTCCCATTTTTTTTTAGGACTGTGTTGTCTGATCCTGGATAATTTTTCTGAAGTCACCCTTGAGTTTTTCTTCTTTCTCCAGTTACATTGGGCATCCTTTTGTGTCTAAGAGTACCATGCTTCTTTGGTGCTTGAAATGGTGAATTTTATGTGTCAACATGGCTGGGCTATCTTTGGTCCAACACTGCTTTAGATGTTTCCATAAAAGTAATTTTTAGATGTGATTAATAATTACACTAGTTAAGTAGAGCATACTATACTCATAAAGAAAGACATCTACCTATACAAATGATGATCCTCAAGACATGGAACTCCTGTCTGACTCAGCCTACTCCATGGGATTTGGACCTCAACATTGCAATGTTCACTTTTATCTGAATTTCCAGCCTGCCAACTGCTGTACAGATTTCAGAATTGCCAGCCCCCATGCAATCAGATGAGTCAGTTTCTTGAACTCTGTCTGCATGTAGATAGATATTTAAGAATATATGTATACAGTCATCTACCCTTGACTGTGGGTTCACTTTCCATGGCTTCTGTTACCCACTGTTAAATGCAGTCCAACATGGTCTAAAAATAAGTGAAAACTTCAAAAATAAGCAATGCATGAATTTTAATTGCATACCTTTCTGAAGAGCTGGGTGTTATTTTCCTCTTTGTGAATGCCCCTTTTCTCCAGTGTAAACACTCTCTACCTGTCCCTTAGTCACTTGGCAGCTGTTTCAGTTATTGGATGGATTGTGGTAGAATTGCAGTGCTTGTATATAAAGTTTGGTAATATTTTCCAGTTCAGGCATTTTATACACACACACAAACACACACACACATATAGCTATATATGTCATATATACGTGTGTATACCTATAAATGTCATATATATAACATAAATATATATAAATGTATATGCTCTTTATATAAACTATATGTAAAATGATTATATATATATATATATCTTTATATACACATGTATATAGGGAAAGGATAGATTAATTTATCCATACGTACATACTATGTGTATATAGTCTTAATCTTCTATTGGTTCTGTTCCTTTGGAAAACTTCATACATGGAACTCCATCTTCCTATAATATTCTGACTGCCCTGGTCCAACTCAGGGTCTCTCACTGAGTTGCTTAGTGCCTTGACGTTGCTGAGGCTGGCTTTGAACCCATGATCCTCCTGTCTCAGACTCCCAAGCTTACTTCTCAGACCTACAAGCATGTGCCACGGTGCCCGGCTTTTCTATGAACTTTTAGTAAGTCATTTCATTGTATTGACTTAAAAAACCTTTTTAAATGCATATTATGATTACCTTAAACTAATAGTTTTCTCCAACAGATGACAAAGCGGAGGCTCAGAAACTGCACACTTTGCCCCAAAATCACACAACTTAGGTGACAGAGCCACAATCTTATCAATTCAGACTACTTCCAGTGCTTGTGCTCCTAAGGACCTTAAAATATTACTTCAGAACTCCTTGAAGAAAGCGTACTCCTTGTGGAGGCTAAACCCCACATTCTCTTCATCTCTAATCATACCACATGAATTCTTTTCTCATGTGGTAAACTTATATTTTAAGTTGAGAGTAAATTTTTTTCCAATTATCCACCAGTAAAGCTGGCTTTTAATCTCATAATCATTAGTGTACATCGTAGTCGTATACATATGAGTTTAACTAAGCAAATCCAAGCCCTCAAAATATAAGATGTTATGTTCAGGTGACAAAAGAGGGGAAATGACTGTTTATCAGGAAATTTTTATCAGTGTGAAATGGACTGAAAGTGAGTGTTATTAGCATGAACTCACGTAGAATGACCCTGAAAGGTTTTAAAAAGTAATCAAGAATATTCCATCCATGCCTACTGATTCATAATTGTCATGAGTTCACCTTTCAAACCAGAAAACAAATTCTGAATTCAATGTATTTCTGCTGCATATCAAGTTACGCCTAAAAGATTTGCCACCACCAAATAAATCAAAATAGATAGAACTGTACCAGTTGTGAATTCTTCATGCCTTTAAAGAAAATTTTAATATTATATGACTTGTTGCGATGAAATATGGTTATTAAAAATCATTATACATGGAAATAATTTGATAGCTGGGTCAAGTATTTAATAGAAAATGCCTTGATTATTGCAGTGAATGCAGTAAAATCATTGCTAAACTTTAGCCCATTTCTAAAACCTCAGTCACTTAACCTTAATATGCATTTTATTGGGGAAGTAGTTAACATATATAATCCGAACATAAAAGAATGAAAAGGAAATCTAAGTGAATACCTAAATGATTTCCATAAGTTGTGTTAAAACTTAGATGTAATGAAAATAAAAACAAATAAAACAAGCATGCAATATCAAAATATAATGGAAATTAAATTGCAAATCACTGATTTGTTATATTTATAATAAATAGGAGAACAGAGTAAAACATTTCATATGTAAGTAATTGCTTCCATCAAAAGGACAAAATGTTAGTACACAATTAAAAGAATGGGAAAATGCTGTGGGTACAAGAGACAAGCAAAGAATAATAAAAGCTGAAAACATGTCATGAAACATCAAAATCATATCAGCAGTCAAATAAATTTGAAATAATAGATATCATATTTTCTTGTCAAATTGGATAAGAAATGTATATTTGATTTTTGAAGCTCATCTGACTGCACTGCAATTCATAACTCATACGTTGTTTATAGGAGTATAAATTGGAAGGTTTTAAAAACTATTAATAGAACTGCATAGGTCAGAAACTTTAAAAATCTTCATGACTTTGGAGGTAATAATTTAACTCCTATGAATATACTTTGGATAAGGGTGTTGAGAGGTTTTAAAAATATATACAGATACATTTATTAAAACACTTTATAAAAGTGAGGAATGAAAACCAAAGAAATTATACAAAATTGAGAGAATATTTATAAAATACCCTTTAAAGGTCTATTCTTGACTATATGGACTTCGTCTAGAGTAGAGTTGGGGAATGAAACAAGGAAACTCTGTGTTCATCTATTTACCGGGACTGTGTCACCAGTTATCGGTATAACATTGAATTCCTTTGATAAAAGAAAACCTCCATTTTTTTCTCTCTTTCGGCGCTGGGGATCGAACTCAGGGCCTTGTGCTTGTGAGGCAAGCACTCTACCAGCTGAGCTATCTCCCCAGCCCTAAATACCTCCATTTTGATGTTACAAACACACTTAAATTTGTGGCATCAAATCACAGAAGTTTTCTCCAAACGGATAAAAAGAGTGCTCAATTCCAGTTAAAATGAGGTTTAATCAAATGTCTTATTTATGCATTTTGTGCTTAAGATCTTATTCAGGTCAGATTATTTCACCTAAAACAAAGAAAGAGAGAGAGAGAGAGAGAGAGAGAGAGAGAGAGAGAGAGAGAGAGAGAGAGAGACTGACTTAGAGATTTAGAGAAAGTGAATCAAGGTTAGTTAGCTTATGCCACAAAATGAGTTATTACAAGTTATTAATATCCTATCTGTTACAAGTCATGCCATTGATAAAATATGCTCACACTCCTCGGTTTATACCCAAAGGACTTAAAATCAGCATACTACAGTAACGCAGCCACATCAATGTTTATAGCAGCTCAATTCACAATAGCTAAATTGTGGAACCAACCTAGATGCCCTTCAACAGAAGAATGCATAAAGAAACTGTGGTATATATACACAATGGAATATAATTCAGTCATAAATAAGAATAATATTATGGTATTTGCAAATAAATGGATGGAATTGGAGAATATCTTGCTAAGTGAAATAAGCCAATCCCAAAAAACCAAAGGCCGAAATGTTTTCCCTGATAAGTGGATGATGATATATAATGGGAGTGGGGGCGTGAGGGGTGAGAGAAGATGAGGAAGTTTAGATTACGTAGAGGGAAATGAGAGGGAAGTGGGTATGAAAAATGGTGGAATAAGACAGACATTGTTTCCCATGTACATGTATGAATACATGAATGGTTGAATGTACATCCTGCACAACCATAGAAACGAAAAGATGTACCCCATTTGTGTACAATGAATCAAAATGCAGTCTGTAAAAAGAAAATAAATAAATTAATGAATAAATAAATAAATAAATAATGTTCACCATGTGGAAGTTCCTGTACCAGGGAGAACCAAGTGCTGCTGCAGTTTCTTCCTTTTCTTTTATAAGAGTCTGGCAAGAGCATGAACCTTGGAGGGTTGAGGTGATTTCAGATAGACCAGCCTGTAGTGTGTGCAAGGTCCTACAGCTAATCTGCAAGTGAATAACTTGAAAAATAAGTGGTTTTTTTCCAAACAAAAACCAAATGGCATGTGAAAGTTCTTTTACACTAAGCAATAAATTCATGTCACAGCAATGTTTCTCTGGAAGTCCTTATTATTGATTACTTGGAGAGATATTTTCTTTCTTCATTACACCCTTCCTAGTTTTGTTTTTTACCCTTTGCTGGTCTGTGGAACAAAATCCCAGTCTTATCTCTATGGCTACATTTTTAATTTCATTGAGAGTCTTCTTCAAAAATTAATAAAATTTCCTAATTTTGTTAGAAATTTAGTTCTGTGTTCTCTACTTGCCATTCTGAACTGAAGTCTTATTACCGAAGTTTAGTTTGTTTCTTTCTTAATTACACTTAAGGCTACATATTTTCCTCTAAATACTGCATTCGCTGCAGCATACAAATGCTAACCTGTGGTAATTTATTTGATGACTTTTAAAAATTTTTCACTTAAATATTATTTAAATTTAGAATTTTTTCATTCTCATTCATTTCTCACTTGTTATTCCTTTATGACTTTAAATGTAACTTGACAAATAGGAAAATTTTAATTTTTCTGTACCTAAATTATATTCATTCATTCTTTGCTTGAGGCTACTATTGGGTTGAATTTCTTAATTGATATTTCAGATTATTGGATACTTCTGCCTGACACAGGTTTGTCTGCTTGTGAAATGATCCAATTTCTCTTTGAAATTCTGGAAATGTTTTCATTTTATTCCAATGATGTAGGAGCATACAAATTAACTATAATAATATTTCTCTATAAATTTTTCCCTTTATCATAAACCATATGCTTAAAAATATTTATTGTTGTATTTGTTCTAATTACTTGTAAATAACAATAGAATGCATTTATGCAATTTGACAGATCATACTTAAATAGTGTAATCTCTCATTTTTCTGATTATATATATTACAGGATCACATGGTCATGCAGTCATACATGTATATGATGTAATAATGTCTGTTTCACTCTACTATCATTCCTTTCCCCATACCCCTTCCCCTCCCTTCACTCCTCTCTACCTAATATAAAGTAACTCTATTCTTTCCTACCCACTGCTTATTATGAACTAACTTCTGCATATCAGAGAAAACACTGGACCTTTGGTTTTTTTAGGTTTGGCTTATTTCACTTTGCTTGATATTCTCTAACTCCATCCATTTACCAGCAAATGCCAGAATTTCATTCTTCTTTAAAGCTAACTAATATTACATCATATATATGTAATATACACACACACACACACACACACACACACATATATATATATATATATATATATATCACATTTTCTTTATCCATTCATTTGTTGAAGGACATCTAGGTTGGTTCTGTAATTTAGCTATTGTGAATTGAGTTGCTATTAACATTGATGTGGCTGTGTCACTGTAGTATTGTTATGGCAAGATTGCAATAAATCACTGAGTCGATTTTAAGGCAGGAGATGGAATCACCTTTATTCACCAGCTGGTGGGACAGAGGGACAGGTTGCAAGTCTCCACCCCTTGACCCCTTCCAAAGGTTAGAGTATACCTTTTATACCATAAGTAAAGCATGTAAGTACATTAATCATGAGTGTTTGTTGCTATGAAAATCAGAGAATCATTACTAACATTTAAGCAAATGTCAGGGTACACTGCCCAAGAAAAATGGAACCTAGAGGGAGAACAACCTTAAATTGTATAAGAATTGCTATTTCGTGTTGCCAAACATGCTATGCTAGGCAAATGTTGACGGGTACAGAGTTGGGGTGTTCCCATGGGAGAAGCATTTCCTACATGACATGGAGTCTCGGGGTAAAATGTAGTCTGTTTGGACATTACCCACATAGCCTGGCCCATAAATGCATGTTGATTTTAAGTTCTTTGGGTATAAACTGAGGAGTGAGATAGATGGTCGAAGGGTGGTTCCATTCCAAATTTTCTGAGGAATCTCCATGCTGCTTTCCACAATGGTTGCACCAATTTTTGCACTCCCACCAGCAATGTATGAGTGTACCTTTTTCCCCATATTCTTTCCAACATTTATTGTTGCTTGTATTCTTGATAATTGCCAAATTGAAGTAATTTAAGTTCTATATCTAATTTTAAAAACACTATACTATCTTTAATTTTGCACTTACTGTTTTATAGTTAGAAATATGAAATGCCATGGAACTAGAGAACCAACTACACTGGAAGAGAGCAAAAAAGATTCTGAACCTCTGAGTTCACTCACTGAACAAATGCTGAGTTCAAAAAGTGGAGGCTGACTGCATAACTAATTTCTCCAAGCTAACTTCCATGGAGAATACAATGTTCATTAAAACATAAGCAATAAATATGTCCTAATGTAAGTATATAGGTGTGTGCCAAATAATTAAAACTCAACAGTAACTGCAACAGTGTTTAGAACTTAGACAAGCAAAATATTTTTTCATGGAAAAATATTTTTGTAATTGCTCTTTATTAGAATTATTTAGAATTGCAAGTACTTGGTGATAATAAAAAGCACCCTAATTTGTATTATTTTATATTATTTTAAATTCTGGATAGGCAGTACATTGTCAAGGCCCACTGCATAATCTTTGCTATATTACCAATGAGCTCCTCCAAATCTTGAATTAATAAAACAAAAAGAAAGAGAAAACATGACAGTGTTTAATACAGCATTTGCAGATATATGGATGGAATTGGAGAATATCATGCTAAGTGAAATAAGTCAATCCCAAAAAACCAAAGGCTGAATGTTTTCCCTGATAAATGGATGATGATATATAATGGGGGTGGGGGTGGGAGTGTGAGTGAAAAGAATAGGGGAACTTTAGATTATGTAGAGGGAAATGAGAGGGAGGGGAGTATGAAAAATGGTGGAATGAGACAGACATCATACCATGGTAATTCATACCATGATTACACAAATGGTATGAATCTACATCATGCACAACCACAGAAATGAAACGATATACCCCATTTGTGTACAATGAATCAAAATGCAGTCTGTAAAAATAAAAAAGAAATTTAAAAATAAGTAAAAAGAATATCCATATTGGTAGTTCAAACCCATAGAAGGTTAACTGATGGTTAATGTAAGCCTTAATATTTAAAATAAAAAATTGCATGAAAAAAAAACAATTAGAAATTATGTTGTTGTTATGATCTTTTTTAATTTTTTATATCAAGAAGTATTAAACAATTAGATAAAAATCGGCTTGATTTCTGAGTGTAAACAATCAGTGCAAAATTAAGGATAGGATAGTGTTTTTTAAAATTAAATATAGAACTTAAGCTATTTCAGTTTCACATTGTGTGTGCAAATCTTTCTCTAAACTTTAGAAAGTTCTCACTAGAAAGTATTTCTTTGAATTTTTACACCTCTTATTAAAAAATACATCAACATAACTAAAGTTATCAGTCTATTACCTTTTCCATTTTATGCACTATTAAATTTATTTTTAAATGATTACATATACCAAGTTTAATGAAGGAAATTTTCATTGCCTGCAGTTTTTTACAAGCCAATAGCATTATCATATCATTTCATGACTATTACTGAAAATAATTCAGTGGTGTAGAGGAAGACCTGTAAAGAAAGAGATGCAGCCAGGGTGTCAACTGTGCTAGGTGCATTTTTGGAGCTAGTACCCTATTATACCTGCAGGGACTGTGTCATGGAGCACTGCTTCCTCTTCTGGTGTGAAGGCTGAAATCCGGTCTCCTTGAAGAAAGGTATTTGGGTCCAGCCACAGTTATATTTGCTTATTTAGTTGTTATTAACTGAATCCCTGCTCTGTGTCAGGCTGTCCTCTAGGTGTCAGGGACTGAACAGTGAAAACCAAGCAGTCTTGTGTCATGGAATTCATCTCTTAGTGCGATTAGAGAAATACCCATGGAGTTAATAAAGGTTCCCCTGAAGGTTTTTGGGGTTGCAGGGTCCTCAGAGAAGCAGAAGGGACTTTCCAGGACACGTGGATACTAACTTTAGGTTGTCCCCTGGGGTGAGGTTGACCCTATGCTTGACTCGAGAATGCATGATTCTCCTTGAACACATCTGGAATGATTAGTAAAAGGAAACAATAAAAGGCTCTGGAGTTGCAGTAACTTGGGCTTCTTTGAATCCCGTCTTGGTTAGGCAGGGTTGTCAGCACTGACTCCCTAGGGACTCCCAGGGCCAGGCACGTAGCTCTGCTGTGCTGGTTTCTGCTCTGTGTGGCCATTGCTTTAAATATTTTTTCCATATTTATTTCAATAAATTGAAACTTCATCCAGCACTGAAATGATTGTGTGCCTATGACATACGCAAAAACATTTAAAAAGCACAACTTTGCTGAATATAAGAACTCACCTGTATTTCTCACCAAATACCACCGAGAGCTGCACATCCATTTTCCATCTAAATGGGAAGCTGTTTTCTACCTTGCCATGTCTGCTATTTATTCCTTTCCCATTCATGAAATGGAAAAGTTTATCCATAACACAGATTTAAAAGTCATAGTAGATTCTTTTGAATTCTCAAGGAAGTTTAAATACTGCCCTACTTGTCCAAACTCTGGAAGGCTCCAGTTATTCCCACTTCATAGAAACATTAAAGGATCAAGTTTTTAAAGATAGGCTTACTATTTAGCATCATCATTTTTGATATTCTTCAGCAGAGTCCGATTTTTAATAAAAATGTGTCCTTAAACATATAACCAGTTTGTTAATCCATCACCGTATCTAAATATGTGTACATAATTTCAGTAAAAATTACATTTACATGAAAACATCAACCTGGATTAAATTTATTTAGTGTGAGATGCACGACCCATGTGCTCACACTCATCTGCCTTTTACATCATCATGTTTCAAACCCAAACCAAAACCAAAATAAAATCCAACTTATTGAGCCCATTACATTAATGATATATAAAGTTATTTAGTGATTTATAGTTATCAGGTCCAAGTAGACCTTACTAAGGAGGTTGGCATTCACATTCCAGTTTGGTTATTAAATTCTTAACAAATACAAAAGATTCTGTTCTGCAATTACAAAAGACTCAGTTCTGAAAATGGGTTCCAAAAATCCTTCCTGGGAAAAGTGTTTTTGAAATATATTTGAAAGTCCCTAATGCCATTAATATAATCTAACTTACCATGAATAAAAACTTTCCTTTAATAAAAATGAAAGTACTAAGGACAATTACTCTAGCAATGATCCCTGCAAGAAAGATATTTAATGATGTTAACAAAGGCTGTTCATTTTCCCTTGTCCCCCAACCTTGCCCCCACAATTTTTTTTTTTTTTTTAACAACCTCACCATTTAGTTAGCAGTAGTTGGTTTCCTCCTGCCTTGGCAATCATTATTATTAACAGTTACGGGTCAACTTGGCTAGATCCATTCAACTATTCTTATATTTTTATTTCTCTTTCATAGTCCAAAGAACTGACCTTTATTGAATTTTAATTTTAGCTAAAACTTAATGTTTTCCATGGCTCAAGAATGAACTCGCTAAGTAAACAAGTCAGAAAGACAGTTTCCATCACTGTTTTCAAATAAAATAAACCTCTCTCTCATAGCGATACCATTTTCATCCTGAACTTTTTATCTGATATGTTCTTAACTAGAAAATGTCAGATCCCTTTGTCTGCATTCAGTGTCTTCTGTCAGGACCACAAATGACCAGTTTGTGTCAATGATGCACTGTGATGCTGGAAAGAGGTGATTTTATTGTACTGAAACTGAGTATCCTACATATACAAACTCCTGTGTTTATTTATTTATTTGTTAGATTTTATAATTATGGTAGTTTTCAAGTATCAGATGAGAGGCTTCATCCAGAACAAATGCAGGCAAATTTCATTTCTGAGATCCTACCCCAGATGGAAAACATATTTCCAGTGTAGAAAATAGAGTGGGGACAAGGGGCGGGTCTTAGAGGGGCATTTTATGATTAGCTTAGATTTACCTAAATATCAAGTCATCCTTGTATAAACGGAAATGATGAGCAACTGAATTATGGGAGCCAGCAAGAACATTCACACATGCAAACAAGCACATCAGCAGACTGTATGAATTTCAAGGTGGAAAGCAGCAATGGACTAGGTAAACTGCATTTTCAGTGAGATTAAAACTCTCACTGAAAACCCTAAGATCAAGAATGCAAAGAGCTGATAAGTGATAGCAGTGAGATTACCTCTAAGAAAACTATTTCTGGGCTTGATATTTAAACTTCTAAACATTGACAAATATGAGGGAAATTTACTGGATACATCTCCTTTCTAAAAAAAATATTAGCATTTAAACTCTCAGGAAGAAATGGCTATTTATTTCCATATTTCTTCATATGCAATTGCCATAGAGATTATTTTAATAAAGAAATTCAAGTACCGTGGTCAAATACGATGGAAACCCTTGTTAATGTGTTCCCTCTCTTGGAGAAGAACTGTGCATATTATCACATTAAAGACTGAACGAAGCCCTGCAGCAAACATATTCTTAACTTTGTTTAAGTAGCATTTCCTAAACTTAATTATCTACAGAATACTATTTTCCAGGAATAACTATTAACATTCTATTACATTTATTCTTCCGATGTCTAAGTTCCAGCAATAAAACTAAAGAGATGAATTAAATGACATTTAACGATGCATCCAGCTCCCAATTTCAGGACCTTTGCTCTCCCAGAGAGTATAAGTCCCCCTTCCCCCATTTCCACTCCTAGCCAGTTTCCACATTTATCATAATCAAGGGCAGAAATTCCTCCACTTCAGACCTCAATCTCTTCTGCTTTAATGCAAATCCATTCCTTTTTTCCTACTCCTCCTTGAACTTTCAGAGTCACTCCTAAAGCAGCACCCTTATCAGAAATACTTCTTTTAAGTAGTTACAAGGCCACAAATGTCACCTGTCAGTTCTCTAAAATAAATATTAGTTCTTTTATCCTTTCCTTTGAGGATCTATTCTTCTGCCTTTGTAGCCAAATTCTCTTATTATAGATATAGTGCCTATGGATGAATTCCTATAATACAAAAGACAGAGTTGATGATGTAATAAACTTAAGGTTAAAAGAGTCAAGGCGATGATCTGACTCCTGAATGTCCTTCCTACGTAATAACAGTTACAGACTACAGGCTTGTTTTTCCTCTGATCTCAACCCTCATGGTTGTCCAGGTTTACAGAGTGCATGTCCATTTGCTCTTTGTTAGTTTTGCTGATCAGTTAGAGAAAATTCAGACACCAGTAACACTAGAGCTCAAAATGCTCCAGGTATAGATGTGGAGGGCAATGTAAGGTGGGTCTTAGTCTATAATAAGAAAAACTGGACCACATTACTACTCACTAAGCATGACCATGATTCTAAACTTCTTGAAGTTAATTTGTTTTATGTGTCCAATATTGATCTATCAATGTAATCAGAGCTATTGTGTGTCATTGTGGAACTGTGACAGCAAAACATCCTATATACATTTCTGGTATCTCTCTTTCTTGGCTGCAGTGTATAAAGGTGTAGTTACGAGATGGTAGAGCTTCTGACGGCCTGGATCCCTGAGGGACTTCATGGAGCAGAGCCCACTACTCACTTATGTGGAACAGGTAGATGAGTGAGAAGTAATCATTTGTTAAGCATTGTGGCTGGGGTTTTTACTGTGTCCTAACCTGATGATGTAACTCCTAATCCTCATTGTTTAAACATTATCACCACCTCTGTACTGTGAAGGGATATTTAGATGTGATCAATACAATGAAGAAAAAAACTGAATTTAGTTATAGAGAAAGCAGTTTTCAGTGACTATTTTTTCTCTTTTCATTTTTGAACATAGTGATACTTTACTACTGAGCTATACCTTAGCCCCCTTCCTTTTTTTGTTTTGTTTTTAAAATAGGGTCTCACTAAGTTGGTGAGGCTGACCTCAAAGTTGTGATCCTTCTACCTCAGCCTCCTAAATCACTGGAATACTAGTGTGTGCCACAGAGCCCAGCTTCCAAAGTCTATTTCTAAAAACACCTCCAGTTCTTTTCAACAGCCCCATTCCTACAGTCCTACATTAAGGAATCCCTCAAGTCTATATCATAGATCCCTTGACTTGAGGGTCCCAGTGCCCCTGGAAGAGAAAATGATAGTGCCATGATTGACTCAAATCAGGGAAACAACACCCTCCCCTCCTTAAATAATTAAATTACAAGAACTTTAATTCAGTCACATAGTGTACATGCAGAATGACCTAAAAATATATGTTCTGATTTCTCAATAGGAAACTTTGCTAAAGTCACATTTGATCCTTTTATTATTTTGTTTATTATGGTCACATTCTAATATACACTTCTCAAGAAAATAGTAAAAGGCCAAAAATACTTTTGTTTTTATGGTTACTAATAGCTATATAAAAATAAATCAGAGCTATTATTCCATCTTTCACTATTAAGAAATTTGAGTAAATATGTTCTGTATGGAAAATGTAACATAAAATTTTAAAACCTAATAGTAAGCACATTAGCTTAGACTCACCAAGTCGTTACCGCGGCTCAGCTTGTAAGGGAGATAAATGCCTCGTCCTTATTTTGACAAGAGCAAGTTGAGTGTAGGTGAATTCAAGGGGGGGGGGGGGAACGGTGAAAAGACACATAAATAACAATCTTTCAAACTTCTGTTCATGAATATTGTTTTTTGTCATCCCAATTGCACAATGAAATATGAAAGTTCAATTTCCTCTTCATTTCCTTTTAATAAAACTTCTGTTCATTTCATTTCTGAGAGAAGATTGAATCTAAATTACTTTGACTTTTCTTGGCCTAACTTTGGCAAATGCTACCCAGACAAGAAAACGGAGCCTTTTTTGAGCATCACCCATAGAAATAAAGAGGTGCGGCCTCCATTTCTGTGTTGGTCTCTGGCTCTTTCCCTCTCATGTGGGTCTTCTACAAGATCAGTGAGTCTTGCATGCACATCGCTCGGCAATCCTCGCCCTGTCTTTTAACCAGGCCACTTGCAGAAAAAGGACATCTACAAATTCCTTGTGTTGAGTTTTTCTCATCCATTTCACAGTCGATGAATTTCCTAATGATAGGAGAAAGTACAGTCCTTTTTGCAGAGGTGGCATTTGAATTCAAATATGATGTCAGAAATGATTTTTTTGGACATACCTATTAAGGGCTGCATTGTGTCTTTAAAAGCACTTAGGTTGATGTCCTAACCACAACTGTCACAGAACAGGACTTTATCAGGAAATAAGACCATTGTAAATATGGTTAGTTAAGTTCAGATGAGGCCTTAACTACTTATATTGAAATAGGGTGACCCCCTAACCCAAGAGATGGGTGTCCTTATGAAAAGGAGAAATTTGGACACAGAGATATGGCCACCAGGCAAATGTCGTGAAAATTGGAGTTGCTCAGCTACGAGCTAAGGAACTACCCCATACTAGAAGAAGGACCTAGCAGTTCTTCCCCTGGAACCTGCAGAGGAAGTGTGGGCCTGCCGACACCCTGATTTCAGACTTCTAGTCTCCAGAACTGATACAATAAATGCTTAGTTAAGCCACTCAGTCTGTGACACTTTTTGTTACAGCAAGCTTGTCCCAGAATACAACAAACCATCAACTTTCAATGTTTATTTCATTGCTTAAGATTAAAAAAATAATGTCCTTTTTTAGGATTGTTTGAGACCTCTTAATACTGGCCTCTGTATTATGCAGCCTACTACTTATTTTACAAAGTGTGACCATTAAAACTTCAATCTTTATTCCTAAAATTACAATTTTTTCCTATCTCATACCCTTGAATATGGAATTCCCTCTAACAATGATTTAAAAATGTATGTATATATATATATATATATATATATCACTATGTCATTATATATCACTATATATATATATATATATATATATATATATATATATATATATATATATCACTATGTCCATGACAGACTGCTACCTGGTCATAATTTTTAGCACTGAGCCCAAATACCAAACAATTCCTCATCAGGGTCTTCCATGCAATTACCTTTCAATTGAAAATGAACTTCAATATGAAATATGTCTAAATGCATCTCTTAATATTCATTTTTATGTAATGACTACTATGTTCTAGGGACTGCACCTCCATTGGAAAAATGAGGAGGGTTCTCATCCTCCCATGGAAGTCAGAAGTGTTTATAGAGGATGTGAGATTCTCTCTCTCTCGAGGAATTAGAGACAAGCAGACATGTGAGAGGCAGAAGCACTGTCAAGTTTACAGGGAGAGAGTCCAGTGTAAAGATACCAGTTCAAAATCTCAGGGACTCTCATCACAGAGAAAAGAAAAGGACTTCTGTCAAAGCCTTGGGGCACACAATATTTGGAGGTATGAAGTAAAAAGAAAAACAAGAAGAAGTACTGTGATCAGTGATCAGTAAAATAAGAAATAAGCAGGAAAAATTGCACTTTCCAAGAACTCTCATCACCTCCACACATAATACTGCCCCAAATAGAAGGAAGAGGCAGGTTCTGTCCAGTGCACATGCAAGGCCAAGACAAATGGAGATTGAGAATTGGCCATTTGCATTTGCAAGATGGAGATTGATGTTGATTACTCAAACACAAGAATAAGGAGGCAATATGATCCCAAGGCTGAGGAAGCAGGTAAGAGTCACTGAGGTGAGGAACCAGACATTCACACAGAAGAGGTTCATTCTGGGTATTTTAAATATCCTATAAAAAATAAAACTCAGGAAAGAAGCAGGTACTCAAGGATTTGATAGAATGAGAAGACATTCTTCTCTTTCTCTCTTTAAAAGCAAATTCTGTTTTGGTGCTAAAGAGAGTAGAAAGAAAAGATTCAGTCATATAGAAGAAAAGAGGTAATGAACACAGGCACAAGGTCCTTGACTAGTTGTAAGAAGATGGAATCCTGAAATTTGGAGTTCAACTCAGTGACAAAGAGAGAAGATCCCTGGTAATGGGAAATATGGCTATCAACTCGAAGAATGGGCTAAATTTGGTAGTGGGAAGAGAAAGTGGTTTTCATGTTCAGACCATGATTTCCTCAGTGGCACTGAACTTGATTCCATCCTAAGAAAGGGAGAAGGGAGGAAGGATTTGGGAAGTTTCACATCCCCAACAGGGAACAGTTAGGGAAGTATCATACAAGTATCGGGCTGTCCTTAGTACTCACTGCAGACATCAATTGGTTCCAGAGAGCACAAGGCTGATCTTCTCTGCATTTTTCCCCAGTTATATTCAGTTGTTTCTATCTGTCACAGAATAGGTAGAGATCATAATTTAACCACTCGTAGGATTTAGTCACATGATTAATGATGGGAGAAGAGAAGAGAGAACAGATGGTATATTTGAAGGAGTAGACTAGTGATGGGCTATGACCTCTAAATTGATTAAGATTATATACTGTAAATAAACCATTTCAGTCAATGAATTAGAGGTCTCAGTAACGCGAGAGGGCTTTAGGATTGGAAAAAGAGAGAGGGGAAAATAGAAAGTGGTGAGAGAAGAGTTCTTGCACTTGAAATCAAGATTTCACAAATAATGTGGGTATTTGTGATGTCTCAGAGATGGCCATGACACTGTGCTACTGAGGAAGACAATGGAAAGCTAATCAGAAATGTGTTCAGAAACTCATGAGACAGGGCGTTAATGAATGCTTTATGTGGGTGTGGAATTTTCTAAGAATATTAGATAAGTAATGGTAAATAATGCATAGAGATATATTAGTAAAGATCTTTGAAAAGTGATCACCAACCGCCAGTGGAGCACTGGCTGCCTGCTGCTGCCTGGAAATTCACTGTTACAGTACCTGCAGGTTTGATTACACATGGCTGCCGCCATTTTGAGACAATAGCCAGGCCCCATAGGACCCCTAGCCCAACTGACTGAGCCCCATTCCAGGATCCCTCAGCCCAACCGATCACTCCCTGACTCTGGGGCCCTAACATAGACTAACTGTTCACTGCCGCCAAGACCCCCAGACCGACTGACTGCACCCTATCACTGGGACCCCAGACTGACTGATCACATCCAGAATCCAGGATCCCACAACTACACCAAACACACCGGACCTCCAGGACCACTGCTGGACCAACTGCATCCCGTCTCCAGGACCTCTAGATGACCACGTCCACTCCTGAGCTGCAGCTCCCCATCTGCGAACACATTTCAAAGTCAGAGCGGCCATCTTGGATAATCCTTGAAGCCGAAGCTCCGATCTTTGGGTGGGGCAAATCCCATCCTGCGACGCCTGCTGGAGGCTTGAAGCTCATTGTCAGGTACCTCTCATGCATCAGGCTACTGAACACTGGGAGGTTTCATTAGTATATGACTGTTGTACAGTAGACTTTCTTTTTTGTCCTTTTTAAACAAATTTAAGTTTTTTTTTCTTTACTTTTCTTGCTCTCTTTTCCTTTTGTTTACCTGTTCCCTCAGAGTCTCTTTCTCCCTTTTGGCATGCTAATATCCGATTTCTTTTGATTACACTCTCACCCTTTCTACTTTCTAGAACTTCTGTATATTCTTTTCTTATCCCATTAACAGCCACATTCTATATCCCTCTGCATCCTCTTTGTCCTCCATTAGAAACTGCAGACTTTATTGCAAACCTGTTTGTTTTACCGAAGATAATATTTGAACACATTTTGTTAATTATGACAATTTTGTTATTGTCCCCATAGGGGCTATTTGGACTAGGATTGCATAGTGTCTGATGTGGGCACTGCTAATATTGGTCTCCCCTTAAAGAAAGGGTTTTGGAAACCTATAGGGTCACTATAAGCCTATAGGGGGAAATCTGCAATACCCCAGATCTGCACTGCTACAGGGGAAGATACATGAACAACATGAAAAAACAAGGGAAGAAAATGATCCAAACAAATCTAGATTCTATAGTAATAGAATCCAATGACAGTATGTTAGAAGAAATGTCAGAAAAGGACTTCAGATTATACATGATTAAGATGATTCGCGAAACAAAGGATGAGATAAGAGAGCAAATGCAGGCAATGAATGATAATACCAATAAGCTGAAAGAGCACCTGCAGGAAGCAAAAGATCATTTCAACAAAGAGATAGAGATTCTCAAAAAAAAAAAATACTTGAAATGAAGGAGACAATAAACCAAATAAAAAACTCAATGGAAGCATCACCAACAGACTAGACCACTTGGAAGACAGAACCTCAGACAATGAAGACAAAATATTTAATCTTGAAAATAAACTTGCACAAACAGAGAAGATGGTAAGAAATCATGAACAGAATCTCCAAGAACTATGGGACATCATGAAAAGACCAAATTTAAGAATGATTGGGATTGAGGAAGGCACAGAGATAAAAACCAAAGGAATGAACTACCTATTCAGTGAAATAATATCAGAAAATTTCCCAAACCTGAAGAATGAAATGGAAAATCAAATACAAGAGGCTTACAGAACACCAAATGCACAGAATCACAACAGATCCACACCAAGGCACATTATAATGAAATGCCTAACATTCAAAATAAAGATAGGATTTTGAAGGCTGCAAGAGAAAAGCATCAGATTACATATAGGGGGAGACCAATACGGATAGCAGCAGACTTCTCAACCCAGACTCTAAAAGCTAGAAGAGCCTGGAATAACATATTTCAAGCTCTGAAAGAACATGGTTGCCAACCAAGAATCCTATACCCAGCAAAACTTACCTTCAGATTTGAAGATGATATAAAATCCTTCCATGATAAACAAAAGTTAAAAGAATTTACAAATAGAAAGCCTGCACTACAGAATGTTCTCAACAAAATATTCCATGAGAAGAAAATGAAAAACAACAATAGAGGTCAGCATAGGGAGGAACTACCTTAGAGAAAAACCACTCAAAGGAGAAACCAAGTCAACTTAAAAACCAAAAATAAGCCAAATGACTGGGAATACAAATCATTTCTCAATAATAACCCTGAATGTTAATGGCCTAAAACTAATCAATCAAAGACATAGACTGGCAGAATGGATTAAAAAGAAAGACCCAACAATATGCTGCCTGCAAGAGACTCATCTCATAGAAAAAGACATCCACAGATTAAAGGTGAAAGGATGGGAAAAAATCTACCACGCACATGGACTCAGTAAAAAAGTGTGGGTTTCCATCCTTATATCAGATAAAGTGGACTTCAAGCCAAAGTTAGTCAAAAGGGATAAAGAAGGACATTTCATACTGCTTAAGGGAGCCATAAATCAGGAAGACATAACGATAGTAAATATTTATGCCCCAAACAATGGTGCATCCCTGTACATCAAACAAATCCTTCTCAATTTCAAGAATCACATAGACCACAACACAATACTTCTGGGCGACTTTAATGCACCGCTGTCACCACTAGATAGATCTTCCAAACAAAATCCAACCAAAGAAACCATGGAACTAAATAACACAATCAATAACCTAGACTTAATAGACATATATGGAATATTCCATCCATCAACGAATGGATACACTTTATTCTCAGCAGCACATGGAACCTTCTCGAAAATAGACCATGTGTTATGCCACAAAGCAGCCCTTAGGAAATGCAAAATAATATAGGTACTGCCTTGTGTTCTATCAGATCATAATGGACTGAGAGTAGAAATCAATGACAAAATAAAAAACAGAAATTACTCCAACACTTGGAGACTAAATAATATGCTATTGAATGAAACATGGATAACAAAAAACATCAGGGAGGATATTAAAAAATTCTTAGAGGTAAATGAGAATGATGATCAAACATATCAAAATCTCTGGGACACTATGAAAGTAGTACTAAGAGGAAAATTCATTGCATGGAGCACATTCCAGAAAAGAATGAAAAGTCAACAACTAAATGACCTAACATTACAGCTCAAAGCCCTATAAAAAGAACAGAATAAGAGCAAAAGTAGTAGAAGACAGGAAATAATTAAAATCAGAGCTGAAATCAATGAAATTGAAACAAAAGAAACAATTCAAAAAATTGACAAAACAAAAAGTTGGTTCTTTGAGAAAGTAAACAAAATAGACAAACCCTTACTTAGCAACACTAACAAAGAGAAGGAGAGAGAAGACTCAAATTACTAAAATACATGATGCAAAAGGAAATATCACGACAGACACCACTGAGATACAGAACATAATGAGAAGCTACTTTGAAAATCTGTATTCCAACAAAATAGAAACTACCAAAGACATTGACAAATTTCTAGAGACATTTGCTTCTCCCAAACTGAACCAGGAGGACATATACGATATAAACAGATCAATATCAAGCAATGAAATAGAAGAAGCCATTAAAAATCTACCATCCAAGAAAAGCCCAGGACCAGACGGATTCTCAGTCAAGTTCTACAAGACCTTCAAAGAACAAATCATTCCAATACTTCTCAAAGTATTACAGGAAATAGAAAAGAGGTTACCCTACCGAACTCATTTTATGAAGCTAATATCACCCTCATACCCAAACCAGAAAGGACACATCAAGGAAAGAAAATTTTAGACCAATATCCTTGATGAATATAGATGCAAAGATCCTTAACAAAATATTGGCAAACCATATCCAAAAACATATTAAGAAAATTGTGCACCACGATCAAGTGGGGTTCATTCCTGGAATGCAAGGATGGTTCAACATTCATAAATCAATAAATGTAATCCATCATGTCAATAGGGTTAAGGATAAGAAACATATGGTTATTTCAATTGATGTAGAAAAAGCATTTGACAAAATACAACACCCCCTCATGCTCAAAACACTAGAAAAAATAGGGATAGTAGGAACATACCTGAACATTGTAAAGGCTATTTATGCTAAGCCCATGGTCAACATCATTCTTAATGGAGAAAAACTGAAGCCATTCCCTTTAAAAATGGGAACAGGACAGGGATGTCCTCATTCCCCACTTCTATTCAACATTGTCCTCGAAACTCTAGCCAGAGCAATTAGGCAGACTAAAGAAATTAAAGGGATATGAAAAGGAAAAGAAGAACTTAAGCTGTCACTATTTGCTGATGACATGATTCTATATTTAGAGTATCCAAAAACCTCCTCCAGAAAACTTCTAGACCTCATCAATGAATTCAGCAAAATAGCAGGCTATAAAATCAACACGTATAAATCTACAGCATTTTTATATACAAGCGATGAAACATCTGAAAGGGAAATGAGGAAAACAACTCCATTTGCAATACCTTCAAAAAAAAATAAAATACTTGGGCATCAATCTAACCAAAGAGGTAAAAGATCACTACAATGAAAACTACAAAACACTGAAGAAAGAAATTAAGGAAGACCTTAGAAGATGGAAAGATCTCCCATGTTCTTGGATAGGCAGAATTAATATTGTCAAAATGGTCATACTACCTAAAGTGCTAAACAGATTCAATGCAATTCCAATTAAAATCCCAATGATGTACCTCTCAGAAATAGAGCAAGCAATCATGAAATTCATCTGGAAGAATAAGAAACCCAAAATAACTAAAGCAATCCTTAGCAGGTAGAATGAAACAGGGGGTATCGCAATACCAGAACTTCAACTATACTACAAAGCAACAGTAACAAAAACAGCATGGTATTGACACCAAAACAAACAGGTAGATCAATGGTACAGAATAGAGGACACAGACACAAACCCAAATAAATACAATTTTCTCATACTAGACAAAGGTGTCAAAATATGCAATGGAGAAAATACAGCCTCTTCAACAAATGGTGCTGGGAAAACTGGAAATCCATATGCAACAGAATGAAACTAAACCACTATCTCTCACCCTGCACAAAACTCAACTCAAAATGGATCAAGGACCTTGAAATCAGACCAGAGAGCCTGCATCTTATAGAAGAAAAAATCAGTCCAAATCTTCAACTTGTGGGCTCAGGATCAGACTTCCTTAACAGGACTCCCATAGCACAAGAAATAAAAGCAAGAATCAATAACTGGGACATATTCAAACTAAATAGCTTTCTCTCAGCAAAGGAAACTATCAGCAATGCGAAGAGAGAGCCTAAAGAGTGGGTGAAAATCTTTGCCACTCATACTTCAGATACAGCACTAATTTCCAGAATATATAAAGAACTCAAAAAACTCTACATGAAGAATACAAATAACCCAATCAACAAATGGGCTAAGGATATGAGCAGACACTTCACAGAAGAAGATCTACAAGCAATCAACAAACATATAAAAAAATGCTCACCATCTTTAGTAATAAGAGAAATGCAAATCAAAACTACCCTAAGATTCCATCTCATCCCAATTAGAATGGCGATGATCAAGAATACAAGCAACAATAGGTGTTGGAGAGGATGTGGGGAAAAAGGTACACTCATACATTGCTGGTGGGGTTGCAAATTAGTGCAGTCACTCTGGAAAGCAGTGTGGAGATTCCTTAGAAAACTTGGAATGAACATACCATTTGACCCAGCTATCCCACTCATCGGCCTATACCCAAAAGACTTACAATCAGCATATTACAGAGATACAGCCACATCAATGTTTATAGAATTCACAATAGCCAGACTATGGAACCAACCTAGATGCCCTTCAATTGATGAATGGATAAAGAAACTGTGGAATATTACTCAACTATAAAGAATAATAAAATTATGGCATTTGCAGGCAAATAGATGAAATTGGAGAATATCATGTTAAGTGAGATAAGCCAATCTCAAAAATCCAAAAGACGAATGATCTCGTTGATAATTAGATGATGACATGTAATGGGGGCTGGGAGGGGTGCAAGAATGGAGGAAGGAGGGACTGTATAGACGGAAAAGAGAGGTGGGAGGGGTGGGGGGAAGGAAAAAAATAACGGAATGAATCAAACATCATTACTCTATGTAAATGTATGATTATGCAAATGGTATGCTGTTACTCCAGGTACAAACAGAAACAACATGTATTCCATTTGTTTACATAAAAAATAAATTAAAAAAAAGAAAAAGAAAAAAAAAAAAAGGTCTTCAATGAGTGAGTGAGTGAGTAGAAGTGACCAGGAAATTAATGAAGGTGGAATGAACAGAATGAGAAAGAAACCTTGATATGCTTCAGAGGACTTGGGTTTTAGGCAAGGAGAGAACATCAATGTTCTGGACAAAAAGAAAGTAAGAAAGAAAGAAAGAAAAGAAAGAAAGAAAGAAAGAGAAAGAAAGAAAGAAAGAAAGAAAGAAAGAAAGAAAGAAAGAAAGAAAGAAAGAAAGAAAGAAAGAAAGAAAGAGAGAGAGAGAGAAAGGAAGGAAGAAAGAAAGAAAGAGAGAAAGAGAGAGAGAGAGAAAGAGAGAGAGAGAGAGGAAGGAAGGAAAGAAGGAAGGAAGGAAGGGAGGGAGGGAGGAGAAAGAACGAGGAGGAGGGGAAGGAGGAGAAGGTGGAGGAGGAGGAGAGGAAGGAGGAGAAATATTCTTTTAAAGACCTATGGTAATCATAGTATGGAAGAAAAAATCCTAACAGTTTCAAATTCTCCAAATATGTCATGAAACATATGAAGCAATCAGAAAGCAAAACCAAAATTTACAAAGAAAATTTATAAGCATATGAAGTAAAAAAGAAAGACCATAAACACTAAAAATTGAAATAAGGGAAAATAAACGAGAGCCAGAAGACCAGCACACATCTGATTTGGAAGAAAGAAAGGACTCAACAGTGACAGTGGCAGGATCAGCCCACAGATGCACTGGAGAAGGGACCCTATAAGGGGAGGGTGTGGCGTCCTAACACAGGGCTCCCTCCTAGAGAAGGGCAGAGGGGCGGGGCCAGGCCTGTGAGCTCTCCATACGGATTGCCAGGCTTTCTTCTAAGACAGAGCCACACACTGAGGGGGAACGTCTGGGAAGGTAGAAGAGAGACAAAGGAAAGGCAAGGGCCACAGGGCGGGGTGGCGGGGGACATGCTGTACAACCTCAGGAGATGAAACTTCACACACACACACACACACACAAAAGAAACAAACAAAGAAACAAACAAAGAAAGAAAAAAGAAGCTCCGTGAAGTTCTGACATTTCCCTGAATCCCATTTTGTTGCAAAAATTAGATAAAAAAATCTCACATAAAATTTGGCAATAAAATGTCCAAGTTAAATCCTATAAAAGAAAAACGTTATGGAAGAATGAAGATAAGGAAAAGAATAACAAGACTGTAGACCTGAAAAAGGCATACCAAAAATTGTGCCTACCAAACCAGATCAAAATTGTAAATGACTACCTCAAAATAAGCTAAACACATCAATTAAGCAAATCATAGAAGAAATAAAAGTCAGAATTAAAACAACAAGGAGGTGGTTGTATTCAGCAAAAAACTGAAAAAGGAAAGATTTTTATATTAAAAAACTAGAGATAGGTTAAAAGCAGTTAGGAAAGAATGATAGATGCTAAAGACAGATAAAGTAGCCTAAACATAGAGATAGCAAGATTCCCTGAAGAAGAAACTCAAATCAAAGAAAGGGAATATATACTAATATATATTCTAAAAAAGAACAAACTGAAAACCAAAGATCAGAATTGAAATGATGTATTTTAAAAAATACCATGTATCTGAAAAAATCAACCCAAACACCAACACCAACCTTTATTTTAATGAAGTAACTGGACTTTGAAGAATAAGAAAACTTCCTCTGAATGTCTACAAATAATAACGCATGATTTATAAAGCCTGTATATCCCGCTAACATGCCTCATGACTTCAAATTGATATCTGCAGTTTGAAGACTGCAGATTTTTACCTAAGCACTTCTCTATGTTTGGGCGTTTCGTTCATGCCAAAAATGACAAGAGTACAGAGAACTATAGATTCAGAACATGTCAGCATCACATGTTGGTTTTACCCAGATTGCAAACATCAGATTCAGAATATCAATCTTAGTACTCTGAAAAACATGCTTACTAAAACATTATAACTTCATGTGTTCCCCATTACAAATTTGTGTTCCCCATTTTCATCCAATATTTTAGAAAGATATATTGTAGAAAGCAGAAACATTTCATGTTGCAAACTTTCCTAGTCCTTGTTTACCTTTCTTTTATAGACTACTATAGACATGTACATAAATCACTCTCTTCTCTCTTTCTTTCTATGTGCACATTTGTGGGCTTATACTTCAACGCAGCTTTGTATAAAAGAGTCTTGCTTACCAGCTATCCTCGGGTTGATGTTTTTGTAAATTACTTTGGTTGTCTGAAGCTCATTTTTCAGATTACTCGGAAAAAGTCAGATAAGCACAAAATTCTCTGAGTTCTTTCTGATTGGTAACGGTTTGTGCTCTTTATATGGAAACCACTTTTGCTGGATCTAAAATCCTGGAGGTCAACATCCTTCCACACCCAATAGATAGTTTGTGATTCAGAAAAGGCTTCTGGGGTGAATAGAAAGTTGTCTCTGAGACCTAAGTAGGATTCATCTTATAAACATTTATCAAACCATGCATTCAACTTGTGTGCTTTTCTCAACTTTTATTTCATGATAAAAATTATTATTAATTTCTTAAGAAAGTGTCATATAAAGTAAAATCCTCCTAAGAGTCTAGTTAGGGTTTGACAAGAAAGTGAAGAGAACATTTGGAGCAGAGGCCAGGTGGTGGGGTCGGCAGGTGACATACAGTGCATTCACCAGGGCATGCTGAAGAGCTGGGTGGAAGTTCTCATGGGTCAGTGTGCATCACCGTCACCGGGAGGACATGTTGAAATACAGACTGCTTACCCCAAATGCAAGTCTTTGGATTCAAGTTTCCAGGTAATGCTGATGCTGCTAATCTGAAGATGACTTTCAAAGAGCACAGACTGAGTGTCAGAAAGGGAAGGGAATTTGAATTGAATGAGTGGTCATGTGGACAGCCTAAGGTCTCATACCTAATGTAAGAGAATATGAGACATTGGGAGATTGACTCTGATGGTCTCTTCTGGATAGATGAGGATAGTTATTAATATAGTACAGAATTTTTAATGGGCCTCCTTCCATGGGACACTGGATGACATGATTGAGTTTCATGATCAGCTATGACTGCCAGAGCCCCCACTGTGTGGGGACCTTGAATCTTTAGTGGATGAGTATCTACAAACCACTCACAAACTCATCCTTAACACCACAGTGAAAAAGCTCTGCTTTGGTCTTTATGGTTTCAAGGTCAGGACAAGAGGGACACTGGGAGGGGCAGACCTCTTTTAAACTGAACTGTCCTGCTATGACTGGGTTTCATTCACATTCGTCCCAAAATTGTCTGGTCTCTTTAATGAAGTAGACATTCAAGGACACTGTGGGGCTCTTTGTTCTACTTACTGATTGCTTAGTGCTGATTGTTTACATCTTATTTTTGTCTTAACTCTCCAGTCTCCCATGTTAGACTAATAACTTCTCATTATTGATGGTATAGTAAAAATAAGTAGAGTAGAACATGACGGACTCTTCCTTTGGTTTTCATGTTTACAGTGATCTCTCAAGAAGGCAGTATTATCTTCATACGAAGAAACTGAGTCTCAGAGAGTTTAAGGTGTTGGTTGAAGTTCTCTCACATGATTACTGACCAAAAGCACTGGATATGAATCCAGTTCTGATATCAAAATTCAACTCATTTTGTGTCTTGCCATTAGAAGACAAATTGCATGGCATGATGAAATCTACCAGGTTGGTTGCTCTGTCTTCATATTAAAGATGAGGAAATTAATCCTCAGAGAGGTTAGCTGGCCTCAGATAATGCAGACAGATGTTTATGTAGATGGTGTTCAGAAAACAGACACTTGTTGAATACCTCCAACATGAATAGCCACATCTCTATGCGTTTTTATACAAGTTATTTCTGTTAAACCTCACCTCAGAACAAGCTTGGGTGAGGTATTCAAATACTTATCAAACTGATGGAAAGCAGAGATTCACAGAGGTTTACCTGACATCTCCCTAATAGTACAAAACTAAAGTTGTGTTTTCTCAACTCCATTATGAATGGATTTGCAATGTGCTCATATTTTATTCAGTGAACTCTATTCTGTCCCCATCTGGACCTTTTGTCTATTGTCAACTCTTTTTCATCTTGCAAAAGAAAAAAAATTCAGAACCTTTGAGCCCAATCCTCTTCATATATACCTTTTAAAACCTCCAGATCTATTTTAACTTCAGTGTTTTCTGTGGCAAGATTGATCTGAAAGAGAAAGTTTGGGGCACTGGGGAATGGAATCCAAGCAATACCTCCAAGTTTTAATTACATTTTGCTTAGTAAAAAGAAAGCAGACCAAAACCAATGAGTGTGGAGGGAAGAACAAATCACTATTAAGGAATGTATCTTGGTTGGGACCCAATCCAGACCTTATTGATAGTATCAACATAATCAGTAAAATTTCTCCTTAGAGAGCAGAAGAACTGATCCAGAGCAAGGGTGACCAGGGCCAATAGCCCCAAAAATGTCCCATTTAGATTTCTGGGAAGTCTGTCAGCCTTCGGGATAGTGTCCTGGAGAGGCACACTAGTACGGTAGAAAGCACATAGACTATGACGTGACAAAGTCGGGATGTAAGTCTGGCTCTACCATTTAACATGAGTCACAGCTTCTTTAACACATTGCAGATCCAACAATACCTTTGAATTGCTATTAATATGAAATTAGAGAATACAAATCAAGTGCTTCCCCAAGATTTTTTCATCCTTAGCGATTAGTATCATCATATAAGGTGTTCCATTATGGGCATTTATTACAATGACTGAAACTTTCAAACCTAATTTTATCCTCATGTTCTTGCATGAAAATCCTCACAGGCAAGATGGGAGAGAAAATACTAAGATCAAAAACATTTCAGAAAGCACAAGAGGGGAGGCCCCTGAAGCTCTGGCCCTTGACCCACTGTCACTGGCTTCAGGATCTGATGACTGCCTGAGACATTTGCTGTAATTAGTCCTGAAAGGGTTCCTGGGGGTTTCAAAGGAGACTGCTTCCCCAATAGGGCTGACTTCCCTAAGTTTAGGCCGCCGGCCAAAGAAGGCAGATCAGGAGGGGAACAGGTTTTTTCTCAGGAAGGAATGAGCAGATGAAAAGGAGAAAAGAAGGGAATGTCAGTGGACTTCCTAATGAGATCCCTCCTCGTCCTGAGCCCTCTGGTCTGAGAAATTACTGTTTCTATCATTTGCTAATGAGCATGGACACAGTTATAGAATAATCTTTAAAAGCTCAAAGAATTTAGAATAATTCTATATAGTACCTTCCCTGCCTTGGTGTGCTAAGAAAAGGGATGATGTATTACAAAATGCAAACCTGAAAAAGGACAACAGTACTAAGCACAGATTCAATAAGCAAGTCGAAGACATAAATCATTAATAAAGATTATAGGATCCCACCTTTGGATATGCTGGAAGGTTCAGGGAGATTGATCTTCCTCAGGAATCCATGGTGAGCAATCGTTCAACTCACATCCAATTGCTTCTTTCTTTACCCCTCTTCTAGCAGTTCGCAGGAGTTTACCCCTTCATTCACAGGAACTCGGTGAACATGATGACACAAACTCATGTTGCTCCAACTTCATCCTATCTGTCCTACTTTCCAATTATGTACATCTTGTGGACACCAAACATGAGTCTCCTGAAGTTTTCTTGCTTTAGGAAACACATGAGAAGCTGAAAAAAAATAATGAACGGATTTCCAAATGCCTATTCTGATATTTAAAAATCCTTTGGAACTGGATATCTCTACCTTCTTTTTCTCATTTGTATTTAGTAAGCACCACTGTATGCACACATTACATTTTGGTCTTTAATTCTGCAATTTGGGGGGAAGAAGATTTTCAGGGTTCCCTAAGTCTCTGAAAGTTGATCAGGAAACGGTGCACATTCATTCAAGTTCCCCTAATGAACTGCTGCTGTCAATTTAGTTTTCATAAACACACCAGCGAGGCAGCATGGAGACTGGTGAATCCTGAAACCCAGTCGGTGATACCCCAGGGTGTCTCCAATTATTTCCAGGTGGGGGTTGAGGGTGTCGTGAAATTCTCTGACAAAACTAATTTTAATCCACTTCAATTTACAAAATTGCAGTCCACGAAGCACTTTGATTAAGAAGGACATTGCAGAAAATCAAGTGAGTCACAGTGGGGTATTGCAAATGGAAAAACAAACAAACAAAAATCTTCGGTGTAGAAATTCATAACCAATTACATTTTCCCTGCTTTTGTCCACACAGCATGTGGCAGCACTTATTGCAATCCCAATACTTGGGCAATAGTAAGATGCAAAGGAGAAAAAAAATATGGAATCCAATATTTATTGAGAATTTGCAATGTCCAGAGCATCCTAATAGAAGTCAGAGCATTTTACATCTACTATTATGCCTACAACATCCTTATGAGGTGGAGTCAATGTGGACATTTTATAGGCAAGGAAACCTTTTGAAGCCCTTTGGTTTCTCAAACCAAAGACCTAAGAGCTATCCTTGGTTTCTCTTTCCTTTGCACTCAATATTTAACACACCCACAAAGGAATTCAACTTGACCTTCACATTCTAATTTGAACTTTTTATTCATTTTTTCATTTGTCTTCATCTCCCACACTAACAGATCTATTGAAGTGATCACCATTTTGGGAAGAGGGATTATTCTACTAACTTGGCCATATAATTTTCATTTTTTCTTCCATCTTTGACTCTTTCAAACAAATCAGTTTTCCAAAACATTGAACAAAGGATGCCCCTTGAAAAGTAAAAGGTACTGTCTATAAAAACTTTGTGTCTGTCCATCATCCTTAGAATAGGATCTGAATCTTGCTTCTTGGCCTTAGGTCCTAATGGGTCTTCTTTCTGCTTTTTTCCAATATCTCTTATTAATCTATTGATTTTCCTTCTCCATGTTTGAGCCAAACTGATCTCATTTCTGCTTTTCAGTCATTCATGCTGCCTCAAGCTGTTCACAGTCCTTAGAGCTCTATTCCCAGTGATCTTTCCAATGCCTCTCACTTTCTTCTCATTTAAGGGTTAACTCATGTGTCATGTTAGGGCCAGAAGTCTTTTCCTCTGCCCAACCTAAATGTGATACTCCCTTGTTGTCTATCAAATCATTTCCTTAAGTTCATGGCATTGCACATTTCTTGAAGATTTTTTTTCTTACATATTTCTTAATCATTTTTATGTATCTTTCCTCTTTGACCCCACCAGAATAAAACTATGTGAGAACCAAGAGATTTCCCTCCTTGTTCAACATTTTATCCCTGAACATGAGAGTGTATCTGGTACTTAGGATGACTCAATAGGTATTTGCTTCACTGATAAAATAGTCAACCAATGTTTGAATAAGGGTTTGAAATGAAGAAGGTACTGTGTAGTCGACAAGCAGAAATAATATGTGGTCTTATTAGAGTAGGGCATGACTTGAATCTGGATGTAATGTAGGTGGCCATAGGAGAATTCAGAACACCAGGCACAGGGCAAATGGAGCGGGAAGAAAAAAGAACGAAAGAAGGAAAGAAGGAAAGAATGAAAGAAGGAAAGAAAGGAAGGAAGGAAGGAAGGAAGGAAGGAAGGAAGGAAGGAAGGAAGGAAGGAAGGAAGGGAAAAGAAAACAGTCTGAAGCAAAATATCATAGAGAATTTTGAAAACAATCAGACACTAATTGGTGTGAAAGGCTTGAAGCACAGTCAATATCCTCCTTATTAACTTAGTTGTTCCAGTACATATAGCAACTTTAGTACATATGGAGTTCATTTGTCAGAAGTATGGAAGGTGATGTCCCTTAAAATTGACATAATCCATCCAAGGAAAAATATCCTATTTTGGTAAGTTATTTACCAATCTAACACTTTGAGAAGGCCCCAAACTTCAGGTACTGATTTTTGAAAAGTGTCGTAGCTAGGATTATTATTCACAACTATTCATGTTATTTTTATTCTATGATTATACATAGGAAATGGGTTTTCTGCCCCTGATTTTGGAACCAGTGATATCACTTTTATAAGTAAGATTTGACATGTGTGCTGAGGTCAAGATTTTGCCCCCACCGCTTCTGCTGTGAGAAGCTTAGTCACTGATTCCAAGTGAATAAGAGACAATAGAGGAACACTAGAGCTATCCAGCAGCCTCAAGCCAAATCCAGCTGAATCCAGTCTAAGCCAACTGTACCCCAACCAAGGTGAAGACATGAGAAAGAGTGAATAATTATTGTGATACTGGATTTTGGAGTGATTTGTTAAACAGCATTGTGGTAATACCTGAACTGATATCGGATTGTCAGAAAACATAAAGAAATTGCAAAAATTATAAACTTGCTGAATAAAAGAGTACAGAAAATTGCAAATGGATAAGTAATAATAGAGTATTGAGGATTTTTATTTAAATAATTTTTGTCTTTATTCATCCCAGTATAACTCCCTCTCTCTGATATCATCTTAAAATTTATTCCCTAGTCCATTTATGTATCAAAATATGTAATACATTAATTTACATGATATGTATTCCTTATTTTATCAACTGTATCATAAAATATATGAATTCATTAAATTATCAAAAATATTTATTTAGTGATATAGGTATTTATGTTCTAGGATTATAGTAGAAAAATATAATGTGCATTATATATACAGAGTTTCTACAAACATGCTAGTATCCTCAGACTGTCTGCTCTGCTCCAGATCCATATTTCAAAATGTCAGCATGACCTCCTGGGTGTCCCAAAGGTATTTTAAAACTAGCATATCCAAATGCTAGTTTATTAATTTTCTCACCTTTCAACCAACAATCTATTCCCTTTCATGTTTTTCCCATCTGTAAATCTGTCATCAACTTACTCAAGCCAGGAAATGTGGAATGTTGATTTCTTCCTTCTTCTCCATTTCCAATCAACTTTCCCACACCATCAGAACTAACTGCTAAATGTCTCTTCTGTCTGGGCAATACTCTCTTCCCAATGGCATGTCACCATTATGCTTAAGAAGCTTTTTCACTACATTAAAACTATTATTCTGTGTATGTGTGAGAGAGAGAGAGAGAAATAAATGATGGAAAAAATATATAATGGTCTTATAGAGTTGTCAGTAAAAGTATATCATTAGTTTTTCTGTGGCTAGGAAATTCAAATCCATCTGCTAAATGCCAGCATAAATGCCATCTTTATGTTGGACATGAATATAGTCAGGCATTTGAGGCAGAATGACTGAAACCCAAGGAAAAGTAGAATACTTCTCCCAGAATTTTTTCCTATAATCTAAAAAAGGGGGGTAAATGGCCAAGACTCAGATAGCATGCATGAGCCATTTCTCATTTCAAAACTTTAATGAATAACCCCAAAATTAGAGCATTAAATTTATTTTTTATTTCCCACCAAATTAGAGTTGCCCAACACACTAGTTTATTTGCAAATGGAAATATGAGACCCCAGAACTTCATTTTTCCTTATTAAAATAAATGAATTTTGTCTTTGTTTGTGCTTAATCTTGGCTAGAAATTTACATTACCCAATCAGGAGTTAATAAGCCCCGCAGGGAAAATCAAGTGTTGCATAAAAATTCCACAGGAAATCCACCAATAAATCAAGGCCAGCCAGGCAGTATATATGGAGATTTCTAGCCCTTCTAAAGTCTATTAAAAACCTTTAAATCCTGTTTTAGACAAAACATAAAGGAGGGTTGGGAGCTCTGTCATTCCTGAGAGGCCCTTCAATTTCCACATACTAATATTTAATCATTGAAAATGTCTATATATCCAAAATTAAGTCATTTAGGCTTGGTATATAGAACACATTAATTTTATATAAACTCTTATTCTGACATGGAGTGGTTTACATAAGAGGGAAATAAAATTCTCGGGAGCTGAACACAGACCATTCTTCTTCTCATCCTGTATCATATGGAAATGTAAGTTTGGTTTAAAATGGCCATTGGAAGGAAGCTCTTGATGACATCGTTCCCATTTTTCTGTCAAACTGTCTATGAAGACACCAACAGAAGTGAGAAATTATATCTCTGAAATGACATCTCTATTTTCCTCCTGAATTTGAGAGGAATTTCTATGAACCCCAAGTCTAAAAGGACAAAAATGGAAATTCACTAGAACTAGAGAATGGTAATTTTCCCACAGAGTAAGAAAATTCTTAATTACTTCCCCAACTCTTTGATTCTCTTTACACAAGTTGATGCTCTGTTGTATGTTGGATGTGGGAGAAGCTGTGTTCTACCTCTTGCCCAACAGTAAATACTAACTTGTCATTTGAATGTCTCTCTGAGTGTGTGATTTCTCAAATGTTTCTTTCAGTCTCCTTCTCCATAAACATTTCCATTTTTACCTCAGAGTATAAAAATCCCAAAAGACAATCGGCCAGGAAATAAAAGGCAGTGATGGGTTATTGCACCTCTGGAGATGGAAGTAAGACCAAATAACTTAGAGTCATGTCAGAGACTTGGCAAGGAAAGCTCTTGTGACAAGTGACCCAGCTATAAATTTCCACCTTTTTCTACCCATTTGGAGTATTAGAAAACAAGGTGTTGGAGACAATAACCATCACTCCTTGTTCAACAAATATGCATCCTGCAACAGGAAGAGTCCCACGGACTTTGAAAGAGAGGATTGCAAGCACTCAAGAGAACAGAGAGGACAGAGTAATATATTCTATTGCAAAGTACAGAAAAAAAATAAAAAAGCAAAACACAAGCACACACACAAAATAAATAAATAAATATATAGGTAGATAACAAATAAATAAATGAATAAAAACCACTCTAGGGATCTGCAGACATATAAAGGAATGAAGAAAGTAGAATATCATCCTGAGTAGCCAATGAGATGAAGAACAATTTAACTTGCTATTCTTACATAGAATAACTTAGTGAAGGAAACCCTCCCCCACCTCTCTCTCTTTCAATACATATCACATATATAATTTAGACTCAGACCAGAAAAGGCTTCATGGACTGGAATAGACTTTGCCTCACTCATGTTGTTTTAAAATAAGATACCTCTCATCCCTTTTGGCTCGTTATTTGTTACAAATGACTCTGAATATATTAAACTATTTTGTGTTTTGTAGTAAGGAATGGGAAAAGAAGTTATCTTAAAACTTAATATTACAGGAAGTTTTCTGTACTGAGAATTAGAAGATCAGAACACATGTGACCTGTCTTCCTCTACTAAAATTCTTTAGTTGCTGTATATTTGTGTAATCTCCATGCTTTTATCTTTCCATTGAAAAATGATACTTTAGTTTTCATTTTTGAAGGTTTTAAACTGGAAACCACACAGATTTGCCTTGGCTGTTATATAAGTCAGTCTCTGATTTGGGCTGGTTCTCTCAGTCTCCATTTCTGTGACTTCAGAAGGCAGTGATGGACTTAACTTGTAGTATACAACAAGTGTATGGTGTATGGAATTAAGAGATGTTCCAGAATATCCTGGTCCCAGTGTTTGAGATCCAGCTTCAAGGGGACCATGAGACCAAAGAAAAGAGGCAGAGAGACACAGGAGTACACAGAATGCAATTTATTGAGGAACCTCCTGGGTAAAGCAGGGTCCTGGATAGTAGCAAGACCAAGAGGATGCCCACAATTTAGTTCAGAAGAAGATTCAGATGAAAATTATTTCACCCAAGTCAGAATGCACCTGGTTTATCTCAAACTAATATCGAAGAATCAGTTACATTCCTGGTACTTAGGTCCAATTGTACAGCTCCACACCCTGCTCTGACGGTTTAGTTTATTTATAGTATGCTAGAAAATTGTGCAGGGAAAATCAGGGAGGGTCACTCAGGGGAAAGTATGGTGAATATGACTGAAGAGGGCTTCAGTCGTTTGAAAATGAGTCCATACAAGGGGCTTTAAGGTGAGATTGGAGAAACAGGTGAAGAGGCAGGTCTCCAACATCCTTGCTTCAAGCGGGAGGTTGAGCATTTATGTTCTCCTTACTGCCCTACTGCATGAGAATAGGCCCTGCATTTTTTTCCTTTCACCAAAAAGAAAATCACTGGACCAAATAGACATGTCATCACATACTTGGAATTATACATGTGTTGATACTGAGTCAACCGTTACCATATTTTTTTCCTTCCAGATCATGTTCCTTATTTACAAAAAAAAAAAAAATAGAAGAAGCTCCCTCTAACATATCTAACCCAACAGTATCAACAGCATAATTCAGATGATATCTCTGATATTAGAACCTTGATGCAGATAAAAATAAATTTTTGTTTCATTTTCCTAATTCTAAAATTTCAAATGTTCAGTTGGCTGACAACAAGATTCTTAAATATTTGTTCCTGATGTTATTTATGCAGGGAACTTTCCTCATCTTAGACCTGACGGTGTAAAATATGGAAAAACTATTACTTTGGCTCACAAAAAAATATTGAAATAAGACGATTAATGGGGAAAATCAACTACTGAACAATCGTGTCATTTTATTCAAATGGATGGAATGCGAGGACTTCAGACTTTTCTATTTTAATCATAAATTTTACTTTAATATCGGGATATAGCTGATTAGGAAATGTGGAGTGCAGTTCAAAAGAAATATAGCAGCAGCAAGGGGTCTATTGAAAGATCTCCTTGAGATGTATTAGCTAAAGTTCTATCTCGATCACTCATAAATTTTTGGAGAGAAATTGATTTTGTTTTCTCTTCACTGCAGCAGTAAATAATTTTATGGCTTGGAAACAATTCCTATGCAAACTCTACAGTATATATTTTAAAAGAGCCAAGTTTGTCTTTGGAGAGAGGTGTGACATCATTCATACAACTATAATCCTATATCTTCAATTAAAATAGGCTCTTCCAAACCATTTTGGGTGCTACATACATTATAATGACATTTTATTTTGAAAGGTATAATATGACTAGCAAAAGAAGACAACAGACAGTACTATGTGATCAAGTTGCATTCATCCATCCACAGATACAAACATACAGTGTTTGCATGTCTATTCTGTGTCTGGTCCTGTGCTGACTACTGAAGATGCAAACATGAATCCTGTATGATTCTTCAAAGAGCTCATAGATCATAAGAATGTGGACACAAATATTAACACTCATGGTGTAATACATGATAAATAATTGATGCATAGAAATGAATGTAGATACATTTTGAAATGCAGCTGATGAGAAGTCAGAGCTGGCAAGAAGACAGCTTAAAGTTGCTGAAATGAGAAATAAAATTGTATTAAATATAAAGAAGTAGGATTTTGCTCAAGACCAATCTAGATCATGAAATCCCATTGGGATCACTTGCCAAGTACGTGGCTTTGGGCAGATTTTTCACATATTATGACAGATATCTCAGGTATGCAAATGGAACAAAAATAAGTTCCATTCAAAGATTTTGTGAGGATATAGAAAAATGAGAAAAATGATGAATATAAGCAGGCAAAAAAAAAAAGAAATTTCGGCAACATTATTTATTGTTCTTCTTCTTCTTGTTAAATTTACCAATTGAAAAGGAGTTGTCAGTGGGTGTTAATTCATCAAGTTGTGAATGAGAGCATAAGGCAGAATCAAGAACTTTCCAGATACTTCCTAGAGTGAATGAAGATCCTAGGAGCCCAGAGTCGAGGTAGCAGAGTAAGGTGTGAGCTGGAGCAGAGAGTAATGGATGGCTTTTGAAGGGATTTGCGCTCCATACCAGTATAGAAAGTTCTTCACAATAGTTGCTCATACCAGAATGTATTTCAGTGTCTGTTCTAACTACATCAAATTACTAAATAGGCAATTTATAAAGCTATTTTAAAATTAAGAGGCAAACATTGGTAACTAATAAATTATGAAAGGGCAAGATTTTTATACCCTTTAAAAAACAAAATACCATAGAAAAGTATTGAGAGATTGAAATCCAGGAAATTGAAATTTGTTTGTAAACTGAAAGATAAAGAATTAACTGGAAGATAAATAGAATAGAGAAATTATAGACCTGTATATGCTAATTGCTTTCCTATACTGTATACATGTTTAGCCAGGTTCGTATCCTTCAAACATGTACTCAGTATGAATAGGAAGATCATTAAAGTCATCCTACTAATCCAAAGTGAGGGGTCCACAGGGGTGAAAGTTATTTTTTTTAGGTGCATGCTGTGAATGAATTCATTTGGCTTACATTAGTGATACCAAGGGTTGAATGTTTCAACCTTTGCTTGCAACTGAAAATAATCTTAAGGGCTTTTAAAAATACTAGAGTCCAGACTTGTCTCAGAGATTCAAACTTTCATGTTTTAAAGTGGAAATCAGGCATTCACATTTTTCTTCGTCAAAGATCTCAAGTGATCCTAATATGGAAGATGGAGATGCATTTCTGAAGATGCTTGCATATTTCAACAGCAGGAATTGAGGTTTCTGAGCTATCTTTTGCATTAAAACTCTACTCCTAATTAAACTATACTATTTAAATAAAATAACAAATACCTTTCCATTTCTGGGGTTGTAAAGTCACCATGGTTAGCTCATACTGCTAAGGTAGTCCTGTTAAAGTTATGTCTCAGAATAACCATACAGGAAAACAAATGAGCTATTAACGAATACAGTGTGGTAAGCAACCTCAAATATGTGCTTTGTAGAAAATAATAAAAACAGTACTTTGATCATGAAAAACTTCAAAACCACCTCATACAGAATTATAATTTATATTCCAATTACTAGATTCAAGTGGGCCATGGATTTTCTTGATTATGAAATTTGCAGAATATATTAAACATAAGCAAAACCAATTCATGAAGGGATTCTGACAATTTGTAATTATAGACTTGATTAGCTGAAGAATTTGGAGACATTTAAGAGCAGATTCCCCAATACCCCTCTGTATTACCCTCTCTTTCCACACCTGGGTATTAGTATATATTAATTTTTAAAAAATCTACCTCCAAATAAACTTGAGGCTCTGAGTTAAAGAAAGATAAACGTTTCTTGCTCTAGTGCCTGTCAGAGACTAAGATAATAAAATGTTATGACTCTTTAAGTAGAGAGTAAGTTTTCTCAAATATATTAGTTTGTGGATATTTTTCCCTACCACATTAAAGAGTTCCTGTAAATCAGCAGTCATATCAAATAACCTCACAAAATATACTAAGCACCTGACATGAGCTAAGCCCAGGTCTGATGTATCTCATGCCCTGAATCCAGTTTTAACACATGTTAAATTTCACACTTCACAACAATAAGTTTAACTGTCCAATAATTGCAAATTGACAGGTTCTGTTATGATAGGTGATAACAGAACTATGGAAAGTCTTGCAAGATTCATCATATTAAAGCAACTCAATCTTAAAGAGAAGGATGAAAACATCCTTCATTATTAATACAGGTCTGATAGAGAGAAGAAGAGAAAAAGAGAGAATGTCCATATCTCCCAGAGGGAATACAGAAAGCAAGAATCATTGTGTCTTGGTACAAATGTCATGTCCTGAACTCATAGTTCTTAAAAATTTTTACTTTTAAAGCCTGTCTCATGATCATTGTAGTCTGAGGTGAAAATGATCTCTTCTTCCTCTTGTGCTCTTTTGTAGAAAGCTGTGGCAAGAATGAAGATGAAGAGAACAGCAGATTTCAAAACTAAGAGATAAAAGAAACATCCAGCAGGAGATCTAATTATTCTGCTCCAAATCCATATTGTAAAATCCTCTGCTAATGCTGACGCCAGAGGGACTAAAGATGGAATCTGCTTGAACAGTTATTAACAAAAAAACAAATGAAGTAGTCGGTGCATAAATATTTACATTACATCAAGTTCACCCTTACATCTTTCTTTGACCCTGGTTTGGTAGGCAAAGACAGATCATGGTGTAGACAGGAAAAAATAACAGTATTTTGTTCCTGAAAAATGTGGAAATTATATTGTAATTGAACTCTTGACTCATTCTTTGTAATAACATGACATTATTATTTGCACACCACATATCTAAGGCTCAGGGAGAAGAGAACCCTTGCACCAACAGAACCAGGTATAGTAATTAAGTGTCCTGCTGCCAAATACTGGGCATTTCCCTGCAAGACCCATTATGCTTTGTCAGCTTTCCCTTGACTTCTCTTATTTCTCTAAGATCTCCAAGGACACGTTATAAGTACCATTTATTGAGCTACATATCATGTTGTATCCATAGTTTCTCAAATGTCTTCCACAGTGTTTTACTCCCTTAGTGTTCCATGAAAAATGAAAGCCAAGATGAAATCCACTTGGGAGTGCTGCATAAGATATTTATTATCTTGATACTAACAAGGCACATTAGCCTAGAAAAGGTTCTGAGAAGTTCTGCAGGTAGGAAAAATGCTTGAATACTTCATACTTGCATTTTCCAAACTTACATGACTGCAGATTTTCATATTTTTCCTCAATACCATTACCCCACAGAATCAAGTACCCTACTTTTGTATTCTGACATTTGGCAAGATCTTACCTTGGCATTTCCTGAATAACTCTACTAATCAAGGTGAGGTATGCTATCTCCACAGGCAGTTGCAGATGATCAGGTTACAGGTACTTGTAGCTTCTCCTATCAAGCTACTCAGTGTCCTTATGTAACTAACAATATGTGGTAGAAATAACACTATTCCAGATTTGGGGCTTTCCCTTAAGATATCTGGTTGGCATTGACTTTTGCTCTCATATATAAACAATTAGGACCAAGGCTGCTTCATAAGGTGATGTTAGAGAGGTAGATTGACAAGACCAAGATGAGGAGGGAAGGGAGAACAGGGCTCACTCCATCTTGAGTGATCAAAGGTCATTTCACCTCAGAGGACAAGATCTGGCCCTTCAACAACCCCTTCAGGCCAGATCACACTTTATTAAAACTAAAAAAGGAGTTTAATCAACCTTAGGGACTTTTCAATGTTGGAGCATGCTCAGGGCACTAAACCATGGCAGCAAATGAATAATTCATGAAATGGGAGGATCCTAAGCAGGCAAGCCATAAAACCCACAGCAGGAACAAGGCTGCCTCCTCTCTTCGGGCAATCTGTTTCAGGTACTCCCTGGAGCTACCTTCATGTCATTAAATAAACTCCCATGTCTTTTCTGTCTCTTAACTGAAATCTTTCAAGAATACAAGAAAGGAGGAACAGAGCTTCTCCTGATAAGAGAAACACCATGCGGACAATGAGAGGCCTCTTGGAGAATAACAGGGTCTCACCACAACAGCCAGAACCAAGGATCCAGAGCTGCGAGGGAGGCCATCTCAAATATTCCAGGCCTTTAAGTTTACAGCTAAATGGACCCCATAAGCAACCTCAGCCTACACCAGGTAGAGAAGGAGTACCCAGCCCACTTAAAGCATCACAAACAAGAATGAATCACTGTTTTTTTAAGACACTTAATGTTGGGCTGGGTTGTTATGTTGCAAACACAGATAAACAAAATGCATGGTCATCCCACAGTCCTGTCCTGGATTCTCTCTTGTGCGTGTTTTGTTTATCTGTGTTTGCAACACAACAACCCAGCCCAACTTTAAGTGTCTTAAAACAACAGTGATGCTGTAAGTTACTACTGCCTTTTCATCTAGACTACACTGGATGTTGAAAAACTAGAAATCCTCTGGGTTAGAAATTGCACAATCATGAGAGGAGCTCCCTCTCTTTCTCAGATGACATACACATTTGCAATATGCTTACCTTTCTGCCATGGTTAAGTAACTTCCTGCCGTAACCATAACTCCTTCTAAATGCACACGAACGGTAATGATAGCGCCGACTTCCACAGGCTCTGTCCTTATTCTCTGTTGAACTTGTCTCTATCCAGCCCATCCCCTATTCGTCCCATCAGACATTTATATCACTTCGCTGTGAGCTATGGGCCAATAAAGAACACAAAAAGGAACTATCCAGCCATCGCAGTCTTAGACGTAGAGAAACCGATTGCTGTTATTGTTGTTCTTGATTTTGCTTTGATTTAAGTCTGAATTGCCAGACAATTTTAGGCAAGATCGCTACCCAGCCTGACAGTGGTTTTTCAAAAATAATCTGTTTGAATGGATGTCTTAGGTGGGAGATGCCTAAATTATGAATGCACAAAAATACTTCCCAAATGAATCGATTTAAGAACACTTTTTCTTTTTTCTTTTTTCAAATTATTCTTGTTTTATCCCTAGGGCCCAATTGTATAGGGGCACAGCCAGCATTTAGGACAATCCTAGATTCTTTAGAGTATATTTGTTCTTTCCTTCCATCCTAACCAGACTGAAAAAAAAAAAAAAATCAACGAATCTTCAATCCTAGCTAGTATTTCATTATCTCTTTATTGTCTCCTTTTTTGACCTTTAACATATATCCAGGGGGTTACAATGATAAATTGTGTTGGGATATGAAATTACAGATATTAAGAGTTAGAAGGATCCATAAAAGCTACCTCCTTTATGCCAAATCTCTTGCAGAAAAGGCATAATATGAACCATACTCCTCCACTCTAGAAAATGTTAAATCAAATGTAGCACCTTGTAAACATGAGTTTCCCTGTCCTCTCTTGCATCCTGAACCAGGACCCAGATGCCTATGTAAATAATCCCAATTAGAAATGCATTCATCACATAAAAACTCGCCAAATGAATGCCTACAGGAAATAACACTCCAATAAATCTTGCAAAATGTCTGCTATTCGCCATATTTGAAGTTACGAGCATATGGAAATGAACATAATGTTTGCAATTAAAGGACTTACTTGACTTCAGGTACAGTAAAAACAAGCCTGAACCTTTCAAATGTACTCCAAAACTATGAATAAGGTTCTATAAAAGTTGGAACATGCTTTATTATATAGAGATTTATTATTTATTTCTTAAAATTGTATTCTTTCAGTGACTTGCTTTCTCCATCAATGTACTTTGTGTGCATATATTACAGAGATGAATTCTGAAATTCTTCCATGTATTTCAAAAAGAAATAGGTAGCAATATTGTGTTGATGATCATTAAAACGACTTTGCAGTAGCTATTATGAACTGCTAAACTCAGAATATTAATGCCTCCCACTCATGATTATTTTAATGAGGTAATCCATAAATTCTCCATCAAGCTCTAATTCCCTTTATAGTACTTATTTATAAGGGTGTGTTTCTACAAAATATTTTTGAAAATTAAATCATTTTCTTCTCCATTGCTTCCAAACGAAGATTTCTGTCTTTTAAAAAGTGAGCAAGGCAAAGTCAGAAAATTTATCCTCTAAGAGTTTCAGTTTTGCAGGGCAGGTGGTGCATGCCTGTAATTCCAGGCAACCAGGAGGCTGAGGCAAGAGGATCACAAGTTCATAGCCAGCCTCAGCAAAAGCAACGCACTAAGCATCTTAGAGAGACCTCGTCTCTAAATAAAATACAAAATAGGGCTGGGGAAGCCGCTCAGTGGTCTAGTGCCCCTGAATTAAATCCCTGGTACTCCTCACCAAAAAAAAAAAAAAAAAAAAGGAATTTCATTTTGCTCATCTGAGTTTCTTCTACAGCAGAGATTAGCAACATTGTTCCTTAAAGGGCCAGATATTAAATATTTTAAGCTGTTTGGGTCACATAATCTCTACTGCAAATATTCAACTTTGCTTAGTAGAGTTAAAGCAGCCATAGACAAAATGTAAATGAATAGGTGGGGCTAGGTGGTTTGGGGGACTTCAGGCTGAACATGGTCCAGGGGCCCTAGTTCGCTGACTCCTTCTATGCACTATTCTATTCATTCTCAAGTTTTTTTTGGACCTTCTGAAGACAAGAACCTCTTACAATCTCTCTTTTTCTCTTTCTTTCTTTCTTTCTTTCTTTCTTTCTTTCTTTTTTAGGACCATTCTGATCTTGGAATTACTAAAAAAAAAAAAAAAAATGAAGAGATCCTACTTTTATAGGATGCTCAATTCTTCCCACATGTTCTGTTAATTTTCTTTTTCAGTCTCTGGTTCCTCAATATCCAAGTACAAATAGTATCTTGCCAATTTCCTCTGAGCGTAGATATTTGTGAAAGTTCATTCAGTGTAGTACCCAGAATAAAATCTAACACTCCAGGTGGGAAATAGTCACTGCCCTACAGAGTATATCCCACTGACTTCAATTCTTATTTTCATCTTAGCACATTCACAATACTACTGTCTAACCAACTATTGACTAATTATCAGTTATATTTTTGGATAATGTTTTGGTTAGTTTTGTCACTCTGACCAAAAGACCTGATAAGAACAGTTTGAGGAGCAAAAGTTTATTTTGACTCACATTTTCAGAGGTTCGGTTCATAGTTGCCAGACTGGATAGCTCTGGGCCCAAGGTGAGGCAGAACATCGTGGTAGAAGGGTGTGGAAGGGGAAAGCTGCTCAGGACATAATAATCAGGAAGCAAAGAGAGCTTGATTCTGCTCACCAGAGACAAAATGTAAACCCCAAAGACATGTCCCCAGTGACCTACCTCCTCCAGTGTTACCCTTTCTTCCTACAGTTATTACCCAGTTAATCCATATTAGTAGACTGATTCAGTGATTAGGTCAACTCTTGTATATCCTAATCATATCACCTCTGAACATTCTTGCATTTTCTCACACTTGAGCTTTTGGAGGACACCTCACATTCAAATCATAACAAATAATAAGTTAAAATAAGAAGTTCTGCAGGAGGAAAGAAGAATTTCATGGGAAATGAAGGACATGTGTTTTTTGCACTGTAGTGTCAGGAAAAGAGATTGATTAAATCAAATTGTATAATGGCCAACAGAAGGCTCTCAGGATCTTATGGACAGAGGAGTTGTAATTCAGAGAATCTGCTCTCCCCGTGTCTATACACAGACTTGATGTTTGCATGAATAGGACTATGTGTGTTATAGGGTTCTAGGGTTATCACTTTTGTGTCCCCTATGAGAAGGATGAAGAAATAGCACAGTTGTACATAGGATTACTCCTCTAGCTTTACCTGGCTGGGAGATTAAATCAAGGTTGTCCAAGGAATTATTGTTTATCCTCATTTTTGTGAATTCAAGTAGCAAGGTTATTACCATCTCTCTCTGTGGGTAAGATGGCAGGAGTTAACAATTATCTGGAAACTTTTTATTTTTTTCTGCAAATGCATGCTTCCCACACCCTGTCTTCTTGGGTTCTCTTGAGAGTTTCATTGTTAAAATGTAGATTCACTCAGCCCGTAGCTGCTGCCTGGATTCCTTGGCACCAGGCAAGTGAATTTGGAACTCCGTGACTTCTCCTGTAGGAGAGCTGAGAGTGAGAGTCTAGGGTTAACTGAGGTCTTGGCAGAGCAAGAAGTTAAGGGCAATGCTCAGAACAGAGGCTAAATGTAGAGTATCTCACCTCTTCAAATTGACTGTCCAAGGTCAGAGGTTGATACGAGATTGTACAACATAACCTGAGAATGGTCTGTCTCCACCTTCTGACAGCTTCTGTACATTTTAGACCACTGTTTTCTCCTGTTACCTACCAGAAATACTTAACCTCCGGGTACCCTCTCCACATCCCTGCCACTTGCTTTCAAAATATGCCATCATACCTCCAATTAAAGCAACATGATGAAATAGTGATTAAAATTTTAGCTAGACAATGAGTATGCAAAAAAGGGTTTATCATTTTTTGTGAATTTTCCAAATTATCCCAACAATACTTAAGATATTTCCAACCACTCTATTTCTTATTTTTTTTATTTACCTATTTTTGCTAGGTTCATCACTTCTCCATTGGAAATTTTGTAAATGTGTTCGGGAAAAAATGAGAAATCTTTGTTGAAATAGATATGCACATGTCATCACTCACATTTAAGTTGTTCCAGGTCTTTGCTTGGATGTGCAAAGAGTGACGATAATTCTGTCTGGCACCTGAGTCTACAGCTCTGTCTTTACAATTGTGGGAAAAGATGAAACTTGAACATATCAGACATGCTCAAAATGTAATATTATATCCTTCATCGGTAACAACTGGCTCTTCCATCTTCTTTTCTTTCACAAAATATTTTGGAGCTCCTACTATGTGCCAGGCACTGTTTCAGCTACATCTACTTGGGACACAATGCTATAAAAACTTACATTTCATGTCACATCAAATGATGGAAAAATCTCCAACACTCTGAATTTTTTTTTCCCCAAACTAAATTTTCTAGGGTGAAAACATCCATGGAAAATAGGCTTGGAATATTGCAAAGGAATATAACTCTAGGTCAGATGTCATCAAGATGGTAGAGGAGGACTTTCCAGATCTCATCCCCCACCCCCAGAAACATCCATTTGATCAATCTGAACAACTGTCCATGCATAAATATACCCTTACAGAAACTAAAGAAACCAGGTCAAAGATTAGAGCATCTCAATGATACATGAAAATAAGACACATGGAGGTTCAGAAAGTCAGTCTTACATTACTCATGTCAGTCAACACAATGTAGAGAAAAATATCCTTTACTTGAGGAAGGAGAGGGAAATGGGCACTGAACTTGACCTTTTATACCAAAGCTGGACATGCCCCAGTAAAATTTAGCTCCAAGGAAGTTCATATGGCCTTAGACTCCAGAACAGTACCAGAAGTTAAAGCATCCACAGCAGGGCCAGACTGCCCCCAGAATTCCTGTCCCCAGCAACAAACCAACCTCCACAGACTCATTTTCCAGGCCCAATCGAGGATTATATCAATACAAAACCAGTTTTGCCCACATAGCCCCAGACTTCAGGCCTATCCTAGAATCCAATCATTACCCTCAGGGCTTTCTCAGATAAAGTCAGTCTGCAAAAACTTGAATAAATCCCCATTTTTTCAAGGGTTTAAATACCAATGCACAGCCACAATGATCAAGAAGAGTGGAGGACAATGGGCTCTACCATAGGAACAAAATTAAATAGTAGTGACCAACCCTAAAGGAATGCAGATTTATGAACCGTTTGGCAACTGTTCAAAGTTATAGTTCTAAGGAAGGCAAAACACTAAATAACAAAACAGGAAATTTAACAGAGATTGAAATAATTACACACACACACACACACAGAAATTCTAGAGTTGAAATATCTATGGAGTAAAATGGAAAAGTGCAGTAGAGTGTATCGAAGAAAGAATTCATGGACCCAGACATGTTATTTGAAAATACACAGAAGTAGAGGAGAAAAAGAACAGGATGAAAGTGAAAGAAGAAAGCTTACAGATTTTATGGAACAACATCCAATAAGCCAACATTAACATTACAGCAATTTAGGAAAGAGAAGGAAGATAAGGAGCTATAAAACTTACGTAAAGAAATAATAGCAATTCTAATTAGACTAAGATGAATCTTAGAGTTGTCTTAATTTTCATTTCTCTGATTACTAGAGGTGTTGAACACGTTTTCATATATTGGTTAATTGCCTGTATGTCTTCTTCTGTAAAGTGTCTGTCCAGTTCTGTGGCCCATTTATTGATGGGGTTCTTTGCATTTTTGGTGTAAAGTTTTGTAAGTTCTTCATAAATTTTGGAGATAAGTGCTCTATTTGAAGTGCATGTGGAAAAGATTGTTTTCCCACTCTGTAGCCTCTTTTCACATTATTGATTGTATTCTTTGCTGAGAAAAAGCTTTTTAGTTTGAGTCCAACCCATTTATTGATTAATGTTTTGATTTCTTGTGCTTTGGGAGTCTTGTTGAGGAAGTCTGGTCCTAAGCCCACATGATGAAGATTCGGGCCTACTTTGTCTTCTATTAGGTGCAGGGTCTCTGCTCTAATATCAAGAACACAAACAATAATAGATGTTGTCATGGTTGTGGGGAAAAACACACTTTTACATTACAGATAGAGTTGCAAATTGGTGTGGTCATTCTGGAAAGCAGTGTGGTGAATCATCAGAAGACTTGGAATGGACCCACCTTTTGACCAGTTCTCCCACTCCTCATTTTATACCCAAAGGACTTAAAATTAGCATACTACAGTAATGCGGCCACACCAATGTATATAGCAACTCAATTTACAATAGCTAGATTGTGGAACCAAACTAGTTGCCCTTTAACAGATGAATGGAAAAAGAAACTGTGGTATATATACACAATGGAATATTATTCAATCATAATGAAGAATAACATTATGACATTTGCAAATAAATGAATGGAGTTGGAGAATATCATGCTAAGTGAAATAAGCCAATCCTCAAAAACCAAAGGTGGAATGTTTTCCCTGATAAGTGGAGAATGATATATAATGTGGTTGGGAGTGTGGGGAGTGAGAGAAGAATGGGGGAACTTTAGATTATGTAGAAGGAAATGAGAGTGAGAGGGGTGTGAAAAATAGTGGAATGAGACAGACATCATTACCCTATGTACATATATGATTGCACGAATGGTGTGAATCTACATCGTGTACAACCATGGAAATGAAATGATGTACCCCATTTGTGTACAATGAATCAAAATTCAGTCTGTTAAAAATAAATAAATAAATATTTTAAAAAAGAAATAATAGCAGCAGGGTGCCTGGTGCATACCTCTAATCTCAGTGATTCAGGAGGCTGAGGCAGGAAGATCACAAGTTCAAAGCCAGTCTCAGCAACTTAGTGAGGACCTTAGCAACTTAGTGATACCCTGTATAAGACTAAGAACATAAAAAGTATTGGGTTAAATTCCCAGTACCAAAGGAAGAAAGACAGAAAGAAAGAGAGAGAGAGAGAGAGAGAGAGAGAGAGAGAGAGAGAGAGAGAGAGAGAGAGAAGGAAGGAAGGAAGGAAGGAAGGAAGGAAGGAAGGAAGGAAGGAAGGAAGGAAGGAAGGAAAGAAGGAAGGAAGGAAAGAAAGCATAATATTCTTCATATATGGGGAAAGGTTTCCAATCAGATTTATCCCATATAAGACCACACCCAGACACGCTACAACAAAATTAAAAAGTCAAAGAGAAAGATCCTTAAAGTGCAAAAGAAGAAGCATCATATATAAGGGAGTTTCATTAAGAATGGCAGCATGCTTCTCAGCAGAAACATTTTAAAATGCATATCCACTTTCAAGGAATGAATCTTGGTATCCTCTATCATCTGTTACAAGAGAAACTAGCTCCTTTTATTAATTCTAAAACAAAGAACTGCATTTGGCAATACAACTATGTGAATTTTTTTTAACTAATTTAGAGTATTTTTGCTTGTACCAAGTTCAATGTTTCAACTATAGTAACACCCTCTCCCACACCACCCCTTCTTATGCATACACATATATATTTGTATGTATATATATATATATATATATATACATGTAAACACATGTATATGTACATATATAGCACAAATGTAGATTTTTATATTTTCATGAAAAGAATACAGTTCAAACCAAAGTTAAAAAAAAAAAAACAGTTAACTTTTTCAGCCTATATATTGTAAAGATCCAGATGTATGATTTCAGACTTGGCTCAACCTATGATTTTTTTCACATATATTTTAGATATAGCTTTTAGTCGCCATGTTTTCTCTCTGTTTTCCTCTGTGCTGTTTTCATTCTAAGAAAATGTTTCTACATATTTTCTATCTCCCTCCTTCAGTATATGAAGGCATGTATACTTGGATATTTAAGTTAAATAGAAAATATTACATCTCCCTCAACAATTAAGAAATAGAAAAGATAGTTCAGTCATTTGAGACTATGATTTGGATTGAGATACCTTGGACCTTCTTACTATGTCTGAAGCAAACTTGGTTGGCCAAAGCTGGTCACATATTCAGTTCCTAACACTAAACTGTAGTCCCTTGCATGATACTCAGCAGGACTAAACATGATGGTTCCAGAATCTGAGTATTCTTCCTCTGCAAAAGTGGGTAGGAAATTGAACCAATAGAAACCCTAAGTATCCTGAATAATATTAAAGATATATTAACCATTATGGAAAGCGGTATGGAAATTTCTCAGAAAACTAGGAATGAAATCACCATTTGACCCAGCTATCCCACTCCTCGGTTTATACTTAAAGGATTTAAAATCAGCATATTACAGTGGCACAGCCACATCGATGTTTATAGGAAGTCAACTCACGATAGCAAAAATATGGAACCAAATAGGTGTCCTTCAACAGATGAATGGATACAGCAAATGTAGAAATTAAGGCATTTGCTGGTAAATGGATGGAGTTGGAGGATATCATGCTAAGCAAAATAAGTCAATACTGAAAAACTGAAGGCTGAATGTTTTCTCTGATATGCAGATACTAACTCACAGTAAGGGAAGGGAGCTAGGGAAGAACAAAGTTACTTTAGGTAGAGGGTAGTGAAGGGAGGGGAGGGGTGTGGAGTAGGAAGAATAGTAGAACAAATCAGACATTGTCACCCTATGTATATATATGACTACAGTGTATTCTATATCATGTATAACCAGAAAAATGAGAAATTATACTCCATTTACATATGATGTATCATAGTGCATTCTGTTGTCATGTATTATTAATTAAAACAAATTAAAAAAAACATATACTTACAAAGTCCTTCTCTAGTGACCAAGCCCTAAGGGTCTTCAGTGTTCAGTTATCACATCATAGGTGACAGATATGAGCTGTGGAAATAGGAACTTAATGGGATGACTCTATAAACTGGGTCTACTGTGATGCCCACCACAGACTTTCTTTTAAAAAGCAACTTAACTGGCTCACCATCAGGCGCCTATCATCTACCATTCGCCTGCCTCTCGCATGTCCATCGCCTGCATTACATCTATCCATCACCCAATGCACGAGGTTCACCTCCCGATCCTCCGACAACAGTCAGCAAACTGATCTCTGACCACCAGTGGAGCGCCAGCTGCCTACTGTTGCCTGGAAGTTCACTGTCACAGTACCTGCAGGTTTGATTACACGTGGCTGCCGCCATTTTGAGACAACAGCCAGGCCCCATAGGACCCCTGGCCAGACTGACTGAGCCCTGTCTCCACAATCCCTCAGCCCGATGGATCACTCCCTGCCTCTGGGGCCTTCACATCGACTGACTGTTCCCTGCCGCCAGGAACCCCAGACCAACTGACTGCACCCTATCACCGGGACCCCAGACCGACTGATTGCACCCAGCCTCCAGGATCCCGCAACCACACCAAATACACCCGACCTCCAGGACCCCTGCCTGACAACTGCACCTGCCTCCAGGACTTCCAGCTGACCATGTCCACACCCTGAGCTGCAGCTCCCCATTTGCCAACACATTTGAAAGCCAGAGCAGCCATCATGGATAATCCTGGAAGCCATAGATCTGATCTTTAGGTAGGGCAAATCTCATCCTGAGATGCCTGCTGGAGACTTGAACCTCATTGTCAGGTACCTCTCATGCATCAGGCTACTGAAGACTGGGAGATTTCATTACTATGTGACTGTTATACTGTAGATTTTCTTTTTTCTCCTTATTGAAAATTTTAAGTTTTATTTTTTTACTTTTCTTGCTCTCTTTTCCTTTTGTTTACCTGTTCCCTCAGAGTCTTTCTCCCTTTTTTGCATGCTAACATCCAATTTCTTTTGATTACACTCTCACTCTTTCTATTATCTAGAACTTCTGTAGATTCTTTTCTTACCTGTTAATAGCTACATTCTACATCCCTCTGCATCCTCTGTGTCCTCCATTAGAAACTGCAGACCTTATGGCAAATCTGTTTGTTTTACGGAAGATAATATTTGAACTCATTTTGTTTATTATGACAATATTGTTATTGCCTTCATAGGGGCTATTTAGTCTAGGATTGCATAGTGTCTGAACTGGGCACTGCTAATATTGATCTCCCCTTAAAGAAAGGGCTTCAGAAACCTACAGGGCCACTATAAGCCTATAGGGGGAAATCTGCAATACCCCAAATCTGCACTGCTAGATGGGAAGATTCATGAACAACATGAAAAAGCAATGGAAGAAAATGATCCAAACAAATCTAGATTCTATATTAATAGAATCCGATAACAGTATGTTAGAAGAAATGTCAGAAAAGGACTTCAGATTACACATGATTAAGATGATTTGCAAAGCAAAGGATGAGATAAGAGATCAAATGCAGACAATGAATGATAATACCAATAAGCTTACAGAGCAACTGCAGGAAGCAAAAGATCATTTCATGAAAGAGATAGATATTCTCGAAAAAAAAAAAAAAAAACAATGGAAATCCTTGAAATGAAGGAAACAATAAACCAAATAAAAAACTCAATGGAAAGCATCAACAAAAGAGTAGACCATGTGGAAGACAGAACCTCAGACAATGAAGACAAAATATTTAATCTTGGAAATAAACTTGCCCAAACAGAGAAGATGGTAAGAAGTCATGAACAGAATCTCCAAGAACTATGGGACATCATGAAAAGACCAAATTTAAGAATGATTGGGATTGAGGAAGGCACAGAGATACAAACCAATGGAATGAACAACCTATTCAATGAAATAATATCAGAAAATTTCCCAAACCTGAAGAATGAAATGGAAAATTCAATACAAGAGGCTTACAGAACACCAAATGCACAAAATCACAACAGTTCCACACCAAGGCACATTATAATGAAAATGCCTAACATTCAAAATAAAGATAGGATTTTGAAGGCCACGAGAGAAAAGCATCAGATTACATATAGGGGGAGACCAATTTGGATAGCAGCAGACTTCTCAACCCAGACTCTAAATGCTAGAAGGGCCTGGAACAATGTATTTCAAGCTCTGAAAGAACATGGTTGCCAACAAAGAATCCTATACCCAGCAAAACTAACCATCAGATTTGAAGATAAAATAAAATCCTTCCATGATAAACAAAAGTAAAAAGTATTTACAAATAAAAACCCTGCACTACAGAATGTTCTCAACAAAATATTCCATGAGGAGGAAATGAAAAACAACAATGTAGATCAGCAAAGGGAGGAACTACCCTAGAGAAAAACCACTCAAAGGAGAAATCAAGCCAAAATAAAAACCAAAAATAAGTCCAAGTGACTGGGAATACAAATCATGTCTCAAAATAACCCTGAACATTAATGGCCTAAACTCATCAATCAAAAAACATAGACCGGCAGAATGGATTAAAAAGAAAGACCCAACAATATGCTGCCTGCAATAGACTCATCTCATAGAAAAAGACATCCACAGACTAAAGGTGAAAGGATGGGAAAAATCCTACCAAGCACATGGACTCAGTAAACAGTGTGGGTTTCCATCCTTATATCATATCAGATAAAGTGGACTTCAAGCCAAAGTTAGTCAGAAGGGATAAAGAAGGACATTTCATACTGCTTAAGGGAACCATAAATCAGGAAGCCATAAAAATAGTAAATATTTATGCCCTAAACAATGGTGCATCCCTGTACATCAAACAAATCCTTCTCAATTTCAGGAAACAAATAGACCATAACACAATAATTCTGGGTGACTTTAATGCACTGTCACCACTAGATAGATCTTCCAAACAAAAACCTACCAAAGAAACCGTAGAACTCAATAACACAATCAATAACCTAGACTTAATAGACATATATAGAACATTCCATCCATCAATGAGGATCCATCAGCAGCACATAGAATCTTCTTGAAAATAGACCATATGTTATGCCACAAAGCAACCCTTAGAAAATGCAAAATAATAGAGATACTACCTTGTGTTCTATCAGATCATAATGGAATGAGAGTAGAAATCAATGATAAAATAAAAGACAGAAATTACTCCAACACCAGGAGACTAAATAATATGCTATTGAATGAAACAGTAAACATCAGGGAGGAGATAAAAAAATTCTCAGAGGTCAATGAGAATGATGATCGAACATATCAAAATCTCTGGGACACTGTGAAAGCGGTACTAAGAGGAAAATTCATTGCATGGAGCACATTCCAGAGAAGAATGAAAAGTCAACAACTAAATGACCTAACATTATAGCTCAAAGCCCTAGAAAAAGAATGGAATAACAGCAAAAGTAGCAGAAGACAGGAAATAATTAAAATCAGAGGTGAAATCAATGAAATTGAAACAAAAGAAACAATTCAAAATATTGACAAAACAAAATGTTGGTTCTTTGAGAAAGTAAATAAAATAGACAAACCCTTAGTCACACTAACAAAGAGAAGGAGAGAGAAAACTCAAATTACTAAAATTCATGATGAAAAAGGAAATATCACGGCAGACACCACTAAGATACATAACATAATGAGAAGTTACTTTGAAAATCTGTATTCCAACAAAATAGAAACTACCGAGACATTGACAAATTTCTAGAAACATATGCTCCTCCCAAACTGAACCAGGAGGACATACACAATTTAAACAGATCAATATCAAACAATGAAATAAATAGAAGAAGTCATTAAAAACCTACCATCCAAGAAAAGCCCAGGACCAGACAGATTCTCAGCCGAGTTCTACAAGACCTTCAAAGAAGAACTCATTTCAATACTTCTCAAAATATTCCAGGAAATAGAAAAGGAGGGTACCATACCAAACTCATTCTATGATGCTAATATCACCCTCATACCCAAACCTGGCAAAGATACATCAAGGAAAGAAAATTTTAGACCAATATCCTTGATAAATACAGATGCAAATATCCTTAACAAAATATTGGCAAACCGTATCCAAGAACATATTAAGAAAATCGTGCACCATGATCAAGTGGGGTTCCTCCCCTGGAATGCAAGGATGGTTTAACATGCACAAATCAATAAACGTAATCCATCATGTCAATAGACTTAAGGATAAGAAGCATATGGTTATTTTCATTGATGCAGAAAAAGTGTTTGAGAAAATACAACACCCCTTCATACTCAAAACTCTAGAAAAATAGGGATAGTAGGAACATACCTGAACATTGTAAAGCCTATTTATGCTAAACCCATGGCCAACATCATTCTCAATGGAGATAAACTGAAACCATTCCCTTTAAAAACAGGAACAAGACAGGGATGTCCTCTTTCACTACTTCTATTTAATATTGTCCTCAAAACTCTAGCCAGAGCAATTAGACAGACTAAACAAATTAAAGGGATACAAATAGGAAAAGAGGAACTTAAGTTGTCACTATTTGCTGATACATGATTCTATATTTAGTGGATCCAAAAAACTCAGCCAGAAAACTTCTAGACCTCATCAATGAATTCAGCAAAATAGCAGGCTATAAAATCAACACACATAAATCTAAAGCATTTTTTATGCAAACGATGAAACATCTGAAAAGGAAATGAGGAAAACAACTCCATTTGCAGTAACCTCAAAAAAAAAAAAAAATACTTGGGAATCAATCTAACCAAAGAGGTGAAAGATCTCTACAATGAAAACTACAAAACATTGAAAAAAGAAATTGAGGAAGATCTTAGAAGATGGAAAGATCTCCCATGTTCTTGGATAGACAGAATTAATATTGTCAAAATGGTCATACTACCAAAAGTGCTATAAAGATTCAATGCAATTTCAATTAAAATCCCAATGATGTACCTTATAGAAATAGAGCAGCCAACCATGAAATTTATCTGGAAGAATAAGAAACCCAGAATAGCTAAAGCAATCCTTAGCAGGAAGCATCAAACAGGTGGTATCGCAATACCAGAACTTCAACTATACTACAAAACAATAGTAACAAAAATGGTGTGGTATTGGCACCAAAATAGACAGGTAGATCAATGGTACAGAATAGAGGACACGGATATAAACCCAAATAAATATAATTTTCTCATACGAGACAAAGGTGCCAAAAATATGCAATGGAGAAAAGATAGCCTCTTCAACAAATGGTGCTGGGAAAACTGGAAATCCATATGCAACAGAATGAAACTAAACCCCTATCTCTCACCCTGAACAAAATCAACTCACAATGGATCAAGGACCTTGAAATCAGACCAGAGACCCTGCATCTCACAGAAGAAAAAGTGGATCCAAATCTTCACATTGTTGGCTTAGGATCAGATTTCCTTAACATGACTCCCATAGCACAAGAAATAAAAGCAAAAATCAGTAACTGGGATAGATTCAAACTAAATAGCTATCTCTCAGCAAAGGAAACTATCAGCAATGCGAAGAGAGAGCCTATAGAGGGGGAGAAAATCTTTGCCACTCATACTTCAGATAGAGCACTAATTTCCAGAATATATAAAGAACTCAAAAAACTCTACATGAATATTACATGTTGATGATAACCCTATCAACAAATGGGCTAAGGAAATGAAAAAACACTTCACAGAAGAAGTTTTACAAGCAATCAACAAACATATGAAAAAATGTTCACCATCTTTAGTAATAAGAGAAATGCAAATCAAAACTACACTAAGATTCCATCTCACCCCAATTAGAATGGCTATTATCAAGAATACAAGCAACAACAGGTATTGGAGAGGATGTGGGGAAAAAGGTACACTCATACATTGCTGGTGGGGTTGCAAATTAGTGCAGCCACTCTGGAAAGCAGTGTGGAGACTCCTTAGAAAACTTGGAATGAACCTACCATTTGACCCAGCCATCCCACTCCTCAGCCTATACCCAAAGGACTTACAATCAGCATACTACAGAGATACAACCACATCAATGTTCATAGAATTCACAATAGCCAGACTATGGAACCAACCTAGATGCCCTTCAATTTATGAATGGATAAAGAAACTGTGGTATATATATATATATATATATACAATGGAATATTACTCAGCTATAAAGAATAATAAAATTTTGGCATTTGCAGGCAAATGGATGAAATTGGAGAATATCATGCTAAGTGAGATAAGCCAATCTCAAAAATCCAAAGGACGAATGATCTCACTGATAAGCGGATGATGACACATAATGGGGGGTGAGAGCGGGCTAACAATGGAGGAAGGAGGGACTGTATAGAGGGAAAAGAGGGGTGGGAGGGGTGGGCTGGAAGGAAACAATAACAATGAATCAAACATCATTACCCTGTGTAAATGTATGATTACATAAATGGTATGCTGTTTCCATGTACAAACAGAAACAACATGTATCCCATTTGTTTACAATAAAAATAAATTAAAATTTAAAAAAAGCAACTTAACTGCAGCCCTGCTTGGCTTGAGTCAGTAGAATTTGTTTCATCCATCCCGTTATCTGCAGCAGAAATGTAAGTCGGGAAGACTCCTGGAACCCAGCTTCCCTGAACTGAGACAGGGAAGGCAGAGAGGAATCCACTACACAGATTGGATTTCAGAACTCCGGGGGTTAAAATAATCAGAAGCAAAGACCCTTAACCATAAAATCTGTAAGGAAAGATTCCAATTAGAACCAGTCAGCATGGTCCAAAGTGACCCAGCGTTGCCGGGATATTTAGCATGTCATTATAATAGTAAGATCTCCCTTCCGTGGGGTAAGAGCGTGCCCCACCGGGACTTGAACGTCTGATGCAATTTTATCATCGCTAAAAGTCAAAACTCCTGCAGGGCTCTCTGTAAACTTCGCTGGTACCCCTGATAAAACAGGCGGGCAGGAAAGTTGTGCTGGTTCTCTCTCCTCCGAAAGAACCCACTCTCTCATGTAAGGGTCCCCTTTCCACTTTTTCTTATTCTATATAATAAAGTAGTGCCTACTATAATGTGCAAGGCATCTGAAATCTTTCTGGTGTGATTGGAGGAAGCACCGGTGAGCTATGACATCTCAGGTCACTTGTACTCCACAGAGGCATCGTGATCTGATGGATCTCAGTACCTCAGGGTGTATCCAACTCTCTCACCAAATCACATGTCAGTTCAGGGAGCATCTATGGTTTTAGATGAACAATTTAAAATAATATGCTATGCGGCACACCTTGCATCCCCTGAGATCGGTACCTGTCATGTCATCTAAGAATGTCCATTACAAACAGATTCTTTACATGTGTATCTCTTCACCATGACACATGTAAAACCCCACAGACACTGGCAGAATCTTTGGCTTTGGGTGTGTCTCTGTGAGAACATTCTCTTCCCAACGTATGTAGTGAATTCAAAGGAAAGTTTTGCATGTCCAAACCATCAAAAAAACACAGATATGTGGAAAATCTGATTTAACTCTGACCAAATAATTTAACTGAAGCAACCCATGTCAATATAGCTCAGTATCATAGAACCCTTGCTAAAGTCACCAGGGTACTAAAAACAGCAGCACAAATCTTATCTGGACATGAGCAGGGCTGGTGCACTTTTGCTTTATGTTTAGATTTCAGTTTTCTTTATATTTTCTTTTATTTGTTTATTTATTTGTTTGTTTGTTTGTTTAAACCACGGGTGCTTTACCTTTGAACTGCATTCCCAGCCCTTTATATTTTTTATTTTTACATTTTTATTATTTTTTGTGTTGGAAAGTAAATTATTTTATTTATTTATTTTTTATTGTAAACAATTGGGGTAGAACTTGTTTCTCTGTTTGTAGATTAAGTAGAGGCATACCATTTGTGTATTCATACATTTGCATAGGATAATAGTGTTTGATTCATTCTGTTATTGTTTCCTTCTCCCCACCACTCCACCCCTCTTTTCCCTCTATACGGTCCCTCCTTCCTCCATCTTGCCTCCCTCCCACCTCCCACTATGTATCATCATATGCTTATCAGTGATATCATTAATCCTTTGGTATTTTGAGATTGGCTTATCTCACTTAGCATGATATTCTCCAACTCCATCCATTTGCCTGCAAATGCCATAATTTTATTATTCTTTATGGCTGAGTAATATTCCATTGTGTGTGTGTGTGTGTGTGTTTATATATATATATACATATATATATATATATATATATATATATATATATATATACACACACATATACCACAGTTTCTTTATCCATTCATCAATTGAAGGACATCTAGGTTGGTTCCATAGTCTGGCTATTGTGAATTGAGCAGCAATGAACATTGATGTGGCTGAATCACTGTAGTATGATGATTTTAAGTCCTTTGGGTATAGACCAAGGAGTGGGATAGCTGGGTCAAATGGTGGATCCATTCCAAGTTTTCGAAGGAATCTCCACACTGCTTTTCATAGTGGCTGCACTAATTTGCAACCCCACCAGCAATGTATGAGTGTACCTTTTTCCCCACATCCTTGCCAACACCTATTGTTGCTTGTATTCTTGATAATCACCATTCTAATTGGGGTGAGATGAAATCACAGGGTAGTTTTGATTTGCATTTCTCTTATTACTAAAGATGGTGAACATTTTTTTCATATGTTTGTTGATTGCTTGTAGATCTTCTTCTGTGAAGTGTCTGCTCATATCCTTAGCCCATTTGTTGATTGGGTTATTTGTAATATTCATGTAGAGTTTTTTGAGTTCTTTATATATTCTGGAAATTAGTGCTCTATCTGAAGTATGATTGGCAAAGATTTTCTCCCACTCTGTAGACTCTCTCTTCACATTACTGATAGTTTCCTTTGCTGAGAGAAATCTGCTTAGTTTGAATCTATCCCTTTTTTGATTCTTGCTTTTATTTCTTGTGCTATGCGAGTCCTGTTAAGGAAGTCTGATCCTAAGCCGACATGTTGAAGATTTGGACCTACTTTTTCTTCTACAAGATGCAACGTCTCTGGTCTAATTCCAAGGTTCTTGATCCATTTTGTGTTGAGTTTTGTGCAGGGTGAGAGATAGAATTTTAGTTTCATTCTGTTGCATATGGATTTCCAGTTTTCCCCAGCACCATTTGATGAAAAGGCTATCTTTTCTCCATTGCATATTTTTGGCACCTTTGTCTCGTATGAGAAAATTGTATTTATTTGGGTTTGTGTACATGTCCACTATTCTGTACCATTGATCTACCTGTCTATTTTGGTGCCAATACCTTGCTGTTTTTGTTACTATTGCTTTGTAGTAGAGTTGAAGATTTGGTATTGTGATAGCCCCTGCTTCACTCTTCCTGCTGAGGATTGCTTTAGCTATTCTGGGATTCTTATGCTTCAGATGAATTTCATAATTGCTTGCTCTATTTCTGTAAGGTCCATCATTGGAATTTTAATTGGAATTGCATTGAATCTGTATAGCACTTTTGGTAGTATGGCCATTTTGACAATATTAATTCTGCCTATCCAAGAACATGGGAGATCTTTCCATCTTCTAAGGTTGTCTTTAATTTCTTTCTTTATTGTTCTGTAGTTCTCATTATAGAGGTCTTTTACCTCTTTTGTTAGATTGATTACCAGGTATTTATTTTTTTCGAGGCTATTGTGAATGGGATAGTTTTCCTACATTCTCTTTCTGAGGATTCATCACTTATGTATAAAAATGCATTAGATTAATGAGCATTGATCTTGTAACCTGCTGCTTTACTGAATTCACTTATGAGTTCTAAAAGTTTCCTGGTGGAATTTCCTGGTTCCTCTAAATATGTAATCAGCAAATAGGAATAATTTGAGTTATTCTTTTCCTATTCGTATCCCTTTAATTTCGTTGGTCTGTCTAATTGTTCTGGCTAGAGCTTCAAGGACAATGTTGGAAAGAAGTGGTGAAAGAGGGCATCCCTGCCTTGTTCCAGTTTTCAGGGGGGGAATGCTTTCAGTTTTTCACCATTTAGAATGATATTAGCCATGGGCTTAGCATAGATGACCTTTACAATGTTAAGGAATGTTCCCACTATCCCTATTTTTTCTAATGTTTTGAGCATGAAGGGGCCCTGTATTTTATCAAATGCTTTTTCTGCTTCTATCGAAATAATCATGTGTTTCTTGACTTTAAGTCTATTGATAAGGGGAATGACATTTATTGATTTCCGGATGTGAAACCAGCCTTGCATCCCTGGGATAAAATCCACCTGATAATGGTGCACTATTGTTTTAATATATTTTTGTATGTGATTTGCTAAAATTTTGTTGAGAATTTTAGATTCTTTTCATGATTTCTTACCATCTACTCTGTTTTGTCAACTTTGTTTTAAAGATTAAATATTTTGTCTTCAATGTCTGAGGTTCTGTCTTCCAGGTGTTCTATCCTATTGGTTATGCTTTCTATGGAGTTTTTAATTTGATTTATTTTTTCCTTAATTTCATGGGTTTCTGTTTATTTTTTTTTCAGTATCTCTAACTCTTCATTGAAATAATCTTTTGCTTCCCCCATTTGCTCTTTTAAGTGTTGATTGGTGCAATCATTCAAAGCCTGCATTTGCTCTCTCATCTCATCGTTTGCTTTTCTGATCATTTTAATTATGTACAATCTAAACTCCCTTTCTGACATTTCTTCTGCCATGCTGTCATTGGATTTTATTGATGGAGCATCTAGGTTTGTTTGGGACATTTTCTTCCCTTGTTTTCTCATATTACTCAGGTATCTTCCCCTGTAGTAGTGAAACTCTGGGATATTGCAGATTTCCTCTGTTGACTTATAGTGTCCCTGTAGATTTCCAAAGTCTTAACCTCCTACCCTTCAGTAGCCTGAAGTCTTGCAGGAACTTGATAATGTGGTGCTCCACAAGGAAGCTGCCCCTCTAGGGGTGGTGGCCTTCAGGTGGGGTATATTCCTTGCTAGTGGGCAGAGGCACCTTGGTCAGTCAAAGGGGCACTAGACTGTGGGCTGGGTCACGGTTGCTCTGTGCCTGGGTCTCTGGTTCTACCGCCCTGGTGGGAAAGCCTTGCCCAGCAGGGAAAACTCACCCGGTGGGGAAGTCTCGCTGGGCAACTCTCCTCTGAGAAGTTCCTTTCGGTCCAGAACTACTGCCTGGCTGGGCAGCCCTCCTCTGTGATGTTCCTTGGGGTCTGGACCTACCACCTGGGCCAGGGAACCCCGCCCTGAGAGTGAGTATCTCGCTGGGTGGCCTTCCTCCGAGAAGTCACCTGCGGTCTGGGTTCACAGCTCCAGAGGGGGAGTCTCGCTGGGTAACTCTACTTCTCGAAGTTCCCTGCGTTTCGGGACTACCGCCCTGTCCGGGTAGCTTTGCCCAGTGGGAGAGACTCACGCGGCGGCTCTGAGTTGGTCCTGAGTCTCCCAATACCTCCTCTTCTTGAATCCTGAGTCCTGGAGCAACATTAAATGCATTCACTCTCTAGTCCACCATCTTGAAAACCCACTTTATATTTTCAATCATTTAATTTTCAACCAAATCACATATGTCTCCCATCCCAAATAAAAGTAGTTTCTACTCTTAGTTTCCAAGCTTTGTACCAGAGGTTAAAATGCAATAGTTGTGTGAACTGGAAGCTATTAGAAAGTCCAGTATGTTACAGTCTCAAACTGAATTAGTCAACCAGTGTTTCCTGTACCAGTACAGCAATGTGATCAGAAAAACCAAATAGACAGCTGATGTTTCTCTTGACATTCACCCTTCTCTATTTCATCTGCAGAAAGCTCCTATTCCTCACCTATTTTCCCATTAATTTCTGTTGGATAATTACAAACAAAACACACATCTCACTTTACTCTCTCAAGCAAAGAATGTCTGCCCCAACCAAACTCTATCCTCAAACTGTCTCTATATGGTTCCAAGCAGGTAATCCCTCTATATGTGGTTTTATAAAGGGAGAGGAATTGGGCGTGGTCCTCATCATTTGTGCTGGGGCTAACAACTAGAGTTTCCAATTCCAGCTCCTCCAGATGAATGGGTGATCTTGGTAACTTATTTCCTTCCTTCAAGACTCAACTTCATCATATGAAAATTATGATGGAGATAATGGTATCTAACCCCTGGGATTCACGTAGGAAATTTGACAGGTAATGGTTATGTAATGAGCCCATAATAAGATCAGGTGTTGATGGCGAAACCTCAATAATGGAGATACACACACACACACACACACACACACACACACATCTATATATGTATGTCTACCATGATATTTCTAAATTCCATGCATTTTTGTTATACCATTAATACATGTAATAATGTAATACATTTTTACAATAGCATATAATGAGAGAAAAATAGCATCTCTCACTGATGAGAACTAAAGTTTGTTAAATTTGGTGTTTTCCCTCCAAACATTTTTCTTTTGCATACAAGAGATCATCTGCATATGTTTTGAAGACACATTTTAATATAACATATGCTGCATAAACAACATTTTTAATGCTTGATTAACTTTCTTCTATCATGCAGTCTACCCCAATTTACTTAACCATGACCCTGTACTTAAGAACTGAGGAAAAACATATTTTTCAAGGCATATTTGCATAAAAAGTATGAGCACTATCCATATCGACACAGGGTATGTTGGAAAGGAAATTACCTAATATTCCTAATGTGACCAGGAGAAAAGGGATGTCAGATGAAATACCAAGAATAGTTTTCTAATTTTTCATTTTACTCACACTAATATTCATTCTTTTCAAAAAATACTACTTATCAAGTCCCTACTATATATCAGGCCTACAGTAGTATCTCATTTAGTCATCTCAAAAGACTCATGAGGTAATTTTTAAAATCTGTTTACAGAAAAGGAAATCGAATGTGTCTTGGGTGGCTAGACACAATGGGATTCTAAATGTGAATGTCTAAAATGCCCTTGTTTATTTCACAAGTCTAGATGGCCCTACTGGTGTTGTCTACCTGAAGTTCTCACCTGGAATTAAGTATGACCCTTAGACAGGTGCAATAAAGCTATAATTTCCTTGTTAGATTCCAAGATTCTATAATATAGATGCTATCGGTAGAAGGAACTATTTCCTCCTTCAAGAACAGCAAGAGCCTAGATATCATTCTGATTCATTTCTCAATATTGTAAATTCCATGCAATGTGTGATGGCAATATAATGTCTTCCGCTATTGACACATTTTCTAATGGGCATGTTGTAGGGGATGCACCCTAATGGCGGCTGCACCCTCGTGACAACCTCTTCCTCATATATGGCACTGCCTGATCCACCAACAGCTTACCCTGACTTCTTTGTACTGCCACTCTCCCTCGGAAACTGAAAAATGTGTTCTTACCCAGCAACTCCCTGATTGGCCTGCTCATCTCCACCCCCTACTGTCTGGGATTGGTTAGCAGCAGTTCCGTGAATGTGATCAGCTCATGCTTGCCATTTAGTCCTTTGGGACTCTCTCCCTCGTGAATTCCCTGTGCCTTGCTGACCTTTAAGCTGATTGGTTCCCACCTAGCCCCCACCCTACATAAAAGCTGTGTAACTCCCTCAATAAATGAGTTCCTGCTGTGCTTCATGCGCTGACAGACCTCCTGGCTCTGGTGGGTTTCCATTGCCGCCGACACTCATCATCCTGCTCGGCCCCATATTCTCCTCAGGCGGGCCCTGAGGAGATACATCGGACCTTGTTGCTCGACAGGGAGCAACAGCATGTGACTCAATTCTGGTAAAAAAAGTTTTGGAGGAACTTTCTTGGGAAGAAGTGAAGGGAGGGTGAATTCGGTGAAATTAGTTCCTGATAAAGGAAACCAATAAGTCACAATCCCTTTCTTTCTCTTAGTGTTTTGTAGTGCACCATCGGGATCTCCTGCAAACTTTTGTTTCTGGACTGAGGATATCAATGTGGAAATATGATACAAAACTGAATCATTAAAGATCTGCCCCATTAACCTTCTCTGGTCTTGCTTTTATGGAAGATAATAAATTTCTTCATTGTTTAAATCTACTTTGATTCAGGTCACCTGTTACTTGCTACTGAACTCATTCCATCTGACTTCCAGAGGTTGTGTGGGGACATCAGACCCTCAAACTGAGCTGTGTATTAACGCATTACTTACTGAATGCTCAACGGTTTGATCACACTCCTGCCCCTATCAATGAAAGAGAGACTCATAACTCATTATGATGGTTTTAGGGCAGATATCATTATTCCATTTAAATAACTGAAAATCTGAAAGATGGAAAAGCCAAGTAACTTGACAAAAGTGACTGAAAAAAATGGGTGGATGTCAGAATTTGAACAAAGAGGCCATGCCACCAGGATCCATACTCCTTACACCACACACAATCTCATATTTGCCTGCTGCAGTATGGGATGCTCATGTTCATCCTTCCTCTTGCTCTTTCACACAATCTTACCATGTTGCAAACACAGTTATATTAAGTTCACTCTTGAGGATATGATAGTCAAAGAAGGCATGTGAAATTTTCAAGGTCATGTAGCAGGATAAGAGAAATAGGCAAGCATTACTGTGGTGGAAAGAATGTCCCCACTCCCCAGTTTCCATGTTGATGTATGTGATGTAGGTGATGGTACTAGGAAGTGGGGCGTGGGAGGTAATGAGGGTGAGATGAGGCATGAGGAAAGAGCACTCATGAATGGTACCACTGCTCTTAGAAGAACTGGCAAAGAGCTGGCTTCCCCTCCCTGCTCACTACCACGCAAAAGTCCAGTGAGAAATCAACAGCCTGTGTTCTGGAAGAGCACACTGGCACTCTGATATCAGGTATCTGTGTCCGTGAAAATAAACCTCTGTGGTTAATCCATCCACACTATGGTATTTTTGTTACAGCATCCTGAGTTGACCAAGATACCTACCTTTATGAATAAAGGAGACTGACTGTGATAAAACTGTAGGGTTCACCATGCCAACCTAGTGATTTCAGTCTCTCTAGTAAAGTTAGGGGCATGAGTCTAATTGTGACCAGTGAGCTGTGAGCAGAATTGGAAAGAATGTGATTCTTTTATGACCTCTTACCATTTTGCCTTATTTACCTGACTGGAAGTGAAAAGCACCACCGTGCCAGAGTTACCAGAGGGAAGCGGCCAAAATCCAGGCAAGATTTCCAAGTTGACATTGGGGGAGAGCTGCAAACCTCAAACCTGCACACCTCAAACCTGCACAGGACTTAACACCCAAAGCCACAGCACACACGGAAGTCAGCCTGAGTATGAAGTTAATTGTGATGTGCTAAACCACTGAAATTTTGGGAATGTGCATTACCATAACACATATATCCTTTTCTACATAATTTTACATCTATAAATTGGTCAATGGCAGGTTAGTCTATCCAGCATATAAGGAAAGGTGTGGTTTGACTTCTGAGTGCCTAGTAGATCATTTCAACACATAGCACCTCCCCGGGTCTTCAACTTCTGCTTTAAAGCCCTCAAATACAAAGTACTGGTGCTTTTTAAAGCTCCTTCTTTCCTTTGTTTTACATGGGTGAATAGTTGCTTTATTTATTATGCAGTTGGTGGTGGTTATGGAGAATTTTTCTTCACGATGCTTGAGATTTATAGAGCTAGGCTGCCCTTTTATTAGGCAATATATTCAGTTTGGCATTCTTAGGTGCCTAGAGAATTTGGCATAGATATACTTTTATCATAAAAAAATCCACATAATGATTATTATTAGCACACCCTGTTGTTTATCAAGCCCCAGTGCAAAAAAATAAATAAATAAAAAGTAAAGAATAAAAATGCATGTGTTGTTTTGAGAGTCTACGTCTTTGGGTTTTTGAGTAGAACAAAGAATGGCATAAATATTTTTTGAGGCTTGGTGAATACACTGGCCAAAAAACACATGTGCTACTAAAATAACAAATAAGACGTTGCTGCTGGCATCCTTGAAACTAAGGTTTCCCTACTGTACAATGGATTTAATACACCTGAATTTTCCCATTATGCCTTCAGGGCCCGACAACAATTTACTTGAATCTTGAAACCATAAAATTTCTACTGATTGCTTTTGGGAAAAAGAGAAAAGCTCTATTTCTCACCCCTAACATAGGTAGAGCCTGAAGAAACATTGACAAGCACCTAATTGAGACCCCTTAAATTATAGGCAAGAAAAGAAGGGCAAAGAGAATGGAAAATGATTTTCAAAAAGTAATAAAGGCAGCTAGGGCCCAGCCGAATGAGTCAGTCCTCTGTTTATCTAGTATTTTCTTCCAATAGTCAGAATTTCTAAGAAACAACTGGGCCACCCCCTGTGTTCTCTCTCATACTTAACTACAGCAATAGTCAGCATGCTCTGTATCGAGGAAACTTAACAATGCAAAAACATATTCCTTTAGTCTGGGCATGATCTCAAGGCATGAACTACTACAATATTTTTTGAGCACCCATCCACTGTTAGAATTTTGAAAAAATCATGACACTCCCATGAGTGGAAGTTATCACCTTTAAGAGGTTTAGAAAAGTTAAGCAATTTGTCTTGGGCATACAACTAGCAAATGGGAACTACTAGCAAGAAAATTCCTACCTCCAAATGTCCCTATAGAACTGTTCTCAGAAACAAAGTGAAGTATCATTATCTATGTCCATTTTATGGAAAGACAGCTGAGTCAAAGGAATACTAAGAAAAGTTTTAAACTATCACATTAAGTCAGGGACTCAGCTGGAATCAACTATGTCCAAAGTCTCAATAATCACAGTTGTTTTTCCTCCTATTGAAACCTTTGTTTTCTATATACCAGCTCAGTCCATACAAAGTTAAGAATGAACAAGTGATTTTGTTTTCCAGAGGAAGATAAGTGTTCACACAGTATGTGCACCTCACTACTTGGAAGGCATCTGAGAAGTATGTTTTCACATTTAAAAGGAAAAAAAAGAGGTAATTTGGCATATAACAGCTCTGGTTTGATGCTTTGCTATTGTCTATGGAGAGATGACTGACACCATAAAAGGACGCTAGTTCCAAACACTGGGACAGATTCAGGATGACATCTGGGGTCCTAATGCCTCAGGAGGAATCTCACAGAAATCCTCCAGCACCACATGTTCTTCAGAAAAGGTTCTGTTTCATAATTTATTTCAGAACTTGCACAGAGGTTTCCAAGAAAAAGGTGGCGGCCTCTGAATTATGGAATTTAGATAATGAAGTGGAAATCAGTGAGTCAGTTGCCTCATTTTGCAGATGAAAAAGCTGTGGTTCCAACAGGGTAGTGGCTTGTTGAAAACTGGTAAAGTTGGAGTATAACTTGAGTGTGTCCCCAAAAATTCACTTGTTGGAAGACTGGTCCCCAATATGGCTCTGTTGGGCAGTGGTGGAATCACTGGCTGGGGTTGAGGTATGGGAGGATAGTGAAAGGTAATCAGGTCATAGGGTCTCCACCCCTGGAAGAGATTAATGATGATTTCATGGAGTCTCCTGAAAGCAGATTGTTATAAAGTAAGTCCGCCCTATGTTCTCAGTCCCTTTTGCATACGGTCCCTTCTAATTTTCTTTATTCCGTTCTTTCCTTCCTTACATTTTTTTTTTCAACACAGGGCTTGGAACATGATAGGTGAGTATTCTATTTCTGAGTTACACTCCCAACCTGGCCCTCTCCATTTCTGCTTTTCTGCCATGGTGCCAGGGTAACCCTCACCATAGGATGAACAGATGGCTCTACCCTATCTTGGACTTTCACTTTGCAAACCTGTGAGCTAAATCACCCTCTTTATTTTACAAATTATGGAGCCTCAAGTATTTTGTCATAGCAACAGAATACTGACTAAGACAAAGGCCCTGTAGGTAGATTTGTAACAAAGACTAAACCAGAAGGAAGGTTTTTATAAACATTACATCATTATCAACTAAGTGACTAGAAATCTGGACATATAATGTGTAAACAGGGTCATGAAGACCTGGAGGCAAAGAAAGCTAGAACATAGAAAAGAGTGTTTGTGATGGAGGCTCCAATCCAAATTCAGAGAAGAAAAAGAAAAGTTGGAAAATAAGAATGTTTACATTTAGATAGTCAACATTTATTAGTCACCTCCTCCATGTGAAAGCATATTCCTGGTGCTAAAGAAAGGAAGGGCACAAAATAATAATTCAACTGCCCTCAAGAGATACCTATTTTATTATGGAAGAGTAGACCTTAGTTATAAGGATTAGAAGAGACACATTTTGAAAGAGTAATGCAGAAAATTGGTAGTAAGAGTAAGAGAAAGAATAGATTTCAGTGATGACCAATTCTCTTCAATTTACTTAATTACAAGAAATTTTCCTCATAATTTAGAGGTTTCCACATTGTCAGAACTCATGCAATGCCTCAGGCTCAGGAAGCTTCGTGAGAAAATGCAGAGAAACTAGCCACAATAATACAAAGAAGAAGAGAGCGTTGTGCCTCTTCTCCTCCACACATCTCCCTCAGATGGCCTTAGCACCTTCCTTCCACTCAACTTGCTTGTGCCTTCCCCTCCTCTCTGCTGATCACCAAAGTTACCACTTTATGTAAATTCCATCAACCAGAATCCTGCCTGGTTGACTTAGGAAGTAATCAACTCCATTTTCAAATGGGAAAATGGGATGCAGAAAAGTTAGGATGCTTTGCCCAAAGTCACATGGATCAGGAACATGGAGGCCTGGATTCCAAACTCAGAACTTGAGCTGTAACTAGAAAGGGAGAGAGGAAGATCACTGGACTAAATTTTAAAAAGCTACAGTTGCATGTGACAGAAGAGTGAGGGTGTGTTCTGATAAATGTGATGTTAGGATCTCATCATTGTGTGTACACCGTCAGGTGTACTTACTCAAGCCTACTAGGTACAGGCCAATCACATGCTGTAGCTCTTGATGCAATTAAGAGTTGCAGTAAACACCAATGAATGAGGGCTGCTGCCAGCTTAACATAGCAGATTATTTGAGAGAAGATCCTCATAAATAGGGAAATAATCAAAGTAAGGGTGAAGACTATAGCATATTAAATACTTGAAATAGTAGGATAGTCATTTACTGTCATTTTCAAATACTGGATATAATTGTATGTGCAATACCTTTATTGGACAATAGGTTTTCATACAAGTGTCACCACAAAACTGTGAGTAATGCTCTTCACTATAACATTAGGACAGCTTTGACATCACTAGGCTATGGGAATTTTTCACCTGCATCATGATCAGATGGGATCACCATTATATATATTTTGCCTGTTGTTGACCAAAACATTGTTGTTTGGTGCCTAACCACATTCAGAAAACACATCCTTAAATCTATCTATTGATCTCTTGAAATGATAAAAAAAAATTGTCTAAATAGAATACCTATCAATTATTTCTATATTTCCAAACTTATATGACAAATATGCATACAAACATATATAATTTGCATCTTGAATTATATATTGTCTACTGGGAATATAAAGACATTATTCTCATAATGTTTTGCCATATACGACAAGTCATATATGGCATATATACCCTTTCTTTGGTATCAGGCAAAAGCAAAATCTGATTGAAATAAAGTAATCTGCAGTGAGTAGAATTAAGTACGTAAATGTCAGCTTCAAGAACTCCTGGTTACAAATTCCAGGTTCACTCTCTCACTAGGTTGTAGAGAAATTATTTTATTTCTCTGTAACTTAGGCTTATAATCTGTGAAATGGGAAAACAATAGACAATACCTCACATGACTGTCCCAGCAGTAAACAAGATCATACGTTGAAACTACTCAATATCTTTTCTAGCACTAGATAATGAAGAATTGCCAGTCGGGTCTTATCTGATACTTGGCACAAAGGACAATTTGAAGTTATACACTGCAAGAATATTAATAACTTCCTTTTAGCCATGAATCTAAGAAAGGACAGAGCATCAAAGAGTTTTTAAAAGTGAAAGCTTACCCCACAAGTGAGAGAAGAAAACAAGGATTTAAATTGTATCAGAAACAATAGCTGGTTGCCTTACGGATGGCTAGAAAAATAACTGCACACAGGAGACCAGAAGAAAGAAGCTGCCAGTGGTTTGGATGTTGTTTCTGATTCTAATTAGCTTGGGAAGCTGGTAATAACTCTCACTTAGTACCGTGGGCCTTCCTTTAAATGCATCTTCCTCTAAGAATTCTGCCATGAAAAGCCCTCTCGTAAGGGGAACTGGCAAGACCCTCGGTACTCCTACAGGCCTTCCTTTTCTAAAAGCCCCTCCTGCCCTGGCGGATCACCCACCGATCAGCTGAGTTACTGTGTGACCATTTCTAATGGTGTGACCTGCTTCCAGGTAAGCTCTCCTCAGGGGCAGAGGCTTCTCACTGGCTCTTGTTTACAGTTTACCCTTACTGCCAGTGAAGGCCCCAGGCGCAAGTCACAGATAAAATCATAAGAGAATAAACATGACAGTGAGATTTGGGGAAAAGAAAGGAAGAAGCCAATGGGGGCAGAAACACGGGAGATGAGATGATACGGGATGTGATTCAGATCTTCCAAAGCCACGTTCAGAGCTTGGCCTTTTATTACACCAGATAGAGACTCGTTTCTTCCCTCCTTTTTTCTCTTTCTTTCCTTGTTTTTTACTTGTTTTTTGTTTGTTTGTTTGTTTGTTTGTTTGTTTTGTTTGTTTTGTTTGTTTGTTTTTAATTTTCTTTAAAAATATAATAGATGTGGCTGGATGTGAGGCTGGCATCTCAGAAGGCCCCGGAAGCCTTTCCTGCAGATTGGGTTGCTGCTCAGTTGCACTAGTAAACACGGGCAGCGGAGGTGCACACCTGGGGTAGCGTAGCTCCCAGCTCACTTTTGGTAAATCCCAAGTGAGGCACAGAGGAGGGCAGCTTGCTAACCTCAGTCACTCACATGTTAGGAGACTGAAGATCTGCAACACTGCACCCAGGGCAGGAGCAGGCATGGGTTCCAGGCAGCCCTCTTTACCCAAAATCTGCTTTCCAGTCTTCAAACAAACACCTTGACCCTCCCCAAGACTTAGAGTCAACCTTCAATGGCCTGAGCCAGGAACATCATTAGAGGACATCAAACACCAACTTTCTTCCAGCAGTGATACCACTTTACACCAAGTATTTACTGTCTCATGTTACTGACAAAGCCAGGTTCCATCACCCCTGGTATCAGGCAGGGCCTGACTTCTTCTAGACACTTACTAATACCCGGGACACCACTGGAATGGACCCCAAAGAAGAGATCATATACTTTCTCCCCATTTTTTCTATACTGATTCAGCTAAGGACCAGAGAGGGTAAATGATTTGACCAAGGTTTGCCCTATCATGCTGGAGTGAAATCTAGAAACAGGTGCTCTTGACCTGAGGTCTAGGTACTGTTGTGAGAAGAAAACTTTATTTTACTTTTCTTTTACCTGCTTTTTTTTTTTTTTTTTTTTTGCTTGTTTTTTGAGTATTTTTTGTTTGTTTGATTGTCTGGTTTTGTTTCATTCTAGGGATTGAACCCAGGGAGTTTTATGGTTGAACCACATCCCCAGCCCTTTTTATTTTTTATTTTGAGACAGAGTCTTGCTAAATTGCTTAAGACCTTGCTAAGTTGCTGAGGCTGGCCTCAAACTTGCAATCCTCCTGTCTCATCCTCCCAATCACTGGGATTACGGGTGTGCACCATTGGAACCAAATTTCTTCTCTTTTCTTTTCTAATGCATTGGAAATACTGGAACAATCCTCAGTGGCAGGGTTATTTTCAAATAGCCAGGTTTTCATCGTACAATGCGCGGACCTTCTCATACTTCTTCTGTGATGTTAGCAAAATAGAAAGAGTTGTTCCTCTTCTTTTCCTACTTTCTCCCCCATGTCCAAACTCAGGCAGTGGAGAAATCCTGCCTTCTCCATGCAACACACACATATGCCTTGACTTAGAGTCAGACTTGAAGTCTACTGAATAACCCATTAAGTGCAACACACACAGGATGGACACTGTTTAAATCTTATTACAGTTCAGTTTACCGTAACTTTAGTGAGCACTAATGATCCCCAAAGGCAATGACGCTGCCCCCTGGTGCAGCTCCCAGTCCCAAACATCTTAGAAAAACAAACAAAAAGAAACTAGATCCATATTTTTCATGTCTATTAACTTTGCAACATGTGGTAACCATGTAGGTTACTGTAATAGGAAACTGTTATAATTAAGCCCTTTTCTCCCTCTGCTATGCTGGAGCAGAGAATCTGCCGGGAGCGATAAGAAAGTTCTGTTCTACTGAATGTTTTGACGTTGTCTTTTGAAATTTACAGCTATAGAATATAAAACCTTTTTTATTTGGGTTATGGGAGATGGAAAATTGTATAAGCAATTACATGTGAATTGGAAATGCAATATTAAATGTTGAACAAAGGGTATATTTTCTCCTAATTCCAGTGAAGCCGCATTTTTCTAATGGACTCCCATGATTCAAACATATATAAAGAGGAAAAAAAAAATAGGCTTCAATCTTCTAGTCAGTTATAAGACCCTGGTGTACAGAGAAACTTTGTAACAGCATGGGAGTTATAATCCCCCAGCAGGAGGATTAGAAATTTGCAATGAGAGAAGTCCTTAATCTTGCACTTACATAACTGCACATTTTTAAGATTTAAATTGTACAAATCAAAAAAAAATGAAGATCATTTTGTTCTTTTCTAAAGGGTACTCATAGATAAATGATGACTGGTTAGAGCCTATTGAACGTTTGAAACATTTGTAGAATGTAATTTATTCATACCAAATACATCAGAAAAGTAACTCTAGTGTTAAATTACAGTGTGTAGAAATTAAAAGGCAGAAGTGAGCAGTTGGGTTTAAATGGATGCTCTGAGGTTTGCAGAAAATGTCAAAAGAGTTCAAATGTTCATAATGTGAAAGTAAATATTTGGGCATACTGCAGGAAGGCTTCATCCCAGAAAAGAGAATATGGCTCTTCATGGGATATGTAGACAGGAGTGTTTAGTCTAGCTCCTGTAATTCCTATATCCTTTATTTATCTACAATTATGCCCCAAAGGTGCTATTCTTGTTCTCCCTCTTCCTTGTTCATCTAGTTTCCCCATGAAGTTCCTTCTCCTGTGAATTCAGTCAATCATTGTTTTCCTTTTTCTTAATGATTTTGATTCACATATCAGAAAATTCGCTGGATCAATGAGGCTTCTATCCCAAGGTCCTGAAGATGAAAGTTTAATAAGGAGCATGGAGGAAACCGAAACATCTACCACAATGCCTCCCTGTTGGTGGGGCCATAGTCACAAAGAACACAGGGGCCAGCAAAATGTGACTTTGCAAAGGATTGGCTTCAACCTTGATCTTAGTAATTGCAGCCAGAGAACACAGGTGTATTAGTCAGCTTTTTCACTGCTGTGACTAAAAGGGTTTGACCAGCACCATTATATAGTAGGAAAGGTTTGAGAGCTCACAGTTTCAGAGATCTCAGTCCATAGACAACTGGCTCCATTCCTCGGGGCTTAAGGTGAGGCAGAACACCATGGTGGAAGAGTGTGGCAGAGAGATGCAGCTCACATCATCAGGGAGGAGAGGGAGAGAGAGAAAGAGAGAGAGAGAGAGAGAGAGAGAGACTCCACTCTCCAGATTCAAAATATATACCCCATAGCCACGGCCCAATTCACATCTCCTCTAGCCACACCCTACCACTTCAATTAATCCCTATCAGCAGATTAATTCACTAACTGGGTTATGACTCTTAGAACCCAATCATTGATCCTCTGAACCTTCCTGCATTCTCTCACATGTGAGATTTTGGGGGACACCTCACATCCAAACTGTAACATGGGGGAATTATTTTCCTGTGGTTTGAAATTTTAAATAATACCGCTCCTTAGATCCAAACTGGCATCTGGAACTTACCGCATTAGAAAATCTAAAATATCATATTAAACTACAGTAAGAAATATATGTATTGAACCAAAACAAAGAAAAAAAAAAAAAAAAAAAAAAAAAAAAACCTTAGCAACAAAGACCAGGATGAAAGAGAAATGTTAAACCTTTAAGGGGACAATGACTATGTCCACATTCTGTCCATAAATTTTTCTGATAATATAGTTTGTATCTAAATTGTTCTCCCAAAAGCCCGTATATTAAAAGCTTTGTCTCCATATAATAGGAGAGGTCTCATGGAAGGAAGTTAGGTCATTGGGAGGGTGCCCAGTGACCCAGGACTCTGTCGCTCCCCTACCCCGAGGTGAACAATCTCCTCTACCAGGAACTCCTGCCACAATGTGTGTACCACCACTACCCAAAGCAATGAAGGTGATTTATCATGGAATGAAATCTTCAAAACCATGAGCCAAACATAAAACTTTCCTCTTTTTAAGTGGATTTATCTCAGCTATTTGTTACAGTAATAGAAACTGGCTAACCCACCTAACATCCACATTGCCTGCCACCTAATAAATGTCAGAGAAGCTAAACAATAAGGTCAGTACACTTCTTCCTTCAAATGGAAATGGAAGAATGCTTAGGGCAATATATCTTTTGCTTTTGGGGGAGATGCTGGTTTCTTAAAGAGGACATTAAGTGTATTAACCATACTGAAAAAAAAAAAAACAGAAAAAAAGTAGAAAAATAAAATTAAAAGTGCACATTCTTAAAGACTCTATGTATTTATCCATCTAAATGGTGGAGAAATAAGAATATATAGTAGCACACTAATATTTGGGGAATTTTAATAAAGTATAACCAGTATGATATTTCTTTTTTTTTATTGTAAACAAATGGGATACATGTTGTTTCTCTGTTTGTACATGGAGTAAGGCATACCATTTCTGTAATCATACATTTACATAGGGTAATGTTTGATTCATTCTGTTAATTTTACCCTTACCCCCACCCCTCCCATCCCTCTTTTCCCTCTATAGAGTCCTTCCTTCCTCCATTCTTGCCCCCCTCCCACATCCCATGATGTGTCATCATTCGCTTATCAGCGAGATCATTTGTCCTCTGGTTTTTTGAGATTGGCTTATCATACTTAGCATGATATTCTCCAATTTCATCCATTTGCCTGCAAATGCCAAAATTTTATTATTCTTTATGGCTGAGTAATATTCCATTGTATATATATACCATAGTTTCTTTATCCATTCATTAATTGAAGGACATCTAGGTTGGTTCCACAATCTGGCTATTGTGAATTGAGCAGCAATGAACATTGATGTGGCTGTATCTCTGTAGTATGCTGATTTTAAGTCCTTTGTGTATAGGCCGAGCAATGGGATAGCTGGGTCAAATGGTGGTTCCATTCCAAGCATTCTGAGGAATCTCCATACTGCTTTCCAGAGTGGCTGCACTAATTTGCAGCCCCACCAGCAATGTATGAGTGTACCTTTCTCCCCACATCCTCGCCAACACCTGTTGTTGCTTGTATTCTTGATACTTGCCATTAGGGGTGAAATGGAATCTTAGGGCAGTTTTGATTTGCATTTCTCTTATTACTAAAGATGTTGAACATTTTTTTCATATGTTTGTTGATTGCTTGTAGATCTTCTTCTGTGAAGTGTCTGTTCATTCCCTTAGTTTATTGGATTATTTATATTCTTGGTGTAGAGGTTTTGAGTTCTTTATATATTCTGGAAATCAGTGCTCTATCTGAAGTATGAATGACAAAGATTTTCTCCCACTCTGTAGGCTCTTTCTTCGCATTGCTGATAGTTTCCTTCGCTGAAAGAAAGCTTTTTAGTTTGAATCTATCCCAATTATTGATTCTTGCTTTTATTTCTTGTCTATGGGAGTCCTGTTAAGGAAGTCTGATCCTAGGCTGACATGTTGAAGATTAGGACCTACGTTTTCTTCTATAAGATGAAGGGTCTCTGGTCTCATTCTGAGGTCCTTGATCCATTTTGAGTTGAGTGTTGTGCAGGGTGAGAGATAGAGTTTTAGTTTCATTCTGCTGCATATGGATTTCCAGTTTTCCCAGCACCATTTATTGAAGAGGCTATCTTTTTTCCATTGCATATTTTTGGCACCTTTGTCTCGTATGAGAAAATTGTATTTATTTGGGTTTGTGTCCATGTCCTCTATTCTCTACCATTGATCTACCTGTCTATTTTGGTGCCAATACCATGCTGTTTTTGTTACTATTGCTTTGTAGTATAATTGAAGGTCTGGTATTGCAATACACTCTGCTTCACTCTTCCTGCTAAGGACTGCTTTAGCTATTCTGGGTTTCTTATTCTTCCAGATGAATTTCATGATTGCTTGCTCTATTTCTCTAAGGTACATCATTGGGATTTTAATTGAAATTGCATTGAATCTGTATAGCACTTTTGGTAGTATGACCATTTTGACAATATTAATTCTGCCTATCCAAGAACATGGGAGATTTTTCCATCTTCTAAGGTTTTCTTTAATTTCTTTCTTTAGTGTTCTGTAGTTCTCATTGTAGGGATCTTTCACCTCTTTTGTTAGATTGATTCCAAAGTATTTTTTTTGAGGCTATTGTGAATGGGGTAGTTTTCCTACATTCTCTTTCTGAAGATTCATCACTTATGTATAAAAATGCATTGGATTTATGAGCATTGATCTTGTAACCTGCTACTTTACTGAATTCACTTATGAGCTCTAAAAGTTTTCTGGTGAAATTTCTGGGTTTCTCTAAATATATAATCATGTCATGTGCAAATAGGGATAGTTTGAGTTCTTCTTTTCCTATTCGTATCCCTTTAATTTATTTTGTCTATGTAATTGCTCTGGCTAGAGTTTCAAGGACAATGTTGAAGAGAAGTGGTGAAAGAGGGCATCCTTGCCTTGTTCCAGTTTTTAGGGGGAATGCTTTCAGTTTTTCACCATTTAGAATGATATTGGCCATGGACTTAGCGTAGATGGCCTTTACAATATTAAGCAATGTTCCCACTATCCCTATTTTGTCTAGTGTTTTGAGCATGAAGGGGTGCTGTATTTTATCAAATGCTTTTTCTGCATCTATCGAAATAATCATGTGATTCTTGACTTTAAATCTGTTGATATGGTGAATGACATTTATTGATCTCCGGATGTTGAACCAAGCTTGCATCCCTGGGATAAAACCCACTTGATCGTGGTGCACTATCACATTAATATATTTTTGTATGCGATTTGCTAAAATTTTGTTGAGAATATTTGCATTGATGTTCATTAAGGATATTGGTCTGAAATTTTCTATCCTCGATGTGTCTCTGTCTAGTTTAGGTATCAGGGTGATTTTGGATTCATAGAATGAGTTTGGGAGGGTTCCCTCCTCTTCTATTTCATAGAATCCTTTGAGAAGTATTGGAATGAGCTCTTCTTTAAAGGTTTTGTAGAACTTGGCTGAGAATCCATCTGGTCCCGGACTTTTCTGTTTGTAGGCTTTTGATGACTTCTTCTATTTCATTGCTTGAAATTGATTTATTTAAGTTGTGTATGTCCTCCTGGTTCTGTTTAGGTAATTCATATGTCTCTAGAAATTTGTTGATGTCTTGGAGATTTTCTGTTTTGTTGGAGTATAGATTTTCAAAATAGTTTCTAATGATGTTTTGTATTTCACTTGTGTCTGTTGTGATATTTCCTTGTTCATTCCAAATGTTAGTAATTTGAGTTTTCTCTCTCTTTCTCTTTGTTCGTGTGGCTAAGGGTTTATCAATTTTGTTTATTTTTTTCAAAGAACCATCTATTTATTTTGTTAATTTTTTCTATCATTTCTTTGTTTCAATTTTGTTGATTTCAGCTCTGATTTTAACTATTTCCTGTCTTCTACTATTTTTGGAGTTCATCTCTTCTTCTTTTTCTAGGGCTTTGAGTTGTAGTGTTAAGTCATTTATTTGTTGATTTTTTCTTCTTTTGTTGAATGCGCTCCATGAAATAAATCTTCCTCTAAGACTGCTTTCATAGTGTCCCAGAGATTTTGATATGATGTGTCTTTGTTCTCGTTAACTTCTAAGAATCAAAAGACTATCAGATTGGATTAAAAAGAAAAATTCAACAATATGCTGCCTGCAAGAGACTCATCTCATAGAAAGAGATTCCCACAGACTAACGGTGAAAGGATGGAAAAAAACATACCATGCACATGGACACAGCAAAAAAGCTGGAGTATCCATCCTCATTTCAGATAATGTGGCCTTCAAGCCAAAACTAGTCAGAAGGGATAAAGAAGGACATTACATACTGCTTAAGGGAAGCATAAATCAGCAAGACATAACAATCATAAATATCTATGCCTCAAACATTGGCTCATCCATGTATGTCAAACAAATCCTTCTCAATTCCAGAAATCAAATAGACCACAACATAATACTAGGCGATTTTAACACACCTCTCTCACTACTGGACAGATTTCCAAACAAAAATTGAATAAAGAAACCATAGATCTCAATAACACAATCAACAATTTAGACTTAACAGACAGATATAGAATATACCATCCAACAAAAAGCGAATACACTCTTCTCAGCAGCACATGGATCCTTCTCTAAAATAGATCATATTTTATGCCACAAAGCTAATGTTAGAAAATACAAGAAGATAGAGATACTACCTTGTATGCTATCAGATCATAATAGATTGAAATTAGAAATAAATGACAGAATATAAAACAGAAACTTCTCCAACACCTGGAGATTAAATAATATGCTATTATATGATGAATGGACAACAGAAGACATCAGGAGGGAAATAAAAAAAATTCTTAGAAGCATGATATTTCTTGAGTGCTTCAAAAGTATATATTTAATGAGAAACTCTTTATTATAATATGTAAAGAGCCTTCATAAATCATTAAGAAAAAGACAAAGAATGTGTTTGAATGGAAAAATAACATATAATATATTCAGATATGCACTAGTGATCTGAGAAATACAAATGAAAACAATAGAATATCAAAGCACGCTGAAAACAATAAAAGACACAAAAAGAGAAAAGAAAGGAAGGGAGGAAAAGAAGAAGAAAGAAAGTAAAATAGCAAGGAAGAAAGGAAGAAAGAAAAAATAAAAGGAGAAATGGGAGGGATGAGACTAAGAGTCCAACTAATGAGGAATCTGACAGTTTCTGACAGGAATGCATACAGTCGGCCCACTTTGACAAACTGAGTGGCAATATCTTCTAAAGGGGAATATCTCCTGCCTTATTACCCAGCAATTCTGCTCCAGTCTCAAAAGTACTCACAAGGACATTCACCAAAATTATCCACAAAAGGCACATTTCCAGAAATATTCACAGCAATGCAAGTTTTAATGCTAAAATGCTAAAAACAATCTAATGTCCACTCGCAATGAATGGAAAAATAAATTGTGGCATATACACACAATACATTACAATAATGATAATGAAGGAACTCAGGGATACAACACAAGATCAGTGCATCTTACAAAGACCCAATTAAATAAAAGTATTTCCATACAAAAAGGTAGATAAAAAGGATTACAATGTCCCTAAAGTTATAATTGTTCATGTTAATCTACAGTTTGGCTGCTTGGGTAGGGGAACAAGGTGGGCACTGATTGGAAGGGGTTCAAGGGAAGCTTTGGAGACAGGGGATGCTAAGACTCTGGTTCGTGATTTTGGTGTTAATGACTCAGTTTTGCTTATAATAGTCAAAAATCATTACCTTGTATGATTAATTCAATGTTCTACCTATATTTTATTTCATTCAAACTTAACTCAAAAATAAATTTATGAATCATTGATGAGAACCTTTTCACAATGATGTGTATTTCTTGAGTTGATGTGTTTGTTAATGTGTAGTAAAAGGAAAAATATTTCTATCTAAAGAGAAGTCCAAGAACTTACCTTGTAGATACCAGTACAATTGATATTTAAGAAAGTAAAGTCTTCCTGTCTTAAACCTATTTTCAATTTCTGAAACCACTCTAAATGGAAAAGTTAATTGTCCTAACTCATAAAATTTATGTTTAGAGTATCATTATCTAAACCATTATGTGTCTCCAGTTGAAGAAGAACTAATTGTAGCCATCAAAACATGCTAGGAGCTATCATGGAGAAATAAAATTTCAGGACCTTAAAATAACAAGGTTTATTTCCCACTTGGCACTGCTGTACACCACAGCCATCAGGGAACTTAGTTCTCTCTATTGTAGGATTTAGACCCTGGAGGAGCTGCCAATGTTGCTGACCACTGCAAAGGAAGGAAAAAAGGGAGCGTAGTTCAATGTTCACTTCCTTTGAACGCTTTTCCCTTATGAGTGACACCCATCAGGACCATTCATATTTGACCACCCAAAACAGGTCAGAAGACCACACAGCACCAAGGAGGAACAGACCTATAAGCCTGACCTCTGCCTGGAAGAAAATCTCCAGTGATCAGGAAATAACACTGTCATAGATCCACCATGTGTTCTCACATCTCTGAGCCTAATCAGAGCACTCTAACAGCGGGAACCATCCCAGACAGAGGTGGGGCAATTGCACCTGGGTCACCTAGCCCCCGCTTGCAGTAGTGCCTGATGTAAGACCTGTGGTCCCTGAATACTTAGCCACTGAATGAAGACAGCTGAGGGTAGAATCCAGTCTTTGAAAAGGATATCAATGTTTCATATAAAAAAATGCAAAAAAGAGAGAGAGAGAGAGAATCTATGAACAATATTTATAAACCACTTAATAGCCAGTGAGAAAACAAGAGAAAAGAAGTGTCAAAGGGATACCATAAAAGTAAAAAAGTAGGTAAGTACAAGAGGGACAAATTCAAGTGACTATCCTGGCCAAGTATATGTTCTAAATGAGCCAAAAGAATCAGAGATGAGATGATAACAAGGGCAAGGGCCTGTGGCAAGCAAAATAATACCTTCTTCTTTTACAAGCTGCAGTCATTACTCAGTTGCAGCTAATCAGGCCTTACAGGGATAGGAGTTCACTCTTTCAGAACTTTTCAGTGTTTTTAGAATGTTGCCAAAGGTCCAGCATTTCAAGTAATCAATCTCAAATTTTAAGCACCCAATAAGCCAATCAAAACATCTCTACTCCCCAGATTTAGACTTCAGGTTGTGGATTTGTAACTACACACTCTTGTTATAGGCGACGCACAGAGAACAATTGGTTGGGGAGAGCGGTGATCTTACTGGAACTGAAGGTTGAAACCCGATGGTGGGGAGGAACTTCAGAGGGAGAGCCTTATTTGTTTTCCTTTGAAACTTGCAGAAATGTTAACACAAGTCAAGGTCCAGTGAAAATAGGTGCAAAAACTGAATTTTAATTTTTCCAAAATTTAAGCTGGGCTTGAAAATTTCCAAGCACTCATTGCATCCTGTCTACAAGACAAAAAAAAAGAATTTTCTTTCTCAGTACACACTGCTTATTTGGTGGGATCATAGTTCAGGGGAAGGGACATAAAAGAAGGAGTGTGCACCCGAGTGTTTTGTTGTTGCTGCTGTTGTTAAACTACTCAAAACTCACTGGTTTTCATCATCATCAAACATTTATTTGAGCAAATATATTGCAAAAGTTTCAGTTCAAGTGAAGCAGATACAGTAAAAAAAAAAAAAAAAAGTTCCCATAACCTAAACATTTCAGAATCAAGTAAGGAAAAAAAAAAAAGTGCCTCTCATTAAGTATTTAATTTAATTATTTTCCAGTGCTTGGGGCTAATAGTGCCTGAACACATAGTTCTCCTTAATTTCATTAGCAGGCATTTATGAGTCCCTGCTGTGGGTGGATATGGAAGAAATATAAACTTTAGGGTATTTTTCTTTCTTACTAAGATAAAATGCAAAACAATTCATTGTAATTTTCAAGGTCAAAATAGAGCACTCTTTTGAGATTGCTTCTGGGAAGTATCCATCACCTTCCCAACAGAGGGAGGCATTATTCCAAATTTCTACAGCTCATATTCATCCACGGGTTATATTTTAATTTAAATGCATGCTCAAAAATTTCTGGGATATTAACTCTTCCACTCCAAAGATAGCTCAAAAGCAACCACTTGATTCTAAATTTAGAACTTATTTCCACTGGTTTCATATTCTTTGTCTATCTCCACTGTCAGAGGAAGACATTGAGGATGCCAAGATAAAAAGCAGAAGAGTAAAACCTTCTAGTCTTCTTTGCAGAGTTCTGATAGCCTTGTTCAATTGCACATGCCTAGGGCTCATTTGCAACAAAAACGGTTGAGTCATGCAGGGCCATTCGTCATTGGTCATCTCCAGTTTTTAACACCCTTGAAAGCCTGCAAAGTAACTGATTAGGCAGAGGTGAATTCTGTGTCCAGTGGGGATTCCCTGAAAACTCTCCTATGGATTGTGCAGTTGAACGTCCCTTGATAAACAGCAGGAAATAGATTACTGATCGTACATGACATGGCAGTTCCTCGAAGTAATAAGCATTTACTCAGTTTGACAGTTTACACACATCTGGATGCTCAATGTGCAAGTTCAGTGAGGTTTAATGATCCCGTGTGAATACATTCCTCAGGTGAAAGGATGAAGACAGAATAGACCACAGAAAGGCAGCATTTTCAGAAGAACCTCTGCCTCTCCTGTTATTCCACAGAGAAACAAGAATAATATTCCTAGTATTTGTCTTATTTTGTCCTCACTTCATTCGATCTCTGGCATTAAATTGAATGGATGAAAATCCAGCTTCATCATTTAAGGGACATTGTATAAGTCACTTAACCGAAATGTACTTTAATTCCATCATCAGTAAAAAGGGATTCTTACAGTACTGGCTTTGGGAAGTCATCACACGAACTGAGAGATTGTCTTTTGAGAGTCTCTCACAGTACTTGGCACCAAGTAAGAATACAGGAGCTGCTGACACAGTTAATATTACCGTTGCTATTATTATTATTATTACTACTATTATTATTAATGTTATTTTTAATATTATTTTCTATTTCCAGAATGGAGTACTGGTTCACCATAACTATTAATTTATTTAAACTTGGGTGTTTGAGTATTTGTAATTTCCTTCTTTTTCTTCAAGAACATAGGCTTGTTTATTCCAACCTTCAGTCATTTCCATAACTAAAGGATTTCCTCCCCAAGTCCTTCTGGTTTCTATCACTCTTGATACTGCTTCAATAAGGAGAAAATGCACACATATATACTCACATTCTCTGTCTGTCTCACACACACACTACACACACACAAATGCAGGCCTGTGGTTCTTTTTTGCTCTCTTTATGTTCATTGTACAACAGCTTATTTTCATATGATAGCCCTGTACTTGGTCTTAGAATGCCTTTGCAATTATAAAAAGAGAATTTGTGTGTATCTCAGATGCATGCTGTGAAAGTCTGTGAGGAGGTGCGAAGGGCATATAACTTCTAGGATTTTCCATTGTTGGGGTGGTGGGTGCTGTTATACTGCAAGTTTAGTAAGTGGTATGAAAGCTTTTGAAAATGCGCCCTCAGGGCAGATCTGAAAGGCTTGCAACAGGAGCCCTCTACAAACAACCACCACCTTCCACAGACACTGCTCTCTTATTGTGCCAAACCTGTCAGTCAGTTTTCTCCTCCTGGTTTTGCCACCAGCCTGTTCCAGGTTTGGCCAGCCATCTCTGTGCAGGTTCATGATGGACACAGTCCATTCCTTGGGCTTCATTCCTGCCACACTGATCGACATCTGATTTCTTACTTGGATTTTGATTGACAGTCTTTCCAGACTGTGGCTTCTAGTGCTTCTCTAAGGAGCATAAAGGCTTAGCCCAGTCCAACTTATCTTCGGGAGTATTTTCTCTTCAGAGAATTAATTGCGAATCAGGGATTGCTTTCTCCTCAGTGGCTTCTGAATCCATGTTGCACAGAAGAGGATTTGGTTTCTGATCCTTTACCACTCCTACCTCACATGAATTTCCATACAGCAATTTAAGTATCTAATTTTTAAAAATCATATTATTCCATCAATACTGGCTTACAGGATGTAACAATTTCCTTCAGAGTTCATGCCCAGAAGGCTGTTATCTGAGTTCAGTTAGTGTTTCAACAGTTAATTGATCAAATTCTGCCAATTTTCATTTTCTATAATTCACTTTTATTCAGGGTTGATACATTGAAAGAAAATGTGGAGTGATTACCATTTAACAGCTGCTGCACAAACCATTTACAGAGAATTGTTTTTTTGTTTTCTTCACCAAAGCATGACTTTGGGATATGATGCCCTCCCATGATCTTTCTGAACCTGGGTATATCAACAAGCTCTGACATCGATTACCCCACCTGCTTGCAAGAAAAGCCTGGGCCATGCAAAACAACAGGACACGTGTAGGCAAACAGATCATAAGTCAAATTCCAGCTCAGCTCCTTCTAACTGATGGGAACTAAGGCAAATTCATATGCAGTAGGTACTTCACAAAGCTCATACACAAATGACTCCTTTTGTCTACATGTGGGGCTTCAGTGGAAGTTAAATTATGTCAAATTTTTGCACATCATTCAATTGTGTATGTGTGGGATTGCCTTCCTAGTAAATACCTGATGAAAGAATCCTATTACCTTCATAACTGTGGAAAGAGTGAGATGGGACAGAGGTACTGAAACCTTAGGTTTACAGCTGGAGTTTAAAAGTACAAAATACTAAATAGAGACAGAATAAAGTAATTTTAAAAATTCTCGAGACTGATCAATATAAGCTTCACTCATAAGATGCCCACTAACTCCAAGACTGCCTGGGCACAACAATTGAGAACTTTTGTGCCTATGAACTTTGTGTCCCATTAATCTGTGCATTCAAATCAGAAAGGAATCGAACCTAGAGCTTGGCTTCCCCCTCCTGCTTCCTCTCTACTATTTTTATAGATTCTATTAGCTGCTGTGCTTGAAATTACAGCCCCTGAGGATTTGAGTTGGATCTTGTTTGTCCCTATAATGTGACTGCCAATCTCCTGCCCCTAGTCAGCTGTGGGGAGCTGTATCAGGGCTCCCACTTAAATTCACCTGCAGCCCAACCAACGTCCTAATGTGCTCTATCACTCACTCTCAGCCAAGGAACTAAAATTAGCCTCTGGCTTCAATTGCTTTTTTGAAAAGGAAAAGTAGAATTGAGAAAGAGAAAGAACAGAAGGCCATCTCCATTCCATCCAGCTGTATTTGGGGATCTTCTCCAAGGGAAATGTCATCCTTCAATCAAGATCACCCAGGTCACCCAGGGAGTTTGCACATTCAGGTGGACATGCTGGTTCTGCTTTCTCCTACTCCATGTCCCCTCTATGATCCTGCATTCTCTCCTGTCAGATGTGAAAGTATAGTTCACTACCTTTTAAAGTGGCAAGAGAAGTTTTCTGCTCCTTGCTGACGAGAAGAGATCTGGTGAGACTGTGCAATTCAGAGATCCCAGACAGATGGGTGTTAAGCTTCAAGATACACATTTTTCACATGTTACCTAACATTTGTATACTTTAGACTGGGAATCAGCCAGGGGGACCATCCTGGTACAGTCTTCCTGGATCCTGATGTTGAGGGCCCAAAATAACTCAGGCTACAATTCATCTCAGCATCTCTTCCCACTGCCCTGACTCCAGTCCCCAAGTCCCTCAACAATGCTGTGTTCTGGCCGCACCAAATTATCTTATCTACCCCTACCGTGCATTGCCTCCTCTACAAATAAACTTTTATTTATATTCCTGAAGTGTCAAAATATCTTTCCTCTGTTCAATTTTGCACTTATATGTGAACATCATTGTAGAATGACATTGACTTAAAATGGTTTTCCTTGAGTTTTGTATTCTACACAGAATGCAATTTTTTAAAATAAAACAGTCTTGAATGCTTGTGACTCCCCACTTATTATGACATGACATATTTTAGTCCGTATACTTATTATAGAGATAATGGTAATGATGACAATGGTGATGGTGGTGATGATAATGATAATTTAGGTGCATGTCTTATTTTTGACATTAAAAGATGAAGTTATTAGAGAAGGAGCTGAGTGTTTGTAAGTGCTCTCACCTCCTCACATGTTGAATGGCACATAATAGGTGCTCTACAATGCTGGTTGAGCTGGGTGGAGTGATGCGGAGAGAAAACTCAAACAAGCAACCCAGGCTCTTGGTATCTTTGGTGTTCGAAACTTGAGAGTTGTTTTCATTGCAGAGACTTTTCTTTAGACCTTTTCTCCCATCTTTCAAAAATAGATTGTATCTTCGGAAACTACCAGAGTAAGGGTAATTGAAGGCTTACAAATGCAAAAGATATAGGCTTTACATTTTGAACAATTTCTTTACATCAATTTTCTTGTACTATTTTATGGCCGGGATCTCTTATCTAAGCCAAAGCTAAGAGCATATTAAGCCGAGATTATTCATAGGTATTTTGAATCCCATTTGGCATTCAGAATTCTGATTATTTCTATTCTGTCTGACACACTCTTTCTTTAAAAAAAAAGTAAAATAAATGTAGCAAGAACCACTCCTGTCAAAGAAAAAAAAAAAAGATAGTGGGTTGTCTAATAATAATAATTGTGGTCGTTAAGATGTCCATTGTAGTTCATCATTTGGAACTTCCTTGAATTTTTATCTCTGGCAAATTAAAGTACAAGGAGGCAAGGAAGGTCAGTTATTACTCCTCTGTGCAACAGAGCATCCCTTTTTCAAATGTAGGTGGAACAGACCAGCAGCCAGTTACGATATTATAGAGAAGTAGAACAGGAAGAAGGGCAATGGAAACAGTCATGAAATACACCACAAAGTGCACAATTTTAATAACAGAAAAATGTGAATGGTTAAGTATTCCCCAGACCACAGAATGAGCAAGCTGTGTGTGTGTGTGTGTGTGTGTGTGTGTGTGTGTGTGTATTGGTGTTTTATTCTTGTTATTTTGTACTACTAATTGCTTTATTGGGGCACATGCCCTAATAATTCAAAAGTGATTATGTGCCCAAATAGACACATCAGAGGGGCATTTTATGATTTAGGACTTGACATTCAGAGACTTGGGAAGGGGCAACTGGGGAAAAAATGTGGGTCTGCTTCTTTTCAAGCTATTGGGAACTACTGGTTATCTTCACTCTTGCCTCCCATTCTCCCCCATACACCTCAAGAGTACCTACTATATCTGAAGCTCAAATATAAAAGGACCCACAGATCAAATGTCATGCTCTGTTATCTTACACACAAGAAATAATGAATTTCTAAATAGCTCAATCAATCCAGATGCTGCAAACTTGATTTTGACTTTTCAATCAAGATTACAATGCATTCACAATACTGAAATACCATACAACATTCATGTAATTGATCTAGTCAACCATCTACTACTATGACCTGGGATCCATTGCTGTAATCTGGAGCCATGTTGATTGTTAACCAAGTGGTTTCCAACTAAGATTGATCTTTCTACCCAGTGACTTTTGGAAGGCTCGGAGATATTTCTCATTCTTAAATCTTGAGGGATTAATGGTATCTAGTATGTAGTGCTGGGATTGATGGTAAATATGTTAAAATTCATAACAAATTGTCTGAACCAAAATATATGTTGTGCCCATGTAGAGAAACCTGATCTAGAGTCATTTTACTTATGTGGTGACCCATGGACCAACAGTACCAACATCACCTGGAATCTCACTAGAAAAGCAATGTTTCTTCTAGTCCACAAGGCAGAATGAGAGTCTTTATTTAGACAAGATTCCAGAAGATACATATGCTTTTTATAGTTTAAAAGACTTGGGTTAGCAGGGTGATCCTCCAGCCTTACTGGATAGCACAGATTTGAGGTAGGTTTCACATAGGAAAAAAAAAAAAAATTTACCCGTATCTTGCCATACCCTGGGAGATTCTGATTTAGTGATCTGGGAAAATATTCCTGGAAACATAATTTTTAAAAGTTTCTTAGATGATTTTAATATAATGTCAGCATTGAACTTTCCAATGTAACTCAGAGCAGATACTTGATTAGAGTGAACTGGTGTATTGGTGTGCTAAGAAAATTCTTTTTGCATTTTGTCCTAGAATATCATAGCACCACTTTGTACTTTCAAATATGTCCTGAGCTTGGAGCAAGCCATAGTGACTTAAAAATAAACCAAATCATAAAATGTAAAAGTTAATTGAATCTGACTTAAAATGAAGAACACTTCCTCAAAAGAAACCATGAAAATTTCTACCATAGAGTGGGAAAAATGATACTTTCAGTGACTATATGCAACAAAGAATTGGTACACGAGATGTTATGGTTCAGATATGAGGTGCTTTACAAAGGCTCATATGTAAGACTTCATGAAATTTTAGAGGTGAAATGATTAGATTATGAGAGGTATAACCTGATGAAACCACTGATATGGATTAACTGAGAGGTCAATGTAGGAAGGGAGGGTATGATTAGAGGAAACAGGTCACTGGGGGCCTGACTTTGGGATTCATGTTTTGTCCCTGCTTAGCTGAGATCTCTCTCTGCTTCAGATTGCCATGCCCTGAGCTGTTTTCCTCTGTCATGACCTTCTGCCATATTCTTCCTTACCTTGTGCCCAGAACTATGGAGTCTTTTAACCATGGACGGAACCTCTGAAAATGTGAGCCAAAGTAAGCTTTTTCTCCTCTACATTGTTCTTGTCAGGTCTTTTGGTTCTTTGGTGACTAATTAAAATATGAGAAATGAATACAGAACTCAAACACATATCAAGAAAAAAACAATCAAAGATAACATATTAAGGCAAAACACTTAAATATTTACCTCAAAAAATAAACCATGCAAAGCACTAGTCAGCATGAGAAAATGTGTTTAACATTATATTGGAGGAAATCCAAATTTAAAACAAAATAAACTGTCAATACAAACTAATGGATAAAATATAAATACTGATGATTCCAAGTAATGGTGGAATACAGAGAAAGCAAAATCCAGACCATAGCTAATGGAGAAACAAATTGACACAACTACTTTGAAAAACAATTGGCAGTTATGTGTGTTCATTTTCCATCACTAGAACAAATACCTGAGATAATCAACTTATAAAGAAAAAAAGGAATATATTGGCTTACGGTTTCGGAGTTTTATGTCCATAATCCACCAGCCATGTGGCAAGACAACACATGATGCTTTGAGCATGTTGTGAGGCCAAGCCACTTACATCAAGAGATGTGATATATAAAGCTGCTTTCCCCACCCTTTCCATTATAGCCGTTTCTGCCTCCCAACTACTGTCAGTCTATGAACATCCTAGCTAGCTATTGGTTCATCAGTCAGCTTGCAAGTATCCTTCTCCGTTATTGGTCCCCTGTTAGCCCGGCAGGATTCTTAAAGATAGCTTCACCGCCATCTTCTCTCTTGCTTTTCTCTCCCCCTGACTTACTTTCTTTCTCCTCCTCGCTTTCCACTCTCTCTAATACACAACCCTTTCTGGTTCCCTTTCTTTTCCTCTCATTTTCTCTCTTACCCTGCAGGGAGACACTCTGTTTGCTTAATAAACTCCCTTTTGTGATTCCCCGTGTCCGGCAAGATTTTCATGGGTTTCCTTACAAGAGACAAGGAGCAAAGAGAGAAAAAGAAAGGGACCAGAATATCACAATTCCTTTCAAAGGCACGTACTTCAGTGACTTAAGAACTTTTCATCAGCTCTCCCTCCTAAAGTTTCCAACACCTCCCAAAAGCACTAAGCTGGGAACCAAGTCTTTAACATATGGGATTTTGAGGGACTTTGAATATCTAAATAATTGCATGTAACAAGCTCCAAATGCACATATATACAACTCATGACCAGTACTTCAACATATATGTATATATATAATATATATATAATATATATATAAACCAATATAAATACATATATATGTTCACTAAAATAAATGCATTAAATTTTTATAGTCACATTATTCATAATAGATCAAAATCGAAAACTAACCAAATAACAAACAACAGAATGAGGAAATAAATTATAATATGGTTACAACAATAAAATATTATACAGCCACAAGAATAATGTTCAAAATTGGAAAAAAAAAAGAATAATTACTTCATTTATATGAATGTTAAAATCACGCAAAATTATTCCATGATATGACAAGTCAGGATAGTGATCCCCCTTGAGCAAGATGGCTTAGAAGTAAGAGAAAAGCAGATTCTGGTTGTCTGTAACACTCTTATTGCCTCTTGGGCTTGAGTGTCATGAATGCATGTGTATGTGTGTGTGTGTGTGTGTGTGTGTGTGATCTATTTAACTGCATACATAGGTACATTCTTTAATATTTATATATAATTATTATTAAATTGCCCTATATTGGATAATAATGTTCATAGCCACCCTAGACTGATTGGTCTCCATTCAACAGTCTAAGACCTGAAGGGCAGTCTTACAAAATCTTCAAGGACGGCATTCTCTCCATTAATCCTGAAGGATCTCAGACAGAATTGTGCAGTGATTTCACACTGGCCTTTTTTGGTATAGCCATTTTCAGCTTAGGCTGCACATTGGTATCACCTGGTTAGTTTCTAAAAACCCCTATAATTAAGTGAGTAACTTTACAAACTGTCCCAGTGACGATTATGTTCCATGAACTGGGAACCACAATGTGAGATCCCTCTTTCTTCAGCCTTCTGGACCCACTCCTTCAGTGCTCATTAGGACTCTCTCGGGTCCTTGATGACATTCAGTCATTCACTTTCACTCTAAATATTATGTACTATGCTAGGTCAGGGTTAGAAAAATACTTGGTAAGCCTCAGGAAGCAAAGACCATATTCTTTCAGTTCGATGCTATAATCTCAATGTCAAGCACTGGTACACATTATGGTCCTGGGAAGAACTGAGGATAACTGTAAGAAAATTAAGAGGAAAGTTAAGTTAAGAAGGAGGCAGGGGCTGGGTTTGTGGCTCAGTGGTAGAGTACTTACCTAGCATATATGAAGCCCTGAGTTAGATTCTCAACACCACATAAAAATAAAAATAAAATAAAATGCAGGTAAATGGTCACCTACCACTGAAAAAAAAAAAAAAAAAGAAAAAAAGAAAGAGGTAGCTCCATGAGGGGGTTGCACCATTTCTTTTATTAAAGTGAAGTGCTCCTTTCCTATTGTTAGTGCATCAGAAACCTTGACAATTCCAGAAAAGGAAGTTATTACAATAATAATAATAATAATTGTATTATTATATAATAATAATTGTAATAAAAACAACTATTATTATATAATTATTATATTTGCTATATTTTATTATTATTATTATTATTAACACAGCTAGAATTTGCCATTTTCCTCTCTCATTCTTCTTATCTTCCATGTTTTATCTTCAGTGTCTGGTCACTTACAATCGGTCAATACATATTTGTTGAATAAATTAATAATTGAATAAGTGAATTAAAATATTCTCTTAAGAAAGATAGGATGAATTCTCATTCACTGATTATCAAATACTCTCCATCCACATGTGAGTTGCCTCCTGCTCTTAGGCCACTTAGTAGCTGTGGTACATTATAAATGGTAGGCGTGATTATTTTATCTCAAAGATTAAATAAAACGTGCGGACCAGAGCGAGGAAAGAATATCCAAGGTCACGGGGCTATTTGGCAGAACTCAGATCCAAACTCAGAACGGTTGCAGTTTGGCGCCCCTGTTCTGGGCACCCCACTCCTCGGAGCAGCGGGGTAGTGATGAGCCTGGGACCTGATCCATCCAGACCCATCTGGCCTCTGCTCTTCTCTGGAGCTGATTGCCTTCCCTACGTACCTCCCCAGCACCAAGTTTTACATCCTCTCATCACTCATATTTGTTATTCAGCATCAAATTATCTTTATTAACAACACGCCGATTAAGATGTGATAGAGGTGCCACTGTGGAATCACGGTATGTCCTTGGAAAGTCAAAGGCAATCCCTCTCTTTCCAATCCTATGATTTTTATTTGAGTCTCCTAAGTTGGAAAAATGAATAAAATAAAATAAATGAGAATTTTGAGAATAGCCATTTCTTATAGAAACACTAGCCCAGATGTTGATGGAGAAGTAACTCAAATTTTTTGGCATTTGCTGGATTGTCTGAGACTTTTTCCTTTTCCTGTCCCTCTCCATTCTCTTTCTCTTCTCCTTCCTCTGCTTTCAACCACAGTCCCCAGAAGTCATGTCAGTCTGGCCTGAGTTGTTAGGAGCAACAGAAAACAAATGTGACTTTTTAACTTCTCACTAGATATAGATCTAAAGTTCTTACTTGGAAGTATTGGATTCGATCCATTATCAGGATTCCTTATGGTATGTTTTCTCCTTTGCTTAACTCCCATATGAGAGAGAGAGAGAGAGAAAGATTGATTTACTTATAAAGATTGGCCTGCTACCTTATAGAGACTGAGAAATTCTGAGGTCTATAGTCAGCAAACTAGGGCTATAGAAGAACCAAGGGAAGAGTTCTTGTTCAAATGTGAATTCAAAAATCACAAGACTGACTCAAAGACAGGCAGAGAAAAAAGTTCTTTTTCATGTAGTCCTTTATTCTATGAAGGTCTTCGACATATTGGATGACTGCAATTGATATTGGGAAGGGCAATCAACTTTCTCAATCTATCAGTTCAATGTTAATCTTATCTACAAACACCCTCCAGAACATACGGAAATAAAATTCAACCAAATATCTGGATACCCCCGGCCCAATCAAGATAACATGTAAAATTAACCATCATGACTTCCATTTTAGCAATTTAACCATAATTTCTTATAGTAATTTCATTGCCTGTCTGATGAACTCTGATAAACTTGTTCAGTAGCTTCAGTCAGATTTTCTGTTCTAGATTGCAGGGCCCAGAGTCCCCTTCCACACATGAATGTGTTTCTAAACCACCACACAGACAGACCAGCAGTTCACATTTATTCTCTTTAGATGTGACTCAATATAGTACCCCAAATAGGTAAAATTATCTTCCCTCAATAACGACTAAAATTGCATTTCCAAAACTGTGTTCAGAGCATGGTTGGTTCCATGATAGGTAGGTAGCAACTTGGTAGGTAAACAGTTGTCAAAGAGATAAGTATGAAATAATCTGCAAAATAGCTTCACCTCTAAATTATTGAGAAATGTCATATATTTTATCCTTCTCTTGGGCTTTATAACTTACTTTTTATAATGCATAATATGTAGCAAATTCTTTTAAATGCATTTGTTCATTTCTTCAATGGGAATCAATTCAATGCTCATCATGTGTAAGACACTTTTCTAAGCATAGGAAGTAATCTGCCTTCCTTATCCATAGGTCTCATATCCTCAAATTCAACCAATGTTAACCAAAAATATTTAGAAAAAAATTGTACTGAACAGCTACAGACTTTCCTTTTTGGCATCATTCATTAAATATTATAGCATAACCACTATTTGTAGAATAGTTACATTGTACATGGTATTATAAATAATTTAGAGGGGATTTAAAATATATGGGAGGGTGTTCATAGGTTATATGCAAAAACTACACCATTTTATATAAGGGATTTAAGCACTCAAAGATTTTGAATTCTGCACATATCCTAGAACCAATACTCTATGAATACCTAGCAATGATTAGTCAACATTTTCTTCACCCAGCATATGGAAAATTATCAGCAGATAAATATGTTTTAAAAAGGAACACAGCAACTATCAGAGAACATGAAGACTGATGTGATTAGGGAAATCAACATCCATCTCATAAAGATAACAAAAAAAGAACAATGGTGAATTGGCACGAGGATGTCTTTCAATTGTAGATGGATTGCACTGAGTTGATGTGGAGAATGTCATTCCTAAATTTCTCTCAAGTGGTTTCCTTAATATTTTGTGTCACTGTAAGGTGGGGTGGGGAGGGGTACTGATGCAAGTGGCAGAAAGGGCAGGTACAATTTGTGTGAGGGTATATCATAATTATCTTCATCATAATTATCATCCGCATTCTTATATTCAGACAATTAAACATATTCCACTTTTTAAATTTTAGTCCAAAATTTAATGCAACTATAGCACTGAAATGCATTGAATGTAATAAGAATGATTTATATTCAAGTTAACATCTAATAGTAATAGGTATGCTTCTGCTGTCTTAAAGGAAATACCTTCCTTTTGTGAATAGTATTTTCAGGCTTTATTTCTCCTCTTTAAAAAAAAATAGTCCTATGAAGAAAAATCTCTGCTTGCCATGGCCTATAATTTTGGAGGAGACGGTATGTTCTATTGTTAACGTCTACCTGAAACATTCATTAAATAATTGAGCATCAGAAAGAAAGGTTTATCTCCATATGAACTAATATACTTTCCATTTCTATAGTCTATGCATTAATCAAAACATTGACTGGTCCTTTTGGCCTTGATATCTAGGAAGCTCAGAATGAGATTTACTGCTAAAGTCACAATATTAATTTTTTAAGGATATGTTTTCCTTCCATTTCAATGCTATTTTTCTTTATGCCTGCTATTTTATCATATGCCACTTCAAATCAGCCTTGGAAATGGATGGAATATAAATGAATATATTAGTAAGCAACAGCATAAATAAATGGGAAATGAGAGAGAGTAATATGGAAATTGTAAGATCCGAAAGGGTAATTCTTCCTGTGTAAATTACAATCGGCAAATATAACTGGTGCCCCAGAAGGAATGTATCGCCCTAAAACAATGATTTGAAAATAGAAACAGAGATTTTTGACAATTATTAAGAGTGAGCGGAAAGGAAATGCATTAATAATTTATATGAAGAAAACACTAGAAATTGTTAAGATGGCATATATTACTAATACCACTGGTTACACTTTTTTTAAAAAATGTTGTGTTTTGACCAAGTGGGGAAACAGATACTGCTCTATAGGATTAGATGAAATGAAAATGGATGCAACTTTCTACAAGGCAATTTAGCAATATCTGTCAACATTTCAAACACATATATTTTTGACCCAGACACATTTAAAAATCTGTACAATACATTCACATAACCAAATGTACAAAGGCATTCATATTAAGACATTTATTGAAGTATTTGCTGGAATAGCAAAATTCTATGAACATTTTAAATATCTACCTAGTGTAAACCAAATAAATAATAGCATTTTCTTCTTCTCTCTTAATATATATGTGTGTGTGTGTGTGTGTGTGTGTGTAATGGAATTCTATGCAAGTAGCAAAAAGAATGGAGCTGATCTTTGTGAATAAAGATGAAATTTGTTTAAAGTGTCTAATTTAAAATTTTGCTAAATGTATGTTTACTTTTTGCTGTATTTACTTATAACAAACCAATACTTTGTACTTAGATATATAAACTAAGGTGACAGTGAAGACAGAGACAGTCAGGTAGAGAGATAGCCTTATCTATGCATAATACTCTTAATTTCATGCTTTCGGTGTTGGGGACTTAAGAGATATTCACAGAGTGACTTTTACTGTGTACCTGATTTTCATTCTGAGTCATTTAAATTTTTTTTAAGTACCTATAATTTTTATATTAACAAAAATGTTTTAGAAAATAAATATACTATAAAAGTTAAAACCATATCTTCCTCTATCTCCAATAAAATGTAGAGTATAGGGGGTTGTTTCTTCATGAAGATCACCAACATGCAAATGCATATGTCTAACAATATGTTGCAGAATACAGGAAAACTTACAGTTACCCTGCCCGATACTAAGCTCGATAGCATAAGGTTGAAAACTTTTCTTTTTAAAATAAAAAAAAAAATATTTTACTTTTGTTAATTAATTTTGTTCTAATAGGTTGTACATGATAGTAGAATGCATTTTGATAGATCATACATATATGGAGTGCAATTTCTGTATTTTCGACTGTTAACAGTGAAAGTAGCCTTGCCAATCAAGGAGAAATGTTTGTGGAGGTGCTAGAAGCTCCAGACACAAGGTATTTCTTCTCCAAGGAGGCACACAGCAGGATCCTAGGATAAATCTTCCTGTTTTCCTAGGTCTCTCTCCTACCCCTCCCCTCTCTTTTTCCTCCTCCTGCCTGTCTTTCTACATTCCTCCTTCTTCCCTCATCTCTGCCCCAATTTATATATTGAAACCCTTATTGTTCAAAAATGGCACAGGATTAGAAATAGTTGACTCCTTCATTTTTATATATGAAAAAAAGTAAGATCTATAGAAAAAGGAAACAACTTAGCCATTTTAAATAAGCAATTGCTATCTTATAGTTCTCCACAAAGTACCTATCAATGACTCACATAGTTAAAAATAGGAATTTACACACACACACTCACCCACACTGAAAGGTTAAAACAGGTACAATTTTTCAGTACTATATCTGGAAATTAGGACAAGGGCATTATCTATCCATCCCTGGCTTTACCCCTATCTCAACTTTAGTAAGAGTTAAAATTCTTATAAATCAATTATTCAGAGGAAGAATGGCTACCTCAAGTTAATTGACATTCAACTTATAATCAGATAAATATAAAATTCAGACCCAGCTCTTTCCCTTATTTGTTATGTAGGTTCAATTTGTCCAATACAAAGATGAGAACAGTAATACCCATCAAATGAAATTGTTCCATTGGTTAATAAAATAATTCTGTGTCAAAAGTCTGGCTCAGTTGAGGCACTTAATCCCAGGATTCTTAACCCAGAAGTTACCTTTGTGAGTGGCTCTGGTAGTCCTTGGAAGAAAAGAAAGCATGAATAAGCTCTTTGATAATGTGAGTGGGTTTTTTTTTTTTTTGTTTGTTTGTTTGTTTGTTTTGCATGGGAACCTTCTTCCCTTCAAGAAAACATTCATTTATTAAATTCTGAAAGTTGTCTATGTGTCCAATTATTTTAAGAAATCTTAAATAGAAGCCGTAATTATTAGTCTTTATAATGATTGTTATGACCCCAATATCATTACCAATATTTCACTACAAATAATATTGTTATGATTCTTAAAACTCAATTCCTTGAATATGAGCCAAAATTGGAGGATAAATCACCTTTAAATCATTGGAGGCTTTGCTTTTACCAGTTAGAATGTTCTAATTTCTTCTTATTAAATGAACTTTTGTGATCTTATTTCACTTTTATCCACAAAAAAGAACTCATTTCCCTCAGAAAAACAGGCTAATGAGATCTGCTTAATTTATAGCTAGGTCCATTTATGTGGGTGTTCCATTAATGGAGATGTCTGTGTAATTCAATAGAATCCTACTTGTGGCACAAACAGCAGATACTACTTCTTCCATCCACTCCAGATCCATTTAGTGCCTCATTCTCCAGGCACACAAACAAACCCTGTTTTACAAACTGCTTAGATGTTTGATTACATTGTGCCATGCATTTTGCTGTAACAAGAAGGGTGATTTAAAATCATTAGTCCCAAAATTTAGGCCTTGGTGTACTTTGAAGTCAAGGGGAACAATTTGTCAGCCAGTTGATCTTTTGCTTCTAACTCTACTTAACCAATCAATCGAATGTCAACAGAGCAGAGATAAATGGGAGGCATTTTACTATGTAGAAAATGGTACATGAATATAAATCCAACATCTTGCTTCATTTCATCTGCAGTTATCTTTGCAGTAACTGCTTTGGTGAACTCAAGGTGCTCTTTGCATGTGGGAAATGCTGGAAATGTTTATCGCACTCACTTGTAGCTGCTTGCTGTAAACCTTGCTTTGCTCCACTTTGGGGTACAGAGAACCACCATCGTCTCCTACTTTAAATGTAAACGTGGCAATACACAAAGGTTCTGATTCTTGACTAGTTGTTTACTGCACTATCGTTTCACACATATTTGACATTTCTTGACATGTTTGCAAAGTAAATCCATTCCTTAGTGAGTTCATTTGATTTTTGCTATGAACAAAGTGATGAAATTAGATTTTGAATGAAACTTCTCAATTAATAGATGTGGGTAGACCAGCTGTCCCAGTTACCTACTGCTCCATAAAACAAAACAAAACAAAACAAAAACAACAACAAAAAAAAACTACCCACATAATAATTGGCATAAAATAAAAGTCATAGGGTTATATTTCAGAATTTGTTGTCTCAGCAATTGAAACTGAATGGTGATACCAAAGATCACATACTGGCATTTAACTAGTGATGGACTATAGGGTCTAATATACCTTCACTTACACATTTGGTACGTTGGATGGCCATAATGACTGGAATCTCTGTCTGGCTGGAGCAGTTCGCATTGTCACCAACCACAGCCCATATGCCTAGTCCCCACAACAGGAAATATCAGATACATGGCATGTCAGGGCTCCCAGAGAGTTCCAAAAGGCTGTATTGGAAGCAGTAAAAGTTCTTACTTGGGTCGCAGAACACCACTTGCCATAGGTCAACCACTGAGGTCATTTCAGACTCAAGGGGAAAGGAAAATGACCTCACCTCATAAAGGAAGAAGAAATACGACACTTACGTCCATGTTTAATCCACCACATAAGTGGATTTTTGTTCTTCACATGAGCCATTATCAAATAATTCTATTGTCCCATCTCATGTGTTTATGAAATGTACTCGAATTTTCAGTCAAACAAGTGATGGTCAGGGGAAAAGGGTTGCTTGGTTGCATAGCTATTATGCTGATTTTCTACAATGGAAACCTGTATTTGCTTAAGTCTCAGCATTTATAATTTTTAAAAAATCAACAAATTATTTGTCACCTAAAAAGAATTTAGAAACTTCTTTGGAGGACTTTGATCATAGTTAGCTTTTTCATTTGGAGCTCCCCTCCCCCATTTACAGACTGAGAGAGAACTTTGGAAAATAACTGGTTTTCCATGGCTCTGTAAATAGAACATGATTAGGATGATTTTTATTGATATAGTGAAGGCATTATATATTTTGAAAGTGTTCGCTCTACTTTGATCTTAGATCTCAAACCATCTGTCTGTCCATCAACCTGGACTGGGGAACATGGTGCACTGGGTTTAGAGGTAGAAGGACTGGATTTGATTCTGACTTCCAACAGTGGTCAAGTGGCAAGATTCTGCCACTAGTTACCTTTGTCCATTTGTTCCAATAATGAAAATCTTCCTTAACCTTGGATTCTTTATCAATGAAGAAGTTAAATAACATTTATCTTATTGGTGAAGTGTGGGAATCAGTTACATGGGGAAGAAAAACTTTTTATATACAAATTAGCATTTATTATTATTTTGCCATTGGGATATTTTCTTATCTCTATTACCTCCTATCACACTCTGCTTAAAGGCCATGCTTAGAGTTCTTCTCCAGGAAAAAATCTCTGTAGCACCATTTAATTATTTATTAAATAATCCAAATATGGCAATGTTTATTGGTACCTACCAAGAACCAAACACCAGGACAGGTGGTGGGATAGAGTGTTAAGATGAATGTGAGATCTTATTGCATCACCTATTATCTATCATCTGTCTACCTACCTATCTACCTACCTACCTGCTTGTCTACCTAATGGGTTCACCTTTAAGGTAAGGGAAGAAAGAACTGAGTATAGTGAGACTGAATCAGAAACTAAGCTCTGTGTGACCTGGAGGAATTGGGAAAATCTTTCTGATAAAGATCCATGCACACCCACTGGAAACAATTGAGGGGGATTTTATTTCTCCTGAAGTAGGTTTAATTCCAGGTTTCACTCTGTTAGCACAATGACTTTACGTTTGTAGCACTTTTCCTAGTGACATTTTTTTTTCCCATAAGCTCTTTAATCTGCTCCAAACCTCAGGAATTATCTAGTAATTACTCATATTTTTAAATGCCTATGAAAGTTCCTGTTTCATCACAATATTCACCTCTTCCTATGTCTAATAGACAGAATTACATTATGTCCAAAATGACTAAAAGAAGTTCCCTATTGCCTCCAGAATAATGTCTCAATTCATTGTATACATGAGGGTCTTTAAAAATTCACTGGAATCTTCTTTCCTTATTTCTTTTGTGTCTACCAGTGAAAGCAACCCTCCCTCTGCTTTCAGAATAAAATGGCATCCCCACCTCTAGAAAAGTTAACAACAGCAATCCTTTCCATGGCTCTTATTTATTGAACAATTACATGACTTGCCTTGCTCTCAGGATTACTCTGCTCAATACAATATGCAATGTACAGTTCTCTGCCATTGGGTAGTGCCTCTTGTCTGGACCACTTGTTGTGATGCTTTCTTTATATAAGCCCCTATCCTGTCTCATACTCTTGCTTTTGTACACAATAACTCACACAAAGCAGGTACTATACAAACAACCCTTTCATCAAGCAACTGTTAGGCACGCCACATAGATGACAGCAAAAAAGAACAAATGAAACAAAATCTCAAACATGTTTTGTTTGTTTGTTTGAGTTTGCCAGTATTTTCATTTTTGTTTCTAGAGACATTTAAGTGAGTTAAGTTAGAATTGCCTTTATAGTTGGTTAGTAGGGAAGCATTGGAGAATTTTCAAAACTATTTTTCAATTTCTGAAGTGAGGGTTACAATGGATCAAATTGCATTATGTTTTAAATGACAACAGTAATGCAAAGTTTTACCCCTCAGGTTTCCTTGTGACTAAAATCATTTGGAATTTTTTTTTTTTAATTTTGATTCATTATACACAAATGGGGTACAACGGTTGTTTCTCTGGTTGTACAGGAAGTAGAGGCACACCATTTGTGTAATCATACATGTATTTAGGGGGATAATGTTTGTCTCATTCTGTTATTTTTCCTTCTCCCCACCCCTCTTTTTCCTCTATACAATCCATCCTTCCTCCATTCTTGCCTCCTTCCCACTCCCCATTATGTATCATCATCTGCTTACCAGAGAGATCATTCTACCTTTGGTTTTCTGGGGATTGACTTGTCTCACTTGGCATGATATTCCTCAACTGCATCCATTTACCTGCAAATGCCATACTTTTATTCTTTTTTTATGGCTGAGTAATATATCCCATTGTGTATATATCCCAATTAGAATGGCTATTAATAATAATAATAATAATAATAGGTATTGGCAAGGATGTGGGGTAAAAGGTACATTCATACATTGGTGGTTGAAAGCAGTGTGGAGATTCCTTAGAAAATTTGGAATGGAACCATCATTTGACCCAGGTATCCCACTCCTTGGCCTATACCCAAAGGCATACTTCAGTGACGCAGCCACAACAATGTTCATAACTACTCAATTCAGAATAGAATTTGGAATCTTACATAAAGGTATCATGGTCCAAAAGAGAGGGCCTGTGGTTCTGCATTGACTACAGTCTTGCAGGGGAGACAGGTGCTAGTGGATCCTGGATGGCAGCTTGGCTAGCAAAGTTACAAAGCATCTAATATTAATACTCACTCAAAAATGTTGGTGCACCTTCCCTCCCTTTATCTTCCCATTAGAAAATTCCAGGAGACAGGAATGGATTTATATTTGCCCCAAATCTCCTGTTTAATGTCTCTCAATTGTGCTCTGCATTGAAAATATCGCGGCTCCTGCACTTTGTTTAACTCTCTTTGACAATCAGTGATTTGTGATACTGCTCTTTGCTGAGCATGTTTATAAAATGATGACCTTGGAGGGGGAGACTCTGCTGCCCAGAACACAGAGGAGAGCAGATTTTGTATAAAGAATTATGAATGGGCTTTTTTCTTTTTTTTTTTTCTTTGCTTTTTTTCCTCCTCTCTTCTTCATATGCTAATAGAGTCAACATCCCCTTTATGTCAGAATTTCCTATGTTTTTTATGCTCAGTAGTCTTCTAGGTGAATCAGATTTCCTGCTATAACACTATGAGGTTGCTCAACAGAACCTCCCAGCTCCTGGCAGAGTCTTTGAATGACTTTATTATAACAAAGTTGGCTTGGAGCCAGAGGAGGCAGAACTCCAGTGTTGGACTTTCTTTAGAGTTTTATGGGTTTTTCTCAGAAGTTTAATGCCACTTTAATGAAGTTTTATAGCTATTAGTACCCCAGCACTCTCGCTGTTCTAAGAAATATGTAACTAAACAATCACTTGAAATAGGTAAATTCATGATTAAGTTGCACTAAAAACTAATACCACTTGGCCACAGTTCATAATTTCCAAACGCACATCATTTAGAATGATTGGTAACTTCAGCCTTGTAACTCTTTCAAGGAGAAAGGCTACGAACTTAAATCACTACATTAAGCTGACAGGGAGGTTCATATTTTCTGAGCTAAAGATATATTTTTATGGCCACACAGTGGACTCTGTTTATCACTCATCATAAACCATAGGAAACCATTTTTGTTTTAAATTAGGTGCTCAGGATTTTGTCCTGTAATCTGTTTCTTTATTTCCCCCTTTCACTTTTGTTGGTCCATTTTCAACAACTCCCAATTGCCTACCATTTCCAGAAAATGGCTCATATTTTATATCTCAGCTTCTTTGAAGGTATTTCATCCTAGTTGAGGTCACCTTAATTTACACCTTAAATTACAGTTCCAGAGCCAACTTCTATGCTGCTGATACTGAATGATCCTGCTAAAGAGTCCAATTTTAAAATAAGGAACGGTCTTATCCTAAAACGCCAGGCGTACAGGACCCAAGCTTTTTGCATATCTCTTTCCTACTTGTTCTTATTGAATTACATTTCTCCCCCGCCTTTGAGCCACTTAGTCAATTATGCTTCATTTTACTGCCTAGTCTTATTCCAGAGGCTTCATACAGGCCGTAAGTACATCACTTTTCTTAAGACTAGAGAACGGCCCCAGATCTTATGAAAGTGAAATGAAGGTGGAATTTGAGGTCTAATGGTTTTTAAGCCATCTCAATTAGATTCATTAAAATGGAAGATCTTGTCAAATTAAACCTCTCCCTCTCTTCCACACACCCTCTTTTTGCTGCTCAATCTTCTCTCTGTTCATTGGGGTCCATATTTTGTTGCCTGATTTTATACATTCAGATGAGTGGAAAGCCACTATAGCCCAGGCAATTGAGTTGGGGTGGGGTGAGGGGGAGAACAGGGATCTCCTTTTGATTCATATGGGATTTTTAAAATGTGCATGGTAATCTACAAGTGGGAAAAAAAGAAGAAGAAATAAACATAGGCTGTTACCTCAAGCTTAAAGTGATTTTTTTTTCATAATTTGTAGGACTATAAAAAGAATGCTTGACCAACATATAAATGAATAAGGAAATTGGGATTACTGAGAATGGGAGATGAAAGTGCATACTTTGCTTCCGAGCGCTCTTGAATTGCGGATTTGACTCATCTTTGTTTTCTCGCTCAGCTCTGTCTTACCTTTCTTTTGCTCTTATTTGTTGACCAGCTTGTCTTACCTGACTAAACTTGAACTCTTCAATGGTGCAACTGTTAGCCACATGTAGCACTGGAGCATTAGAGATATGATGTCTCCACATCGAGATGAGGATCTGTATCAGAGATTTTCAAAGACTTAGTAAAAAAAAAAAAAATATGTCTCTCTCTCTTTCTCTCTCTCTCTCTCCCTCTCTCTCTCTCTCTCTCTCTCTCTATATATATATATATATATATATATACTCATATATATAAAACTTATACTAATTATATATCAAAATGACAATGGTTGGCATGTTGGATTAATTAAAATATATTATTAGAATGGATGTCATGTTTCTTTTTACATTGCTAGGACTATTTAAATTACATGTATGAGTTTCATCAATAGCTTGCATTGTATTTCTACCAAATAACACTAGATTATAAGCCCCTAAAAAGTTGGAACTGGATCTTATTTCTTTCTGTAGAACAGATTACTAGTTCTGAAGGCATTTAATGATTCCTGAGAGAATTAAAGGATGTACTGATCAATTGATTTATTATTCATTCCCATCTGAACTCTACTTCCAAATAGAGCTATAAGCCTCATAATTCCTTCTGTAGTTGGTGCTATTTTCTATATACTCAGAGTTTCCCAGCTTCTGGCTTCTGGAATTCCTAGATGTGTTACCACAAGATTGATTCTGTCATTCCTTGGGGCTGTTGGATGGGACCTGGGGCTTTGTGGGCCCCAAATCCATGCCTTCCATGACAAACAGTCTCATTCATTCCATTCAGGGTGTTGTACAAATATTATCATGTTGTCTGTTTATTGTGGTATAGGAAATGACTGGGAAATGTTGCCAAGGTTTTACATGATGGAACTGAACTTCTACTATAGTTTGAAGATTCAACTTGAAAAATAAATTTAGGCATGAACTCTATCAAAGAATCTTTCTTTCCTTTCTTTCATTTTTTTTTTCCCATTAAGTTGTGAAATTTGGTAGACAGAAGTTTAAGGGTAACTTTAGAGATTTATAGTATGAGGATTATTTGAAATTGTATGAATCTTTCTTTCCAAGTTCTCTGAATATGGTAGGTATAAAGAGAATTATTTCTCTGGGGTGCATAATTCCTTTGGTTGAATTAAACACATCCTAGACAACAGAGACCCAATTTACTGGGCACTATGAGACACTGCAGTGTTTAGAAGTTTTGACATAATCCTTATGCCAACCTGATGGAATAAATGTTATTAAATGCATTATACAGAGGAAATTAAGATTTGAATAACTTTCCCAAACTCATATAGCTGTTTACTGTTAAAGGTTTTGACTTTGAATCTTAGCCTATTTGAATCCAAAATCTTTACCATGTTTTGAAAATGTGTTCCTTGGGGAGAAACAAGCACACTAAAAGAAAATTAATCACTCAGATAATTAATTGAGATACAAATTTGATTTTGTGCTTCCTGTATCTTTCCTTCTATTTTATTTCTTGGCCTTAGGAGATTTTGCAAGATAGAAAACAGATGTTGTAAACTGAAGTCTGTTAGTAAACTGGGCAAGAAAATGTTGTTTGCATTTATTTATTAATGTAATTTATTTATTTAGGTGCTGGGCATTGAACCTAGGGCCTCTTGCATGCTAAGCACATGCTCTACCCCTGAGTCCCAGCCCATGCTGTATGCTGACATCTAAAAGACACAAGAATGGTCCCAGACACACAGGTTCATGAGAGTGCTTAGGATTCTCTTGCCTCACAGTTGGTAAGAAGGCAGCAGAAAGCTACACCTGAAAGAAAACTTACAATTTTGGGGGTGGAGTGGAAAGAACACGAAGTAGATACCATTGCACATGAGACTGTCTCTAATGACATCACTAGGAATGGAGATGATAGAGCTGAGACAAAAGTAATCCCTATATTCCTACTATCATGACTATGGGCGCCATGTTGTACAACAGATCTCTTGAGTTTACTACCATCTAACTCAAATTTTGCATTCTTTAACCAATACCTACCTTCAGTCTCCTCCCTCTATCCCCCAGCCCCTGGTAACCACCATTCTGCTTTCAACATTTATAAGTCCAACTTTAAAAAATCCTCCACATACGGGAGGTGGAATCAACTCAATATGGTATTATACACAATGGAATTCTACTCAACTTTAAGAAAAGAAGGAAGGTTTGTCATGTGTAGCCAATTGATAAACCTAGAGAACATTCTATTAAGCAAAGTAAGCCAGTTGCCTTTTGCACTCCATAACCAATCTAAGAGCAGATTGAAAGGATGGAATGGAAGTCATAATGTTAGGCAAAGATTCCAGCGGCTGTTCTTCCAGTCAGTAGCCACCATAGATAGCTCAGGAAACTTCCCCAGCTGACATTCTAGCAGAATCCTGGGACATGACTATATCTCTCAAAGAACAATCTTTCCTGTTCAGAAGCAATGGTATAGAGAGGGGATAGATTTTCCTTTCTCAGGAAATGCAGTATTTTCAAGTGATCTACATCTCTCTTTGTATCCTGTCTTACCCCCAAGTGCTTTGCAATGTTTATCAAACTTCATCAACATGAGTGACAGAAAACCTGATAACAGACAAGAGCTAGTACTGCTGATGGGGGTGACCTCTTTTGAAATGTCAGGCCTGAATAAGCTGCATTTACATTTCTTTGGCCTCCCTGCTTTCAAAAGATTTTCATCTTCCACACTAAAGGGATGAAAGCAAAGGTTATTTTAGTACCTATCCAAAATTGCAGGTTAGTGTTGCAATATCTGTGCAGCTTTTCCAAGTTGGGGACTCCTGAGATAGGATTGAGAGTCACCTATAATGCAGCTGCAGGTAACATTACACATGCTTGGACTTCTAAATATGGAATTCATTAAAAAGTGAACAGGGGCACAAAGGTGGGTTTTAATTAGTTCATGGATGCTGTCTTTACTATGGCATAATATAAAGCACAGCTAAGATTCCAGACCAGAAGAACAAGTTGGGTCTCTGCTCTGTTACTTAATTCTTGCACTGGAGGAAGCACTTCAACCTCTCTGAGAATATTTTATGGTGGGTATAAATGAAAAAATAAAGCATTGTTTTAGTAAGGATTAAATTAATGGAATGAATGAACAAGTATTACTTGGATATATTAAGTACTGCACAAACCTTAACTTTCTCCCACTCCTGATTCCCATTTTCTCTCCTTAATTGGGACCCTTTCAGTAGAGGAACACCCAGAGAAAAACTAGTTCACCTCAGCATATTTAGACCAAAGTATGATTAAGTACCATGCGCTGGCTGAATATTGTGATTTAATACTTAGCTTCTCAAAGTGCGGGGGGTAAGGGGGGCTTGGACTAATAGAGTTGGAGCTTCTTAGAAATCCAGACCTTCAAGTTTCACTCTAGACCTGCTTCACCAAAGTTCCCCTGTGATCCCTGTGCCTATCAACACTGGGTAATGGAAAGAGCACTAACTTAGAAATCAGGATATTGGGCATCTATTTTGCTTTTTATGGAAATGATTAAAGACTAAATTCCAGAGTCTCTGAATTTAAAGACTGTAAGTTAAAGCAGGGATGTTTCACCTGCTGTTTCTGGAAAGGTCAGATATGATCCGAAAGAATAAAAGCAAACTCTGGCCTTAACTATGGATTACAGATAACAGGCACATAATTCTTTAAGAATGTAAATGCATTCAGATGAAACTGCCTAAAGTAAACCAATCTCTCTCTTCCCTCCCCACTCCTCATTCTCAGAAGCTGTGACACCCAAGCAAAGACAGAGAGAGAAAGCAGCAGACCTTACAATTGTGGACACTTCTGTACCATTTATCACTTGGCCAATGTGTTTTTTTTTTTTTTTTTCTATTTTCCTGCACGAGAGAAAAGCATTTGCAATTCTGTGAAGCTGCCCTTAATCCAACACTGCAAGGGCAGAGAGGTAGAAAAGAAAGGGCGTTGAGTCTCCTTGGTGCATAAGACCCTGGCTTGAATCCGTAATCAAGTCATGTAATTGGGACCTATTTGCAAACACCACTGTTGTTTGGGGAAGGATGTTATTGTAGAGGACACTTTTGAAAACGGGTCCCCGGAGGGCAGACTTTTATCATCTTAGAAGTTGAGATGCTATTTGGCTTCTCATCTTTCCTTATTCAATTTACTTTCATTCTTCCTTCTTTCAGGGTTTTACATTATATATTTCCCTCTGTGGTCAAAATAGCTGCACTCCTAATTTGAAGATGTTTCATCATTAAAAATTATATTAAATCGTTGGCCATCCTCAGGGAGGACTGAATTTCCACTCTCTGCTGCAGTCAGCATGGCTGAGGTTAGGTCTTTCTTGGAATCTATTTAAAGCTATTTCCATAAACCTGGAGTCATCTGATACCTTTTCATAGTCTTCCTAACCAACTAACTACCTATTTTTCAGAACCAATAAAATTGACCTGATTTTGGCTAAAAGAGAGAAACACACTTTAAATTCCACAGAACCAAGAAATTATAGAACCAGAGTTTACAGAGTGAAAGCAATAAAATTGCAAACTGAAAATATTTAGGAGTGTGTTAGATTGTTGATTTGGGGTTTTGGAAAGGAACTTGGGGGAGAGGATGAGAGCAGTCACTCTACCAGGGGAATCTGTGTGGTTGCTTTCAGGCCAAATCCACCTGTGAGTCCCTTTAGCTTCTTTGTCCTAAAGAAAAACATTCTTATTACTGCTAATGTTATTTGGTTGTTTGTAAAGTAACACATACCTAAGTAAAGAAAACTGAGAAAACACCTAAGCACCTGGAAGGGAAAAAAATATTCCTCTTTAAATAGAAGCAGTATTCTTTTCTCCAATGTTTCTTTTCTATATCTACAATCTGAAAAAGTTGTACTAGCGGCTCTTTACCAATTTCCCCCTTATTAAATTAAATCAAACAAATTCGTGGCAAATGTATTCTCATAGCCATGTTTTCACTGCATTACCCAAGAGTCTCTTAGATAGTTTAAGTGGGTGCCCTGTCTTAACTCTGCTATGGGGAGAGGCAAATTCTGCGGCCTGCTCTCTCTCTGTACTCCACTGCTCTACTTGGACCTCTGTACAGAATGGTGTTGGATATGTGACCAAGAAGATGTCATGACAAAGAGAGATGGGGAATGTCTTTAGATGAGGCAGTCAAAGAAGTTCCTCTCGAAGCTAATACATTTAACTGAGACCTGAAAGACAATTCAGAATCTTCCCCCAAGTTGCAGACTATGGACAATCCCACCAGCAACAATCTTCTTCAGCATTGACAGGCCTAAACTGAGCAAACACACACCCCATCATCTGTTTTGTAGATGATGAAAATAAGAACACAATAGTTAATAAATGTGGGCATAGTTCTAAAAAAGAATCGGACAATTATTTTTTATCTTTTCTTTGGCAAAAATAACCATAATAATTATCTCAAGACAAAAATCAAAGGCAGGCATTATAATAGCTGGAAAACAAGAAAGAGGTGCAGATTGTATATTTTATAAAATTTCATTTGGTATGTTCTTCATCTCTCTAGGAGTTGTCCCAGATTGCTTCTATTTTGCAAATATTTACACCAAATTACAATAACACGGGGCGGGGGGAGGGAATCTACACTATTACCCTCAAACGTGCCTTCACTTTAATATTTGAAGAGTTTCTATCTTTCCATGTTTTTCAGTCTTTCTATATGTCTATGCGCATTTTGCAGAGCTGAATTCATAATGGGGATACAATTTTAATATCTTTTTTGCCTGAAATACTTTATATTATATATTCAGTCTTGTCATATAATGTGTTACTGCAACTCCAGGAAACAAAGATACCTGTTTAAGGGTTTCTCCTGCACTTGATGTTAAGTGCAATAAGTACCACGAATATGCTACCTAAAATAAGACATAGCATGGTCATATTGGAAAGATAAATCTAGATAGAAAGTCAGGGTAAAAATAGAAAACAAAACAAAACAAAACAAAGTTTTAAGGGTGGAGATATTTTATTCATCCATTCATTTATAAATTTCTTAAATAGTTATTATCTGAAAATTAGCTATGCATATGATTGTGAAAGGTGCTAAAAATAGAGTGGAGAGCATAGTAAACTCTTACACTCATGAGGCAGACTTGAATGGAGTGATTGCCAAGACAGGAAGAGTAATGAACACTCACAAGTGGTATGAATTGAAAAAAATGGAAAGAGCTGATGGAGCATAAGGGTGCGAAAGAAGTGGACAGAAGGCAATGTGCTTGCAGTAGGCACAGCTTAGAGAAGTCCCCACCACAGAGAGGACCTGTGTGGCAAGACAAGAAGGAGCAGGAGCCAGGCCTGTGAAGGAAAGGCAGGACGGACTCCCTGGCAGAGGGAACGCTGTACTCCAAAGTTGGAAAGAAAATACAAAGACCAGAGTAGCCAGGGGATAGTGAGAGAAGAAAACTGTAAGGAAGAAATAGGGGGTGGGAACAAAGGTGGGTCAAGTTATGCTGCAGCTTGAGAGCCACGATCAAGAGTGCAGGATTTATTCCAAATGTAACAAGAAGACAATGGAGTCTTTGAAGCAGGAGAAAAACAATGCAATTTGGGTTTCATTAAGATCCCTCTGTTCTCTGCATGCAGATGAAGGAAGAATCAAAACAGGTTAATGAAAGAGGATATTGCTGCACTCTTCCAAACAGGAGCTGATGGGGCTTAACCTAAGGTGATGGAAATAGAAATGGATGTTTGGTAAAATCCAAGATACATTCTGAAAGTAGAATGAACAGTTTCTTCAGAGGATAAGCCATAGGACAGGCCAAGGAGGTCAATGGTTAATGAGCCTTTTCAAATGACTTTTCAATTAAATGGAAAGCACCCCATTTTAAGCATAGATATTTCACAGTAATGTTGTCCTTGTTTCTATTAAAATATATAAATTATGCATTTTAATGGCTTTATTATACGTTTTATGATCATTGAACAGAATGTATCTTTTGAACTTAAAAGCATTTCCTCTCACACATTCCTTTATTTCTCTAGGAAGTTTGATTCTTCTTTCTTCATCTATTGGGTTTAGTTAGCATCTCATCACATACAAAAATTATATTAACAAGCATGTCAGTTACATTCACTGTCAATGTTTTCCTGGCTCTGTCTTTAGCTTTTACCCTATTGTCACATATGTTAGGGTTTAAAATTTGTACAATACTGACCTCATTGCTTCTTTTCGATTTTCCATCTTGATATGAAGTTTGTTCTCCTTGTAAGATCTGACTTACCCTATTTAGTTTTTATTGAGTACATGTAAATATGTATATATAGTTAATGAAAATTAATAGTTTGTTTTGGCATATGGTAGAAGGTATGAGTGTGAATTAACTTTTACTCCTGAATTGCTAACTAGTTTTCCCAGCATCATTTGTTAAATGATCATTCTCTTTTTGCATTAGAGTGAAATCCTAATCCATCATATATTAAGTTCTCGATGTGTCATCAGATATCTTTCTCGTACTTCTGTTCCTTTGATCCAGGTTTTTTAGTGTGTGTTGAAGGGGAGAACATATCATTACTCTCCTGTGAGTGTGTGAGTGTGTGTGTGTGTGTGTGTGTGTGTGTGTGTTTGTGTGTGTGTCTATGTGTCCCCCATTACCTTTCTCTTGATTGCTGATAGGAATTTCTTTACCAAAATGATATATGCACCATATGGATTTGTCCAGGAACATAAGCCTTCTATATTTGGTTATTACTCAGGTAAGTGTATAAGTATTTAAACATAAATATATATATATATGTATATATATACATATATACATATATACATTTATTTTAAAAATGTTAAATTAAAGATTGAAGATTTAAACTCTGTGGGGATCCACTAGTTTTTGTCCTATTGAATCCCAGGCACTCTGCATAGACTATGGCACTTGTTAAATGCACAATAATATTTTATGAACAAATACATTTTAATCAACTACATAGACAACGTCTCACAATTAAACTGGGACATTAATCTTCATAATATTGTTTTCAATATTTTTTCATACACAGAAAATTAGACTATTTTATTCAAGTCTTCTTTTAAATATCTTATTTGGAAATGTTGCTCACAAATACTTTGTGCTATTTTCCCCTTAAAAGTATTTTTTAATTATTATTTTTATTTAGCTTTTAATTTTTTTGTAGACTGCATTTTGATTCATTGTGCACAAATGGGGTACAGAATTTCGTTTCTATGGTTGTACACAATGCAGATTCACACCATTTGTGTAATCATACATGTACATAGGGCAATGCTGTCTGTCTCATTCCACCATTTTTCATACCCCCCCTCTCATTTTCTTCTACATATTCTAAAGTTCCCCCATTATTCTCTCATCCCCCACCCCCACCCCATTATATATCATCCTCCACTTATCAGGGAAAACATTCCGCCTTTGGGTTTTTGGGCTTGGCTTATTTCACTTAGCATGGTATTCTCCAATTCCATTCATTTATTTGCAAATTCCATAATATTATTCTTCTTTATGGCTGAATAGTATTCCATTGTGTATATATACCAGAGTTTCTTTATCCATTTATCTGTTGAAAGGCATCTAGGTTGGTTCCACAATCTAGCTATTGTGAACTGAGCTGCTATAAACACTGATGTGACTGTACTTTGTTTTCTTAACTATCTGATACTTTTATGTAAGATTGGGCCACGTTTTCTTTTTTATTATTATTATTTTTATTTAGCTTTTAATTTTTTACAGACTGCATTTGGATTCATTGTACATAAATGGGGTACAGAATTTCGTTTCTATGGTTGTACACAATGCAGATTCATACCATTCATGTAATCATACATGTACTTAGGGCAATGATGTCTTTCTCATTCCACCATTCTTCATATCCCCCTCTCATTTTCTTCTACATATTCTAAAGTTCCCCCATTATTCTCTCATTCCCCACCCCCACCCCCATTATATACCATCTTCCACTTATCAAGGAAAACATTCGGCCTTTGGTTTTTTGGGCTTGGCTTATTTCACTTAGCATGATATTCTCCAGTTCCATCCATTTATTTGCAAATGCCATAATATTATTCTTCTTTATGGCTGAATAGTATTCCATTGTGTATATATACCAGAGTTTCTTTATCCTTAAAAGTATTTTGTCTTTGGTATTGAATATGGAATTTAATTTAAATGGAATTTAACAGCATATTAAATAGACACATGAGAGTAAGAACCATTTCATATTTTTAAAATAGAGTCTAATGTTGATATCATTCAGTAGATTCAATTTAATTATTTGGACTGTGCCCAAATAATCTATTCATCAAAATCTGAAAATGTATCTCATTCTTTCTTTCATACTCTGTTTACACTTTTTCTGTCACATTTCATAGTAGTTCCATAATTTCAAAATTCTATTAATAGGTACATATTATTTGCCCTTCGTGGAAATGAAAAAAAAAAAAACTTATTATTTTTTTAATTTAACAAATACTTGCTGAGTGTCCATCATGGAGACACACACAACAGAACGTACTGAAGGGTTTTGAAAACTAGGCAAAGGGAAGAGGCATGTTACCACTCAGGTCTGGGAGCAAAGTTGTTCCTTCCACGTGAATTGAATAGAGGTGATTCCAGGACATTCAGTAAAAGTTAAGACGATGGTTTTGATGGTTTTGAACTCTGACTGCAAAAGAGAATCACTGAGTATCCTCTCTAGCATTCAGATTGATTCCTTTGGAGATGGGTCCATGCACAGGTACGTTCTTCAAGCTCCCCAGGTGTTAAGAATGGTGGAGGTGAGGTCTATGTTGCAGGTGGATATGCCGTGCAGGTGGAAGAACGTGAGAAACACATGCATCCTGGGGAAACTTAGGTCCTTCAGTGGGCAAGACTGCATTTTAAATCCCTAAGCTGCATACACTATTAACAGACCACATCTAGCCTCCCAGTTAAAATTTTATATTACTATTGTGTTTGTGAAAATAATATATTAATTAATATTATTTTATAATTAATATATTAATTTTGTCTTCCCATTAGATTTTAATCACCATACAGGTAAAGATTCATAAAGGTTCATGTTTAATTTCACTCTGTTTCCTACACTAATTTCACAAACATATGTTATATCCCATGGCTCTTGTTCCAAAGGACTCATTTCTACACAATGCTGTAACGTAAGATATTTCCAGGATTGCCATCCCTCATTTACTTCTCTGCATTCTTTCATTTGAGGGAGCTGTTCTGGCTCTTACAGAAGCAAATAAGGAAGTAAACCCCACTCATATTTGAAATTGAGCTTTCTCATGCAGCTGATGAATGCATAATTGCAACTAAACAATTCCAAATTCCTAAAATAATAGACTGCTTTTCTACTTCATTTAAAGGGGAACAAAGCATCCAATAGGTGTCAGGCACTGTGCTTGGTGCAAGGTTTCAAATCCAAGGCAGTAGGCCTGTGCTGTGTAAGAAGGGGTAACAGCTACTAGAGAAATATTGCAGAATAAATAGTGCATACTGGGTCCTGACTCTGCAGCTTGTGGAAATGTGGGAAGCTGACATTTTTTTGCAAAGAGCTAACACATGTTTGGACCCAAGGAACCATTTCCTCTCCCTTCAATCTCTTCTCTTATCCTTCTCCATCTTCTTTTAAATCTCTGGACCCTGTGATGTACTTTTCCAAGAAAACTACCCAGTTTAGTCAGTTTTTTTGTCTCTGTGGTCAAAAGACCAGACAAGAACAATGTAGAAGAGGAAAAGTTTATTTTGGCTTATAGTTTCAGATGTCTTAGTCTATAGATAGCCTACTTCATCCATCTGGGCCAGTGGAATGTGGAACCTCATGGCAGAAGGGTCAGAAAGCAGAGAGACTGATCCAAAATATGCACCCAAAGGCACAACGTCAGTGACCTACCTCCCTCAGCTACACTCTACCTGCCTACAGTTACCAACTAGTTAATCCATTCAAGTGGATTAACCCACTGATCAGTTTCTACCTCTGATTATCTAATCCTTTTACCTCTGAAACCTCTCGCATTGTCTCACACATGAGATTTTAGAAGACACCTCACACCTAGACCATAACACTACCCCTTAAAATGGAATTCTCAGGGCCCTATTTCTGTGTCTTCTTTCATTTTCTCACCTTACCTCTACCTTTATTTTCTGTCCTTTGATAGCTGCATCCATTTCTCTGAATTAGCAGAAATATGCTAATGTTACTCTAGTCCTTTCATTATATGCTTAATGGATCTTTATGGTTCATAAACTCCTGTCAAGCATTTATTGAGTCTATTACCTACAAGTAAGCCTGATGCACTGTAGATTCTTAATGTTTCATAAGAAGTGAATTTAATATATGGTCATGTGCTGGGATTTTATTAATGTCAGAACTGTGCTCTAGATTTAGGAAAAGTGAGTCTTCGTCACTCTTCAAAATGGTGGGGGACATGAATGTCAGCAGAAAATTTGAATAGCTATGATGACTTCAAAGAAAAGATTGTTCAGGTCTATCCACATTAAGGAAAGTGGCAAGATTCCTGTTTTCTGGTTTTTAAACTGAAGAGTATTTATATATACATATAGACAAACACATACATACATACATACACACACACACACACACACACACTGATCTCTGTGTAGGAATCCCTTGATAGACAATTAGGTTGATTCTGTCACCTAGCTTTTGTGAATAGTGGTGCATTGACACATGTGAATAGTGTCGAATTTTCACATGTGCAGATGCTTATTATTGCAAATCCTTGGGATTTACACCAAGTGGGATTCCTGCCTTACATGGTAACTCTATGTTTAGTGTTTTGAGGAAACTCTGTACTATTTTTCATGATTATTCTACTAAATTGCATTCTTAGCTGGGCACCATGGTGCACACTTATAATTCCAGCAACTTTAGAGACTACTGGAAGATCACATGTTTCAAAGCCAGTCTCAGCAATTTACCCTGTTCAGAGAGAGAGAGAGAGAGAGAGAGAGAGAGAGAGAGAGAGAGAGAGAGAGAGAGAGAGGATTACAGATGAAACTCAGCAGTAAAGCATCCCTGGGTTCAATCACAGTTAAAAAAAAAAAAAAAGACAAGATAAGTTAAATTTTCATTTCTCCTAGCATAGAGAAAGGTTACTTTCTCTCTATTTAAAAAGCAACAAATAAGTCTGATCCTAAGCCAAGCCCAAAAAACCAAAGGCCAAATGTTTTCCCTGATAAGTGGAGCATGATATATAATGGTGTGGGGGTGGGGAATGACAGAATAATGGAGGAACTTTAGAATATGTAGGAGAAAATGAGAGTGAGGGGGTATGAAAAATGGTGGCATGAGACAGACATCATTGCCCTATGTACATGTATGATTACATGAATGGTATGAATCTACATTGTGTACAACCACAGAAATGAAATTATGTACCCCATTTGTGTACAGTGAATCAAAATGCAGTCTGTAAAAAATTAAAAACTAAATAAAAATAATTTTTAAAAAGCAACAAATAAACAAATAGATCATGTAGAGAACTAGACAGAAATGAGATCCAAATGCAAGGCTGAAGATAGATTGTGAAAATCCTTGCACTAAACCCAGGAAGAAGTTGGGCAAATTCCTTCCCTGCTGTATGGTTTAATTTGACTGCTTCCAGAGGTGGGGAGAGAAGAGCCGGAAGGGTGTACACCCTCATTTGCCTGACCCTTGGACCTGTGCATCTGATCCTTCTCTGCAGCTAGAGAGAAGGGCTGCCTATCAAGGATGAAGCCTAAGGTCAGGTTCATCAGACAACTTCTACTTACAAAGCCTATCTCCCATTCACAAAATTTTTTGGTAGCCCTCTTTATTTTATTTATTTTATTTTTTTCAGGGCAAATAAACTCTGGTTAAAATGATCTTTAAAAAAATAGTAAATAAACTTTCCCCAGAGTGAGCTCCCCAAGTACCCAAGCACGTGGGCCTCATTAAACTTGTCAACACTCAGTATCAACTTTTCCCCTTAAGATTGTTCACACTGCTGCCCAATTATCTCCAAAACTCCTTCTTAAACTCTCCCTCAATGTGGAATGAGTCAGACCCGTGAATGACTTCCCTTCTGTTATGGTTTCCTTCCCATTGGCTTTTTAATTATTAATCAGTACCATAATGGGAAGGGCTGGCTGTTGCCAGGACAACTCGGGGTACAGCTCTGGTTTCTGTTGAGAATTCAGTGCCACATACAGAGACACCACACCTTATTTGTGTCTCACCTTTTTGCTTGTGGTGGCAACATGCAAATACTAATAAATTCCCATGTCCTCTGCTTTCTTGCACTCCCACCCCACTCTCCCACCTGCCTCTTTTTCTCTCCCAAACCCTCCAAATCCTTTTTTTTTTTAATTATGACTCCCTAAGCTCTCTTTAAACTGTACACTTAATAACTCATGTTTAACTTCGTTTGACTCCTTTGCCTTCTTCATTACTTTAGATCAACACAATTTCAATTACCCAACCAATAAGCTTTAATACTTTTATTTCAATCATCTCTTATTCTTACTTTAATGGTTTTTGTCTTGCGCAAAACAATAATTTCCCTAAAATTGCAGGGTTTGCACTGCTTTATTTTATTCTAATATATAGTTAAATAAATATATTAAAATTAAAACCTACTTATCCAATGCTCACCAAAAACCCTTAGATGACCTGCTTTAAATATACTTATTTTCTTCTTCATTTTGAGAAGTTTTCCTTATGTAAAATTTCCTCTTCTCATGTTCTCTCCACCCCCTTCTCTCTCCTGGCTCTGCACAAGGATGAAGTTGGGAAAATGCCTTCCATTTATTGAGGGAGAAGGAATGGTAGACTTTGTGCCAGTGAATTGAGTCATGCTCAAGTAACTACCTATCTGTGCCTGAACAATAGAAACTCCTTGATTCTAAAGGGTTCTTATCTGTTCTGTTTCCTCCTCCTGCAATAACCTTTCCAATGCTATGTCCCATATTCAGTCTTTCAAAGTTCCTCTCAGATGATTTCCCATATTTTTGGAAGCCACCCAGAAGTCTCTAGTAGGATTTGAGGACTCACTCTCAGCTCTCAGAAAACCTTGGGGCATGTTATTCCTTGGATGTGAGGGGTCACCCAAAAGCTGATGTATGAGAAACACGCTGTTCCTAAAACTCACAGGTCATGAATAAAAACCTAGGTTTTTCTCAATTTAAATCTGAATTACTTGATCTCTTAGCCCTGCTGTGCTGTATGTGTGACTCTCATCCCGCACCTCTTTTATGGTTCTGAAGTCATCTGTCTGTCTTTCTATAGCAAAGCCTCAAGTGTATGAGGACAGCTGTCCCAGGTTCACCTTCCTCTGCTGGGCCCTATCCAGTGCCTGACATGGGCAAGCAAGAAACCACACTCATTCAGTAAGTCAACCACAAACCTCCATCTCTCACACACCCCTTCACAATGCTCTGAGGCACTTTCTGTCTTCCGGAATGTTTCCCAATGCTGACTTCCCAAGCTTCCCACGCAGAACTCTGTGTTCCCAGTGAAAAACTGTAAAATCTGTTTAAAAAAAAATAAAATTAAGACAAGAATTAGACATGAGACCTTTGCAATTTTGGATTTCCAGCATACAGAGGGCCCCCACTTGGAGAAGATGTTAGCAACTAGGTTGACCTGTGCTGGAACTCTCCATTTGCCACCTGTAGGCTGTGTGATCTTGGGCAAGACACTGGCCTCCAGCGAGCCTGTGTCCTCATCTCTAAGATGATCTGTTCACCACCTCTTCCTGATTTGCTATGAGCATGAGAGAGATGGCAGCATGCACCAGGTATGCCATAAATATCTATCCCTTTAGTGATGTCTTCTTTACCACTTTATCCTCAATCCCACAACAGGTCCGCACAAACACATCAATGCTCCACGATTAGAATCATTCCTCTGTCTGGGTATTCAACACAGGCTCCACCTGTAACCCCCAGAATCCACACTCCTCTTCCCGAAACAAACCCACCCATGAATGGGGTCCAATGATCACAACCTAAGAAGACAGACTCAGAGTCACACACCCATCCATGTTTTCCTTTTAAAAAATGTGCTTTGTTGAGAAGATTGAACAAATATCATGTGCTTAGTATTCCACTAAATGTCTTTATGTCTATTGACTGATTTAAAGCTCATAAAGACAAGAGAGGCTGGGACTATTCTCTCCATTTTATAAATGAGACCATCAGGTCTTACAACAGTTCTGAATTTACATATTTATTTCACAAATGATTTCTGAAGACCTCCCACATAGCAGGGAGAGCTGTGGCACACACAAAACAAAAATGAGCTAATAATAAAGCCTGTTGCTTGAGTTCCCATCCTGGGTGTGTCACCCTGAACAATGTGACCCTGTTTCCTCATGGCTCAAAAGGGGATTGAGATTTTATGAGATTTAAATGCATGAGATGCAGAATTAAAAACATTTAGCCAAATTTTTGGCACACAGTAAGTGCTCTAAAGGTGTTTGTCTTTTATAAAGTTCAATTTGACAAATTGGTGAATATATTGAATAGAAACTTCTTAAAAGAAAAACAAAAATAGCCATCAATTGTACAAAAAAAGTGTTCAACCTCTTGAGCCATTAGGCAATAGCAAATCCAAACTATACTAAGATTCTGTCTCAGCCCAATCAGAATAGCAATCTTCAAAAATACTACCATAATAAATACTAGTGAGAATAGTTGTGGGGGGCAGAAACTCTTATAAATATTTGGTTGGAATGTAACTTAGTATAGTTACTATGGAATCAGCATGGATGTTCCTCAAAAAAGAGAAACTGAAGTCACTATAGAATCAGTATAGATATTCCTCAAAAATAAAAAAAATTTGAACTACTGTATGATCCAGCTATACCACTCCTATGTATTCATCCAAAATAATTCAAGTTGGCATATACTTCAGGGACAAATGTATACAAATGTATCAGCACAATTCACAATGGCCAAGTTATGGAATAAGCCTAGATTTATGTGAACAGATGACTGCGTAAAGAAAAGGTGGTGTCTAAACATGATGGAGCCATAAAGAATAAATTTTTGCCATTCACATGAAAGTGGATGGAACAGGGAAGCTTCATGTCAAGCAAACTAAACCAGACACATAAGACAGGTGTCTCATGTTTTCTTTCATAGGTGAAGACTTGAGAAAAGAAATGATGACATGAAAGTCTAAATCAAACCATCAGGGTAGAGCAAAAAAATAATAAATAAATAAATAAATAAATAGGAGATGGAGAAGAAGGAGGGACCAGGGAGTAAAAAGGACCACATCATGTTATATGCTTGTACAAATATGCTACAGTGAAACCCATTATTCTGCACAATTAATATGCACAAGAAGGTTTCTCCTGTCAGCATTGAACAGGCCATTTTGTCCTTGTCCTAGTATGCAGAGAGTTATTCTGCATAAGGCAGAATCAGCTGTGTCAGAAGAGGGGAAGCTCCAGGACCAAGCGACTTACCAGACTTGCAGACTCACTGGTCAGGGGTACAGCCTGCCTTCCAGAGAGGCACAGCCCTCAACAGGGCTTGACTGTTAAGGAGGGCTCAGAATACCCCCCAAAACTCTCTGCAGAATCAAATGCAAGACTATGTTCAACATTGTCCCCAACAAGGATAATAAAAGGCATCCAATAATTTGTAATAAGTTCATAAAAATTCGGGAGACCCCTTGCTGATGGAAAAAAAATTACAAGTTGCTCAGAAATGCATCATAGATGATCAGGCAGAGCAGGGTCCTCTTCACAGGTCCAGGAAGACCTTACCTACCTGAAACACTCATCAGAGTTATAAAGAGAGGGAAGTCTAGTCATCAGAAACAACTAGGAACTATGAGGGCAGTTATTTGGAAGGATGGGTCCTCTTGAGAAAATATCACACGCTGACAATGAGAGATAGGACAATTTCCAATTATGATCCCGTCCTCATCTTGCCTCTGTCTTATAAAAGAGACAGTGAGGTGATGGGAAAGGAAGTGGTGGGTGGTGCTCAGCGGCAAGAGAGAGAGGAAAAGGCCCCTTTGGAAAGGGAAGTGGGCCAACTGGACCACGATCAATGAGGTAGTGTCCACGACACACCCACGCTGTGCTGAGTAGCTCCTGTTCTTCCCTGAATCCTCATCCCAGGTGAGAGTGCTATAATTCCCCCCATTTTTCAAATGTGGAAACCTGGGGTATCCATTTAGGCAAGAACTTGCCCACATTCATTTGGAAAATTAGAGGCAAAGTCAGATTTCAAATTCAGGCTGTCGGATTCTATATTCCGTATTTTAGATTAGTCTGGTGTGTCTAATTCTCTGATTTCCTTGAAATGTGTCAGGTTTAAGGATTGATAAGTACCTACTCAAAAAACCCAGGACAAAAAGTCGGAAGAACCACAGGCTTCTCATGTGACATTCGTCTTTGTTCCATCTACTGTTCCCTGGAGTTGGAGGTTCTAGTTTGTCTTCTTTACGTGAAAAGTTGGGGCAGAAGGGGAGGGTGATTTTTAATTGGGTTTAGAAAGAAAGTTTCCCCTGTCTGTATTGAACAGGCAATTGCCCCATGTCCTACCACATAAAACGTAATTCTGTTATTGTCAGATGTCTTAAGTGTGATTACATCTTCATTCAGTCAAATCATCTTCAGATAGCAGATCTTGGAACTTAGAATCCAGGGACTTGATGTAGAAACAGAATTCAATAAGAGAGATGTTAATATTTACTCCTTTCAGTGCTCTTGGGGGAATAGTGCAATAATGTTTCCAAAGGGTCTTGAAAAGTATCTGACACACAGTAGGAGCTTTGTCAATGTTCGTCTTTGGGAAAGTAGGGTAATGATTATTATAGGCATTAGTGGATAATAGAAATCAAATTGACTGTGTTGTTGAATGCTATATTTAATTTTTTTTTTTAAATCGTGTTAGGAAATGAGTGGAAAATGTTTCTGCTTTTGCAGTAGAGCAGAAAACAAGGCAATTATGGATATCAAGAATTGACTATAATCACCAGTCACAGTCGAAGAATTACAACACTGGCTTCAGAAAGGAAAGAAGATGAAGTTTAGAGTTCAAATGGTTCTGGGAAAATTGGAGAGAATATGAACACTGTTCTAGTTGCCTCAGTAGAACACTAAATATGAGTTAGAGGAAAAAGAAGTTGCATAAACCTTCCAGAGACTTTGAAAAGTTAACTGATAATTTCTGGGAATATTGTAGTATCAACTCTGCTAGTTATCAACATTAGCATAAATCTAAATTTATAGAACTGTTTTAAGTAACAAATAGCAAGTAAAAACTGTATGCATTAGACAGTTAACCTATTACCTGTTGAATCTTCATAGGTACCAATCAAGGTAACAGTTAGTCAAATTATAAATTAATACTATGAATTTCAGAAATGAGCTCTGCTGTTTAAATACTTACAGTCTGAAGGTACAAGGAAATGAGATGACTTGGTATACCTTAAAAAGCTAGTATGTGCTGGTTATTTTGTATGCATCATCTCATTTGATCCTCAAAGCATCCCATGAATTAAATGTCATCAAATCTGTTTTACACATTAGGAAATTGAAATTGAATTGCACAGAGTTCAAGAAACTTGCCAAAGTCACATGGTTTTAAATGGCAGAGGCTCAAACAATGTCCCGATTTGTCTGAGTCTGCCAAGACACTACACAGAAAAATAGGTAAATGTCTTATAATCATCAATATGTATTTCTTAGTTTAAAACTGTCAGTCTAAGGTAAAAATCAATGATCAAAGTCTTGCCTAATGACCCAGTCCATTTTTTTCAACAATGCTTGAATTTATTCATTTATGGTCATTTGTCATCTGCAATCATCACCAACCTGCCAGGTGAACAGCTAATTATTTTGGTTGTCTTATAAGCAAATAAACATCCCTGTCTGCAAAATGACAAATGGGAGCTGATCAACAGAGAAACAATTGTTCCAGGCTTGCAAACTCCCAGGAGTCTAATGAACAATGCCTTGCCGAATGAGCAATTGCAAAATAAAGAAATTACATTAGTGTGATTTCTTTAGGAACAGAGAGCAATCCATTGGCCTTAATGCCTTTGCAATAAAGAACTTTGGTAGTTGTGAGTTGGACAGTGGAGAAAACACACAGGGAATATTCATGCCTTTGGTAGGACTGCCCCAACACTATAGCACTCTCTAGACACATGGCATTCACCACCCTCCGGGACCATATGAATGAGAGAATTTTCACCCAGAACCCTGTTGCCGAGCCAAGGATTCCACTGGGAGCAGATAGCACAAGCTGGCGCTTTTGTATGGTTGGAGCCCTGAGGGTATGTGTGAGCCCCTTAATTCCAGAGAGCGGAGTGCTCATTTTGCAAAATGAGCAAAAAGACTTGAACTTAATCAACTCTGGGTTTGAACCAAGCTTCTTCTATTACTGACTCTGTCCTTTGGGACAAGTAGCTGATCTCTTTTGAGCTAAGGTATTTCATCTATAAAATGGGGAGAACAGCTATCTTTCAAGACCCTTGCAAGTATTAACTAAAATAACAAGAACCAAACTGAACCACTTACCTGATGACTCTGTGTGTGTGTGTTTATGTGTATGACTGACTTGGACCATAAAGACAAAGTAAACTGAGGGGCAGTGAGAAGGGAGTCCCAGCAAAGTTACACCCCAATCAAGGCCATGCTTCTGGATTTTGTAATTTCCCTGAAATTTTCACAGAATGTATTAGGGAGGCAGGATCAACCAAAGAGCAGAGTAAATACAGTTAAACGGCTTTGTGCAGATTCAGCTTATGTTCTTGTAAGTAGCTTATTCACTCCAGTTTTAGGAAAACAGGAAGTAATAAGATTAAGGATCCAAAGCTCAAATGAAAACATAATGTCAAATCTGGTCCAAGTAGGATTTGGGTTCAGGAAAGAGATTGAAATACTCCATAAAATTAAAGGAAGATGAACAGGCTTAAAAGAAGTCGGAGGCACGCACTCTCCTGTATTTTGCAAATTCCTGGTGGAGGGTTTAGTTAGGAATTCCAGTGTCAAGCAGGAATGATAGGTGAGGCATTTTCAGGACATGTGACTAGTTGTACACTGCGTTTACCCATTAGGGACTTTGCAAGGAATGGAAAAGTGACTTTCAAACATTTTGAACACAATGCTGTCAGAAGGACAGGTCCTTAGACCTCATTTAAGGGTACAGGCTTCCTGCTTTGATGCCCAACTCCTCTCCTTGACAAGTACATCCCAAACAAATTCAAAGCCTCCGTTCATTTTAATTCAATTCACACCATAACTTACCACAGTCCTCTGTCCCTTCTATTGTCTTTTGTCCACCAGAAGCTTTTCCTTCCGCTCTAACATCCCTATCTGCTCTCCTCCCTAAGGTGTCAATCACAGGCAGGATATCTCCAGGTCCACCATGGATACCCACCTACTCCCACTAAAACTTCCCTGCAAGACCTTGCCTCCAACTAAATCTCCTATTACCTCTCTGGCTACCTCGATTATAATCATGGAATCTTTTTCTTCTGTGGAATTAACAGTACCCACTAGCTGGACAGGAACTTGCCTAGCTCCACTTCTCTGCATAATTACTGTCCTTGCCATTGGGCCCTTCCTGTTTTGGCTATTCACCTCCTTTTGATAAAAGACTATCAATGCCACTACTGATCAGAGCCCAGAACATCCTCCCACTAAGCTCCTTGAGAACTGCTCAACACCAACTCCTACGGGAATCCTCAACTGAGACCCCTCTTGGCAGGAAACAGTATAAGAGATATCACAGCCCCTTCTCCCATCACCCCTTTTTCACCAAATTAAAAGGCAGGAATGTTAAGTACAACTTGACACAGACAACACTGCTTTGAAACATATCTTCCATCTTAGAACCAGAGTCACTCCAAGGTCACTCTGACACAACCTGACCTAGACCCCAGACAATACTCCACCTTCCAGCAAAGAAACTTTAAACACCCCATCATCACAAGAAAGGAAATTGTTATCTGGCACTGAAATCCTGAAAACACCTCGTTCCTTGTGCAGGTGACACCATAAGGACCCTTCCCTGACAAGCCACTAGCAATGACCTAGTTCCCCCTCCCTCATTCCCCTTTATCTATCCCAGGCTGTAAGCAGCAGCCTGGTCTCAGTCTGCCCTGGGCCCCCCTCCGCAGGTTTGTTCTGAATAGACCTGTGTTTCTGTAACAGGAAACAAACAAACAAACAACAACAACAACAACAACAAAAATACTACATGCTTAAGGCCAAGAGTTGAAGAGTAATACCCTTACATTGCTTTTAATTCTTCATGTGGATGCATAAAACTATTAGTATATTTTTACTACAAAATGAAGTGATTCAAACTTGAAAATAATCAATTAGTTCTATCAATCATATGGTACAAATTATTTAAGTAGTAAAATTTCAGATGAACTCCATCACTGATCAGAAACCACTGTACAGCATAAACAGAATAATTATGGGCATCTGTTTTAGAAATGAGTATAAATATCAACACATTTAAATTTTAATGGACATAAATTTGAAACTTCGCTTATAAGAAAGTTATAAAAATGTTTTACAAATGTGGATTACTCTCCCTTTAAGGGCAATTGAAACGGCACACAGTGGACTAAATTGCTAATGAGGAAATTAAACTAATAGTAGTTTGCGCCATAAAGTAAAAACAGCATAAATTCCATCACTGATTCAAGACAACACTGGTGGAACATCAGTGATAAAGCTTTTGTGTTCAGGTGTGTAAACTTTTCAAAATCTACTTGCAAGTGATCGGAGCTTTAGAACTTGGAAAGGATTGAATATTAGTCAGACTTTTTAGAAAATTACTAAGAAATTTTCTCAGGAAATTCTAAGCTTTATGAGGCCTTCTTGCTCTTTTGGAGCCTTTATAAACTCATCAAGTGCTTTACTAGCAAATTACATTCAACAGTCTAGTTTAAATAAAAATAAAATAAAGCTAAGTTCTTGGCACATTAGGTGAATGCATAGGCACAGGATGAGAATGATGATGATGATGGTGATATATGTTTAGCACTGATTAGGTTTAGGTATTGTTCTAAGTGCTTTTAGTTATGATTAAATTATGTTTTATTTTGATATCTATGCTTAATATGGATATCTTAATAATTTCTAAATGCACAATAGACCTCATGCTATCCTTTCTCAGTCTTTTGGCTAAGATCAAGTATAGACACAATGTTGTACAGCACATCTCTGGAACTTGTTCATTTTGCTTAACTGAAAATTTACATCCTTTGATTAGCAACTCATTTTCTCCTTTAGCAAGTCCCAGTCAACTGGCATTCTGCACTGACTCTGTATCTTTGACTTTCTTGGATACCTCGTGTAAGGGAAGTCTTGCAATATCTGTGCTTCTGTTAGTGAGAAATTTCATTTTTCTTATCCTCAAGGTCCATCCATTTTGTCAGACATTGACTCCTCAGGGTCCCAATAAAGGTACATACCTCATTTTATTTTTATCCATTTATCCTTCCATGTACATTTAGGTTTTTTCACATACTGGCTCTTTTGAAGAGTGCTACAATAAACATGGAAGTGTTATTATCTTTTGAGATCTGATATCTGATTATTTGGAATTTAATAATATCTAGAGATAAAATTGTTAGATCATATACCACCTCCATTTTTAATTTTTAAAGACCCCTCCTTTTGACATTCCCACCAGTAATACAAGAGTTTTATTTTTCCCACATCCTCACCAACACTTGTTTTTTTTTCTTCTTTATGATAATTTTCATTTTACTGTAGTTTTGATCTTCATTTCTCTGATTAGTGATGTTGAGTACCTTTTCATATAACTCTTGGCCATTTGTATCTGCTCTTTGGAGAAATGTATATTCAGATCTTTAGCCCATTTTTTTATTAGATCATTAGTTATTTTACTATTGAGTTGTCAGAGTTCCTTATATATTTTGGAAATCAAGCACTTCAAAATATTAAGTTGACAATACTTTCCCTCATTCCCTAGCTGCCTTTTCCCTCCAGTGATTACTTCCTTTCTTCTGTGGAAGGTCTGTTGTTTGGTATCTTCCCATTTACTTTTTTCTTTTATTGTTTTCATTTGTGGTGTTAGATTTATGAAATCATTGCCAGGTCCAATGTCATGAACATTTCCCCCTATATTTTCTTCTAGGAGTTTTATAGTTTCAATTCTTATCTTTAAATCTTTAATCCATTTTGATTTGAGTTTTTGTGAATGATGAAAGATAAGGGTCTATTTTTATTTTTTGACTTAGTTATGTCCAGTTTTCCTAAAATCATTTACTGAAGAGACTATCCTTTCTCTATTTTGTATTCTTGGCATCCTTGTTTAAGATCAGTTGACCAGACAAAGATTTATTTATGACTGTCTCTTCTATTCCATTCATGTCTAGGTCTTTTATTTTAGCACCTTATTGTTTTAATTAATGTAGCTTATAATATATTTTGAAATTAGGAAATACAATATCTCCATCTTTTTTCTGAAGATTGGTTTGGCTATTTGGAGTCATTTTTTGGTTCCATACAAACTTTAAAGTACTTTTTTTTATTTCTGTAAAAATGATATTGAAATTTTGACATGGACTACCTTGAATCCATACATTGTTTTGGATAGTATGGAAGTATAACAATATTGTCTTCTAATCCATTAACACAGGATATATTCCCATTTGTTTGTATCTTATTTAATTTCCCTTATCAATGTATATAATTATCTCCTGAGTGAAGTTTATTCCTAAATTCTTTTAATTTTCCAAAAATTTTTATTTGTTCTTTTTAGTTATCCATAACACTAGAATCCATTTTGACATAATTATACTTGCATAGAATATATCTTACTCTAATTCAGACCTGATTACCTCTCTTTCCCCATCTCTTTCCCTTCCCCCTGTTTCCTTCCCTCTACAGATATTTCTGCTGTTTATTATTATTTTTCTTTATTTTAAAAAATGTGTTCTTTTGAGCTGGGTTTGTGACTCAGTGATAGAGTGCTTACCTAGCAAGTGTGAGGCCCTGGGTTTGATCCTAAGCAAAATATTTTATTCATTTTGGTGTGTTGTAAATAGAACTATTTTCCTAATTCCCTTTCAGATAGCTTGTAGTTAGTGTTAGAATCACATGTGGTTTTTGTGTCAATTTTCTGTTCTGCAGTATTACTGAATATATTTGTTAGATCTAAAAGGCTTTTTGTGATGTCTTTAGGGTTTTCTATAAATAAGATCATGCCATTTGTAAATAAGGACAATTTTACTTCTTCCTTTGTGATTTGGATGCTTCTTATTTATTTTTCTTGCCTAATTGCTCTGGCTAAGACTTACAGTACTGTATCAAATGTATGTGCTATGAGTGAGCATCTTTGCTTCATTCCTGATACATTAGAGGGAAACTTACAGCTTTTCACTATTGAGTATAACTCTTCCATACTATACTTATTACCTTATTTAAAATAGAAAAGTAAGAAATTGCATAACCTGACTGGGTTTGAGAAGTTCCTGATTTCAAATCTTTCTGCCCATTTTCTGACCTTCACAAGTCCAACAACATCTGTAACCTCTGTTTCTACTTCTTTGAAGTGTGCATATTTTAAACAGAATAATACATATAAAACTGCTCCACTTAGAGCCAGATGCACAGTAGGCACCAAGTAAATGTTAGCTAGTTTGAATTGGAAATTGAATTTGACTGAAAAGAAAACAAGATATTAAATCCTTTAGTCTGTGGCTTTTATATCTAACTAAATCAAGATACATTTTTCTCATGTGAGTTTCTTGAGACATTTTACATTATGCTTTACAATATCTTTATTTTACTAGCAAGCACTTAATATGTAGATATAGATATAGATGTATGAAAGTATACACTTTAAATGTAAGACAAGTATCTCTCCTTATTGGATCACACAAAGAAACTGGATAGAATTCAGTATTGATTCACTTAAAGAGGAAAGTATTGAAAGCTTTGTGCATTTAATTTTGCATTCACCATGGGAAATTCAAGGAAGGTATGTGGGGATGTCTGCATGTAATTTGAATAGTATTAACTGCTATTCCCAAGGTTGATAGTATCAAAGGTGTTGCCTTTATAAGGAAGGACAATATAAAAACATTAGGGGCAGATTCCTCACTAAGATAGGGCTCTATACAGGGAAGTAGGTGAAGTCAACATAAGACAACTGTCAACTTCTCTCTCCAAAGTCACAAAACCCCCATATTTGCAGCACAACTAAATAGAATCAGACTCAGGCTGACCGCCTCTAACTAATCAACTCCCAAAATAATGATTCATTATATTTCAGTTGAACTACTAAAAAACTACTAAAAGTGAGAATTATAAGTGAGTCTTAAATGCAATGATGATGATCAGTACATTCTCTGACTATGGAAACTTTCAAATAATAAATGATAGATTTTCTATATTAATTTATTAATTCATCTAAGACTGAACTACTTTGTATACAGTGTTGGGCAAAAATTAATATTTTCCTGGACCCTCTGATGTTCACCAAGTAGCTAAAGTGTTAGAAGTACAAAAAAAATTTGCTGAAATAATTGTGAAATCACATGTGTGCAAATGGACATAACAATGTGGATAATGTAATGCTGTGTGAGTTTCAAACAGTATAAAGAAGTAATTCTGCAAGTGGTTGAGTTACTTGACCTCAGCTACAGAAGGCACACGAGCCCAGGCCTCCATTTGCATAGAAACAGAAAGTCCATATCAGGTCTCTTCTTCCTTGGAAGAGGAAATACACATCTAGTTCTGCATTTGCCAAGTCTAAATTTCTATATGTTCTTACTCTTTTTAAAGGTATGCATGTGCCATTTTTAATTATTCTATTTTATAGAGTTCTTAGAACTACCTTTAATTACTTATGTGGATTCCATATGATCATAGCATGTATTAAACTTGATATATTTGAATTTCCTTGTGTTTGTTATAGACTAAACTTCCCTTCTCTACTTTCTGAACTGACCATCCCTCATCTCTTTTCATATTTTCAATTAATATCTTAATAAATCAGGTTAGCGTGAAGAGTCATATTAGTGTTGTTCTTGTCAGGACAGACTACGTTTTTAAGGAAGTTTCTACAAAAAACTAAATTTATCCACTAGGTAGTGGTTTTATCAGAATTAAAGTTGTTATACACTTCTGGTAAGTTTCACTGTGTACAGCTATACACCATGTTGAATATGATCTTGAGGTGGACACAGTTGACTAAAGGCTCTTTGGTTTCTGCCAAATGTGCAACAAGCAGGCTGGTTATGAAGGGTTTCCAAAGATCATTTTCACAGAAACTTAGGGACAGGTGCTCCCCAGTCAATTCCAAGGACTGTTTGCCAGAGTGTAGCACTTTAACGGGTAGGTGAAGGGCAAGAGGGAAAACAACACATGAGGAAGTCCCCTGGGAGAGGGGAAGTAATACACTTCAGTGGAATTCTCAGAAGACAGCATCTGATATTCTCACTCCTTTCTAACCTGTTGCCATCCTAGGCTGATCTGAAAAGCAGATGGAATGAAGTCAAGAATCACAAAGGTTGAGATCCAGGGATTGATTTTCCTACAAACAGAAATGTTTGCAAAAGTTGGTCATTGCTTTGAAGGGACATGGTATATGATGTGCTGTCTAGACCACACTTCTATAATTCTTAGAGTAGAACCAACTCAGTACAGTAAACTTGGTTTCCATTGTGTCAAATGTATTTCATATCTCAAATTTAATATTGAGTAGTGTATTAGGGTTCTCTAGAGGAACAGAATCAACAGGAAGTATGATTATAAAAAGGGGATTTATTATATTGACTTACATGACCAGAAGCTGGATAGTCCACAATAGTTCTCTCCAAGTTAGAGAGCTGTAAGAACCAATAGCTGCACAGTTCAAGAGGCAGAAGCCCCAGAACAAGAGGGATCAACAGTGCTAACCTAGTCTGAGACTAAGGCTTCTGGGAACTACCTGGAAGAGTGAAGAAGCAAGAGTCCAATATTCTCAGACCATCAAAGCAGCAATCAAGAACCTTTTCAAGAAGAGCCGAGCTTGCATCTACATCTGCTTCCTTGTTCTACCAACTTTTATTCCATCCAAGCCACCATCCTGTTGGGTGGTGCTGCCCACACTTAGAGAAGGTCTCCACTTCAGTTCACCATCCCACATTCCAATCATTCCTAGACACGCCCTCACTGACACACACAGAAGCCTCTTAATCATCAGCATCTCTTAATCCAATCAAGTTGACAATTCAAATTAACCATTACAAGCAGTTTTACACTTGGGGAAAACTAGTTCATAATATGTATCCTGCTTGGTCATATGACTTATGCAAGAGAACAGGGAAAATTTCTGCTTTCTTTTTCAAAGATCAAGATATTTGAAAACTATCCCTTGCTGAAATTTGTCATGGAACCAGCCATGCTAGTCTAATTAAGTTTACAATGTCTATTGTTAAAAGGAATAGTTCTTACTGTGTGGAAGAAATTACACCCAGTAATTCCAGCCTATAATAGTCTGCAAAAATAACTCCTTAATTGACTGTTGAGAGTAATGATAACGTGATTTAAAACATAACGTTGGCACTAGAAAATTTAGTGTGGAAGACCAGTTGTGGGTTGAGCTGTCAGTGGAACAGTGCATTGAATTTTTCTAAGCTAATTCAAATGAAAACGCTGAGATTAAAAGTGATAACACAGTTCCAATGAGATAAGAATCTCTGCAAAATTAGATTACAGCCTTCTTGTGTTCATAAAAACCGTATTATCCTTGACACTATTAAATCAATCTCTGAAAGAAAATTATCTTCACAAGCTAAGCTTGTTTGAACCTTAAGAGTATGGTCCACTTTTCTGCTGTTTGAGAACAGAAGTGGTGCTTATTTTATATATATATATTTTGTCTGAAGGGGTATGGATGCTTCACAAGTAGCTTTGTGACAAAGAAATCACGCCTTTGCCTATAGTATCACTCCATGTATCATTTAATTTAAAGGGGAAAAGTCTGCAAAGTATTGAGATGTGAAATGGAATCCTTTCTACAACTTGTCACTTGGCCACTTATTGATATCCAGCTGCATCCCATTAAAACAAGCTTATGTTTTCTGTTTGTGCAAGATAGGTAACTCTTTCCCAATGCTTTTGCTTATTTCTCAGCAACTGCAGACATCTCAGATGAACAGCTTCATTTAGGACACTGTTTTCCCTGCTCAGTGAAGAACCAAGAGCGAGTGTCCCTGGTCCAATTGATTGTACAGTTGGACAGTAGAAAATAATAGAACCAACTTCTATTTATACAAACAAACAAATTCCAGATAACACATGCAAAAATAGACATCCTGATCTACTGTCTGGTCTCAAGCAAAATGTGCATGATAAGAACACAGACATTTTTCATGAGATCAGAGGTTGAATTTCATCTGTTACATGACAGCAACTCATGCTTTGCAAAGGAATTCCCTTCCCTGAGCTCCTTCTCTGTCAGAAAAAAAAAATGATATAATAATAATTATGGAATTATTGCAGAATTGCTCTAAGTATTACATAGAGACCGTGGTGCCTGTCTCGACCCTGGGTTCATTGAGTTATTATTACTATAATTACTAACATGATCATCTTCATCAACATTATTTGTATTTCAAAGTTGTATCAACTGAATTAATAGATATTAAAATATACTGTCTTGTTTCAATTACCGTGTCTTAGAGCTTTCTGATCCCTCTGTCTGAAATACATTCAGATATCCATGATCACCGAGTACATATTCATCAACCTCAAATATTTACTTTTAAACAATTAAAAAGTGGTAGAAGAGTGTGAGATGATAGACCATCTACCTTGATTATCCTGGGAAACCAATTGAGTCCATTGCCTTTCTACACTGCTTGGGCCTTATAGGAACACAAATTATTGGAATTTTGCTTGGCATGCAAGCATTGGTCAGCTTTCTTTCTACCTAACAGAGTCTGAGCTCCTTAAGGACTACTAATCCAGCAGGTAGTATTGATGCTTATTGAGGAAATGATTATTTCTGTACTATTTTATTATTTTTAAAAAACAGATTTTAACCTTTAGAAGAGTTTTGTGTTCAGAGCAAAACTGAGTAGAGAATATAGAGTCCTAATATACCCCTGCTCCCCACTCATCAATAGTCCACAACAACAGCCCACCATCAACAGCCCACATCAGGGTGCTACATTAGTCAGAAACATTCAACCCCCAAATTGACACATCATTATCATCCAAAATCCGTAGTTTGCATTAGTGTTCATTTTTGCTCTTCCATATTCTATGGGTTTGAACAAATGCATAATAGCATATGTCTACTATTAAAGCATCATACACATTCAGCTTAATAAAATCTCTCCTTTTTCTCACATCCTCTTCTGTCCATCTTTCTCTCCTCCAAACCCCTAGTGACCAATGGTCATTTCATTACCTCCCTAGTTTTTCCTTCTTTCAGAATGTCCTACACTTTGATTCACATAGTTTGTAGCCTTTTTCACATTGACTTCTTTCACTTGGTAAACATGCATTAAAGTTTCTTTCATGTCTTCTCACGCCTTGATAGCTTGTTCTTTAGTGACATTCCATTGCCTGGATGAGCCATCATTCATTTATCCCTTCACCTACTGAAGGACATGTTGGTTGTTTCCAAGTTTTGGCAATGATGATTAAAGCTGTTATAAACATCTGTGTGCAGGCTTTTGTGTGGACATAAGTTTTCAGCTCATTTGGATAAATACCAAGGAACATGATTGTCTGGATTGTACTGTAGGAGTGTATTTAGTTTTGTAAGACACTGCCAAACCACCTTCCAAAATAGCTGTGCCATTTTGTATTTTGACCAGCAATGAATGAGAGTTCCTGTGGTTCCACATCCTTGCCAGCTTTTGGTGGTATCAGTGTTTTAAATTTTGGCCATTTTAGGTGTGTACTGTGATTTCATAATTTCATTTAATGTCATATCATGTCGAGCATCTTTTTCATTTGTTAATGGCCATTTCTATATCTTTTGGTGAGAAATCTGTTCAGGTTTTTTGGCATGTCTTTTAATTGTTATTTTTGTTGTTGTTTGTTTTGTTTTGTGGTGTTTGAGTTTCAGGTTTTTTAAAATACATTTTACATAACAATCCTCTATCAGCTAGGTCTTTTACAAAATTTTTCCTCATATGTGTCTTATGTTTTTACTCTCTTGACAGTGTCTTTTTCCAGTACAGAAGTTTTAAATTTAATGAAGTCTAACTTATTAATTATTTCTATCACAAAATGTGCCTTCGGTCTTATTTCTGAAATGAAATCATCATGCCCAATGTCGCCTAGATTTTTTCTTGTGTTATTTTCTAGAAGTTTTATCATTTGGCATTACATTGACATCTCTAAATTATGTGTTAAATTTCAGGAAGAAGGTCTTATAGACTGAGTCATACCCCACTCCCAACATTCTTGAATGGATGCCTATAACCTCAATGTGACTGCAACTGGAGGTAGAATCTTCAAGGGTTCAATAACAGCAAAATACAGTTATCAGGGTAGAGTTCTAACCAAATATAAAGAGGAAGAGGCACAGACGTTTGTGCACAAAGAAAAGATCATATGAAGCCACATCAAAGAGGCAGATGTCTAAAAGCCAAGGAGAAAGGCCTCCAGAGAAACTCCAACTTCTGACAACCTTAATCCTGCTCTTGTGGACCCCAGAATTGTGAGAAAATAAATCTTAAAATAGTGCTGTTTAGGATACTCAGTCTGTGGTATTCTGTTATGGAAATCCTAGCGAATCCTAAAACAGTCTTGGAAGGTCTGTGTCTAGATTTTTCTTTTTCCCCATGAAAATGTCAAGTTGTCCCCACAATTATTTTTTCCTTGTATTTGATTTTATTTTTTATACTGACATTTGAACCTAGGAGAACTTTATCCCACTAAGATACATCCCCAATCCCTATTTTTTTTGAGACAGTGTCTCACTATGTTTACTAAAACTGGTCTTGAAATCTTGATCCTTCTGCCTCAGTCTCCCTAACCTCTGGGATTACAGTCATGCATTGTTGAACTCAGCTTCAATGTAATTTATTAAATATATTGTCTTTTCACCACTGTAATGTTTTTGTTCCTTCAGTAAGGATCAGTTGATTATTCTACTAGGGATCTATTTTTGGAATCTCTCTTGTATTCCATTGACATTTCTGTCTATTCTTTCTTCAGTACCACATTGTCTTGATTACTGTAACTTTATAGTAAATTTGGAAGTCTGATAGTGACATCAGTCTTTCAATGTTGTGTTGGTTATTCTGGGTCTGTTGTTTTTCTACAGAAATTTTAGAACCAGTTTGTCAATATTCACAAAATAACTTCCTGAGATTTTGATTGGAATTATGTTGAATTTATAGATCAAGTTGGAATGAACTTGAGTTTTGACAATACTAAGTCTTCCTTGATGGGATATCTTGCAATTTTTTACATCATATTTTTGTACTTTTTCTCACATACATTAGATATAGCTCTATTTTGTTAGAATTATACCTAAATAGTTTATTTAGGAGGGATTCTATTTAAAATGATATTGTGCTTTTAATTTCAAATTCCACTTTTTATTTTTCATATACAGGAAAATACTTCACTTTTGTATGTTAACTTGTGTATTGTTTGGATATGAGGTATCCCCCAAACAGCTAATGTTAGACAACACAGGAATATTCATGTATAAAATGATTAAATTATGACAGCTGTAACCTAATCAGTGGATTAATCCATTTGCTGGATTAATAATTTGAATGGATTACTGGGTGATAATTACAGGAAGACATGGTATGCCTGGAAAAAGTATATTCCTTGAGGCTTGAATTCAGACACCTTGTCCTCATGGTTCATCTCTCTCTGCTTACCAAGAGCCATGAGCTGAGCAACTTGCCTTCACTATGCCCTTCCACCATGATGTTCTGCCTCATTTCTATCCCAGAGCCAGGGAGCAGATGACATGCACTGACTCTTGGGAACCATGAGTCCAAATAAACTATTCCTCCTCTAAATTGTTCTTGTCAGGAAGTTTTGCTCACAATAACAAAAAACTGATGAAGAAACTTATCCTTTAACCTTGCTATACAATTGCTTATTGGTAGTGAGAGGATCATTTTATTGATCTTTTCTGCACAAAAATCATGCTATATATAAACGGACAATTTCATTTTTTCCCCATCTGTATACCTTTTGTTCCCCTTTCTTGTCTTATTGCACTGGCTAACACTTCCAGTAAAAGGCAGAAAATGGGAAGAGGACATTATTCTCTTATTTAGGGGAAGGATTTCAGCTTCCCATCTTATTTAAACTTTTTATGAAGAATTTATGTGTGATAAATAAACTAATAAAAATATTTTAAATTGAGACAACTGGTAGTGTTTTCAAGGGCCTATTTTTAACTATAAACTACTGCATTTTCTTATTTGTGAAAAACTTAGAAAAAAGCACCTCTAACATGGTACAGTCTATTTTCTAACCCAACTATGTTCAGCCCAGGAATGAACATAGTTTTATTCACTACTTACTTTCATAACATCTTAACTAGTAACTACTCTGAGATTTCATCTCACTCTAATCAGAATGGCAATTATCAAGAATACAGGCAACCATAAATGTTGGTGAGGATGTGAGGAAAAAAGTTACACTCATACACTGCTGGTGGGAATGCAAAATGCTGCAACCATTATGGAAAGCAGTATGGAGATTCCTCAGAAATCTTGGAATGGAGCCACATTTGACCCAGTTATCCCACTCTTCAGTTTATATCCAAAGGACTTAAAATCAGCATACTACAGTGATGCAGTCACATCAATGCTTATAGCAGCTCAATTCACAATGATTAAGATAGAGAACCAACCTAGGTGCCTCTCAACAGATTAATTAATAAAGAAAATTATATATATATATATATATATATATATATATCTCCCAACATATAGATATATATAATGGGATATAGATATATCTATATGTTGGGACATTACTTAGCTTTAAAGAAGAATGAAATTATGGCATTTGCTGGTGAATGGATTGAGTTAGAGAATATCATGCTAAGTTAAATAAGCCAAACCCCCCAAAAACCAAAGGCTGAATGTTTTCTCTAATATGAAGATACTAATTCACAATGAGGGTGAATAGGGAAGAATAGAGTCACTTTATATTAGGTAGAAGGGAATGAAGTGAGGGGAAGGGATATGGGGGTAGGAAGGAGAGTAAAGTGAAACAGACATTATTATCTTATCAACATATATGACTGCATGACCAATGTGATCCTATAATATGTATAATCAGGGAAATGAGAAATCACACTCCATTTATGTATGATTATCAAAATGTATAAATGCATTCTACTGTCATGTACAACTAATTAGAACAAATCAAAAAATTTTTAAAAGAACGTTGTAATCATTTTGATATTTGCATTTAAAATTTCATTCATCTCAACAAGGATGATAAAACATAGACTAACAATATTGCTTCCTTTGTTCTGTCTCTTATTATAATATAAAATAATCTTAGATCAAATTGCAAATTAAGATGTAAAGCATTTAAAACAACTATTATCTAATGCCTCCTTAATGTAAAAAATGAATTATTTGGTTGAAAATTTACCATATGATTTTAGTACCAGGCATTTAGGTAAGAGTAGCATAAGTTTAGGCAACAATAACAACTACAAACACATATGCACACATACGAACATTCCCTCTGAGAAAGAAATTGTGTTGCTTTAAAATCTAAATAATATAAAAATTTGTAAATTATTATGGGGTTCCACATTTTAGGTTTAGCATTTAATCTTCTTTTATTCTTTGTAGATCACAATTTTAAAAATGTATTTGGAATCATTTTCTATCCCTTCATAGCTATACTTATTTTTCATAAAAGAATTTGTCATGTATCCTATCTGTCATGAGTAAAAGTTGATGGCAAATGTTATGAGATACTTTAATTGTTTATGATATGATTAATATTTTCAAATAACAACTTGGTTCCATTACTGAGAGTTACCTAAAATGTATTTCAACAACACAGTTAAATATACCAAATTAGAAACAGAACTACTTTTCCTGACTGATTTGGTTGTTTATATGAGACAAGACAGTATTCATAAACTGTAAACTGTGGGCATCTTCTCTGATTTTTTCTTTAATAAGTAAAAAAAGTCAATAAAGATTAATTTTTATTTTATATCTCATTTTTCAAGTCTGATTTTAAGCCTTAATTTTTAAAAGAATGGCATTCATATCTGATTTCTGGTTATGGCATGAAAACATTAAAAAGTAGTCCCACAATGGTTAAAATATTGCAAGAAACATTTGCTTCGAATGTTTCCTTGTGCTCATTAGACTGTACTAGATAGTGTAACCTTGAGCATCACCTACATTTGATTGCTTAAAATTCCAAATCTGATATGGAAAATCACCTCCAGTGTGTGACTGGGTTTACTATGTAATTTTTCTTTTCAAATATACCATTATTGCAGTCTCCATCTGAAACCCTAAGCATGCTGTTATTAACTTGCTTTTAAGTTCCTCAATAAAGCAACATTTAGGATGTACATAAAAACACTGCATTTTTATTAAACAGCCCTGGAGGAAGGAAAGGTTATTTTAACAGTCACATCAACAGTGTGGTTCTACGGTTCTATTCAATTAGCATTGGCTTGCCAGCCTCCTTAAACACTGGCATTATGTCCCACTGTGTTTATTAATAGATTTCTTCTTTCCTACATTTTTCTCAATATCATAAAAACTCTAGGAAGAACATGTCTTGGGTTTTTTCAAGGTAAGTAAAATGTTTCTCTCACTCTCTTGCACTTAGGTGTGCATTCTCATACAGACACATGCACACACACACACACACACACACACACACTATCCCTCCTTCCTAATGACAGAGACAGACAGACAGACCCAGATGATATGCAGAAGGATAAAAATGCATGAAATAGACAGTGTTACTGGTAACCCAGAAATGTTAACAGATTCAAAAATATTTTTGAAGTTAAAATGAGTAGCATTCAATTATTGATGGGGAGATGAGCAAATGTGAGAAATCAATAATAATTCTCTAATTTCTGGCTTGGATAAAAGATACGTCAAGATCCATAATATGAAAGAGTTACAGACTTGAAAGAAATATGATGAAATATAGTTAAATTTTATTTAAGGTTTAGTATATGTTATACAGTATGCTAAACGCTTTACATATGATGTCCCATTTAATCCTCAAAACATTGCAGATAGAAGAAAGCTGAGATCCATAAAGTTAATAAACATGCTACTGAGTGAGCATTCATGGCCAGAGACTCTGATGCCTACAACCACTCTTAGGGACTGTCGCCTTATGGCAGGCAGAGTTTGAGATGCCTAAGCCCACTCAGAGGGGTATGCCTGACAGTATGTTGAATAGGGTATTCTGAAATAAGGAAGGATAAGGTTGATGTTTTGTAAGGCTACACAAGGACAGAGCAAGTCCATCTTAAAATAGAGGTCCAGTATAAAATGCAGAAAATGCCAAAATGTATGGGCAATTTATCTCCCATATCTAAAAAGTGAGATAGGAGAAGGAGGCAGATGATCACAGGAGGGGAAGGTAACTCAGAGAACACAGAGCACCCAAGGTTAAGGGTGGTCGACAACGTCAAGGGAAAATGACCAACATCACTGCCTACCTCAGAGAAGTGAATCATAAGAGAGGACACTGTGTCCCTTGGGCAGAGACTTAGGATGTCATTTCCTACCTTTGCCAAGACCAGTTCCAACAGAGGCGGGAACGGCTGTGCTGGGGAGGAGGTTGGCAGTGAAGGATTGTGGGATTAAGTGTGAGATTATAAGAATGTCCAGTGGATGCTTTTGCACATCATGGGATCACCAGGAACATTATTGCGTTGATGATGCTGATCCATATTTACTTTGTACCTATCTAGAGTACCACACAGACATTTCTGCTGCTAGAAATAACCTTGACTCTGACCTTGAATTTTTAGTGTGTGGGAAGATTTTAATGGAGAGATATTTTGAAGACTTTTTTTTTTATTTAAGCTCCAGAGTATGCAAGGGATATATTTAAGTCCACCAAAAGAGTCTCATTTGGTAAAGCAAAAATGCCACAATCTTTTAAAATTGGTGCTTTTTCTGAAACTGAAAACTTCACACATTTTACATTTCATTTGCTAACTTTCACAGCAGGTCTCCCCAAACCCAACTTCCTACTGAAGTGTGTTTCCAAGCAATTTAATTTGGAAATTGAGAGCTGTCTTGACCTTTTCATGGATTTCAACTTTATATCCTAAAAGACTTCAGAGACGACACTCTATAGGTAATCAAAATATTCCAGAATAATAGGATTCTTATATTTAGATAGAATTTTCTATATAAAAAATTAGTTCAATCAGTTCTCCTTTTAAAAACCAGCTGAAGAAGTTGTTTTTACATTTGAATTTCCATGACATTTACCATTTTGTGTCTTCCATTAACTATTATTATATGGCCTTTTACATCTTGCAGCTTTTGGCTCTGAAACAGAAAACCCCAGTTGTTTCTGGCTGAAGGCTCAGAATCAAGAATTACAAAACCATAAAAAGAGCACTTGAACATCTTCTGTGCTCTAAGGAAACTTAGCCCTTCTCACAAGTTGTTTTGTCAAACGGTGAAGACTTGAGGTGGGGAAATCACCATCATTTTTTCATTTTATGTATTTGAACATCTTGTCTTATTTTATAAATGGTTAAGAATTAAAAATGTGGATCTCACTGGGCATAGTGGCACACACCTGTAACCCCAGTGCTAAGAGGCTGAGATAAGAGGATTGCAAGGTCAGAGTCAGCAACCTAAGTGTCTCTAAGGAACTTAGCGAGACCCCATTTCTAAAAAATATAAAAAAGGTCTGGGGATGTGAATCAGTGGTTAAGTGTCCCTGGGTTCAATCCCTGGTACCACCACCACCAACAACAAAAATGTGGATCTGAATCACTGAGCTCATTTTACGGGAAACTGAGGCTTAAAAATACAAGTTGACTTTTTTTTATTGTAAACAAATGGGATACATGTTGTTTCTCTGTTTATACATGGAGTCAAGGCATAGCATTTGTGTAATCATAAATTTACATAGGGTAATGTTGTTTGATTCTTTCTGTTATTTTTTCCCTTCCCCCCACCCCTCCCACCCCTCTTTTCCCTCTATACAGTCCTTCCTGCCTCCATTCTTGCCCCCCTCCCTAACCCTAACTCTAACCCTAACACTAACCCCTCCCACCCCCATTATGTGTCATCATCCACTTATCAGTGAGATCAAATATTAAAAAAAAGTAATCTTGAAGCTAAAAGGTAATAAATCAGTGCCTTCAAACCAAGAAGGAAAATATTTTGAATCTGAAATTACGCACACCCAAAACTACCAAGTTTGACAGTAAATAAAAATAGTTTTAAGTAAAAAAAAAAAAAACAATAAATACAAATTGACATGCCCAAGGCCACATCATCAATTATTAGCAAAGTATGTTAATGCAAGTCCATTGGGCTGCAAACTAAGTAGAGTAACCACAATTTACTCAAGAAAAAGTGAGGACTCATTGGAAAGATACCAGAGTGGCTCTCACAATCACAACTGAACCTCTGGGTGGAAAATTCAGTGTAGCTGCAGTGAGGGCAGTTCTCAGATTGCTTCTCCAGAACACAGCTACGTGGAGACTCTGCTTATACAGCCTCAGTTGATGGGGTCAACTCCATGTTCAAGTTTCAAATTTTCCCAGGGGCAAATCTGAAAGGCTGAGATGGAGTCAGGTGTAGCCATCCCTGGATGTGAAGGCAATAATACCAGGTGAGCAGAGTCTCAGGCTCTGACCAGATACTCACCAGCCTCATACTACACTGTGGCTCCCAGCTGGTACTGTACACGCTGCCTGACTTTCTACTTGCATTGTCCTTGCTGACAGTAACACAGTTGTGGGAGCTCTTTAATACCAAGACTCAGGGAATACTCCAGGACAATGATTTACATAAGCCTGGACCCTGTTTGCTTATTTTTACATTTTACTTTTTAAATATTTCTCAATCAAATCTGAGACACTGTGATGGAAATGATTCAGTAGAAGATAAGGGAGAAAGGCAGGAATAATGATTGAAAGAACACCTTCCCCCGAGTGGTAAAGAGCTCTTAAACCATCCAGATCCTTCATCCCTAGAGTTGAGTGCAGGTCATAATAATCAAGCATGTTCTAAAAACCCAGATTGCAAGCCCCCCCCTTTAAGATCCACTGAAAGAATTAAAATCATCCTTACATTATTTTCACACAGACCCATAGATTTGGCCCTGCAATTGTGAAGTCCAAGTGAATGACTGTCATTATTTAGGATAGCGAGTCTCTTTTAGATTTTTGTTGTTTTTGTTTTTGTTTTGTTTTTGTTTTTTTTTCTGCTGAGACCAAAAGATATGACAAGAACAATCTTAGAGGAGGAAAAGTTTATTTGGGGCTCACAGTTTCAGAGACAAGACCATAGCTCTGTGTCCGAGGTGAGGCAGAATATCATGGCAGAAGCGTGTGGCAGAGGAAAGCAGCTAAGGACATAATGATCAGGAAGAGAGAGAGGGTTGGACTCACCAGGCACAAACCATATACCCCAAAGGTCCACTCCCATAACACACCCTCTCTCGCCTCACCCTATCTGCTACAGTTACCACATAATTAATCCCTATCAGTGGATTAATTCCGATTAGGTTGAGGCTCTCATTAACCAATCATTTCACCCTTAAATTATCACATATCATCTCACACTTGAACTTTTGAGGGACATGAAGGATTAGGACTTATTCTCTCATGGAACCTTGATTGGGAAAAATTTTAAAATCCAACAATGACAGTGATCCTGAAAGAAAGCAATGAATAAAAATCTACTTCAGACAGGAAGGGAGATTTAAGGTTGGTGGCAAAGGAAAGGTCTCACACATATTAAATATCTTGTCTATAGCACAATGAAAGGCATTACTACACCCATAGCCTCTGACCTGGCAAGCCTTACTCTGACCTAAGATATTTGGTGTTACCAGTACGACAAGCTTCTTCTGAGTCCTAGTGTACAATTGTACATCTTTCTAAGAAATAACCAATGCCTTGGAACATGCATCAGAGAATCTCTTTCTAAATATCTATCAAGAGTTTCTCTCACTATCCAAATGGATATCCTTTACATTATCCTAAGTTATAAATAAAATCACAAAATTTTCACAGATCATTCATGAAATTATTCACTTATCAAAATTAGAGGGATAGATTCAAATTAAAAAGCTTTTTATCAGCAAAGGAAACAATCAACAATGTGAAGAGAGAGCTTACAGAGTGGGAGAAAATCTTTGCCACACACACTTCAGATAGAGCACTAATCTCCAGAATTTATAAAGAACTCAAAAATATTTACACCAAGATTATAAATAGCCCAGTCAATAAATGGTCTAAGGAAATGAGCAGACACTTCACAGAAGAAGATCTGCAAAGGATCAAATGATATATGAAAAAATGTTCAACAACTCTAGTAATAAGAAAAATACAAATCAAAACTACCCTAAGATTTCATCTCACCCCATTTAAAATGCCTATTATCAAGAATACAAGCAACAATAGGTGTTGATGAGGATGTAAGGGAAAAGGTACACTCATACACTGCTGGTGGGATTGCAAATTGGTGCCGTCACTCTGGAAAGCATAATGGAGATTCCTCAGAAACTTGGAATGGAACCACCATTTGACCCAGCTATCCCACTCCTAGGCCTATACCCAAAGGACTTAAAATCAGTATACCACAGTGATACAGCTATATCAATGTTTACAGCAGGTCAATTCACAATAGCTAGATTGTGGAACCAACATAAATGTCCTTCAACAGATGAATGGATAAAGAAACTGTGATATATATATATATATATATATATATATATATACACACACATATAGTGGAATATTATTCAGTCATAAAGAAGAATAAAATTATGGCATTTGCAGGTAAATGGATGGAGCTGGAGAATATCATGCTAAGTGAAATAAGCCAATCCCAAAAAACAAAGGCTGAATGATTTTTCTGATAAGTGGATGATGATACATAATGCGGGTGGAGGAGAGGCAAGAATGGAGGAAGGATGGATAGTATAGAGGCAAATGAGGGGTGTGGAGGGGGTGGGGGAAGAAAAAATAATAGAATGAGACAAACATCATTACCCTATGTACATGTATGATTATGCAAATGGTATGTCTCTGTAGTACAATCAGGGAAATGAAAGTTGTACCCCATTTGTGTGCAATGAGTCAAAAGAAAATTGGAGTGTTGATTTTGGGCTAGGCTAAATCTTGAAAAAATAAACATGAAACTAGAGTTTTTATTTTAAGACCATATCACATGTGTATACATACAAGGTGGTATAAAAAGGCATTTATAGACAAGTATCATAAAACATAAGTAAAATAACACACTATGGAGACACACAGTTTGAGGAGGATCAGAGAAGTCTTCAACATGAGCACTTAAAGATGGGTGAGTTGACATTGAAGACTCAGGGATATTGATATTGAAGATTCAGGGATGTTCCTAGAAAATAACAGAAAGTCATAGAATAAAGAGAAAATCTATGACTGAGCAGCAAAGACTGATGCTTATGGAGGAGAAAGGCAACATCGAAGAGGTAGGCAGAGGCTCAGCCTTGTTGGTATTCATGGGCTGACGTGAATACCATTAAGCTGAAACAGATACTGAAAGATCATTTGCAGGAAGTTACGTCAGGAGACTTTAGGCCTAATATGAAAATCCCAAGGGAGTTGTAAAACAATGTCAGAACAATGCCTGGGTTCCATTCTAAATAAAAGAAATTGGAATCTCTACAGATAAGCCCTGTGCATCCGTATTTTTGGAAGTCTCCTGTTGTTCTTAGAGTCCCTGATGCTCAGAATGGATAGATTCCTAGCACTGTATTTAGTCATAGTTGAGATGACTCTGGCATCTGAGTTCAAGGGTGGGTCAGAGTAGGCAAAACAAAAGCAGGAGAGCAATTAGAAGATTTTTCAAGAATACTGGAAAAGTAGTCCAAACGTGGTAGTTTCTACGAAAATGGAAAAGAAGAAACTTTAAGAGGGAAGTCAACAAGGTAGGATTTACAGACATGGGTTGTGATTGAAAGTGCTGGGCAAGGCACTTGGAGGAAACTGACAGCATCCCCAAGTCCCTGTCTTGGCCATACCTCATTTATCTTTCCCTTCTTTTCAATTCCGCAGTGTTTCCCTGGACAAGTTCTATAAACCAGATACAAATTGAGCACGACATCTCTTCCCTGTATTCTAAGCCTGATAACCTCTCCAGAGCAATCATCTTAATATCAAGGTTTTGAGCAATATGTCATAGAATTTTCCTTCCAGTTTAAAACCAGTTAAGCATATTTTTTTTATGGCAAACAACCAATCTCTTTTGGCACAAAGAATATTTATTTAAAAGTGAAGTTGCTATGGTGATTTTTTTCTTTTATTTTAAAGTACATTTACATCTGGAAAAAATGGCAGGTAAAGTCCTTACTGAAATTTAATGCATGGTTAATGCATCGTTTAATACCTCCATTTATCAAAATGTCAGCTGCCAAACATTCAGTACAGACCCATTCTGTTTCTAGGGAATGGAAAATTTGCCATCTCAGAAGATGATGTCTCATAAAGGAATTCCAAAAAATACTGAACAGTTATCCAATAAACTTTTTTCTCCTATAAATTAATGTCTGCCAAAGTAAGTATATAAGAAAAAAATAGGATGTGCTTGTATTACCTTTTAATTGTGATTCTGACATTTGAAAATTTGAACTGTGATTTTCTGATCTTCATGAATGATGCTTGCAGGGATTATTTTTTTTCCACAACAGCAATGAATTGGGGCAGATGTACAGGTATATTGTAGTGATAATGTTGATGTTACTTTTATAGGAAGGAGATATATAAGGAATTGTGATCTTTTTTGATTGATAAAAGAACGTTGGCTTATCCAGTATCACACAGCTGGGAAGCCAAGAAGCAAACCATTGGTTTCCAATCTGAATCCTAAAAAGTTTCATTTCACCTGTCGTCTAAGTCTGTTTTCTGCTACTATAACAGAGTACCACAGCGATAGTACTAAGCAAGAGAGGTTAATTTCACGGATGGTTATAGAGTCTGAGAAGTGTAAGATCAAGGTGCTGCATTTGGTGAGGGCTTGTTGCTGTCATAACATAGCAGAAAGTATCACCAGGAGAGAGAGAGTGAGAGAGCACAAGAGAGGGCCAAACCCGCTCCTTCTCACACTAAGCCAATCCCCTGCCATATTAAATCATTATTCATCTCCTCTTACAGGTTCTCCCTCCCTACAGTGTTGCAACAGGGATCAAGTTTCCAACACATAAACGTCGTGGACACATCCAAACCATAGCCTGCCCTTCACTTCTACCATTCGTCATCAGTCCTTCATGGTGGGAAGGGTCCAGTTTGAAATCAGAGAGAGCCGTTTACAAAACTCTTTCATCAGTGAGATTTTGGGATCCTTACCTACCTCTCTGAGCTTTAGTTTCCTCAATTTAAAATTTAAGTTCACATGCAGAGGATAATTTTGGAGACTCTAAGATATATATTACCCCCCCCCCGACATGCATGCACACACACACACACCATCACATATGAGAAAAGAGAAAAGGGTTTGGGTTCTTGTTCCTGGCTTGTCTAGCAATGGCATTATGATTATGAAAGAAAGGAAATTATAAAACACCTGCCAAATTCCTCAAAACTATTATCCATCAGTTTTTTATTCTATATTTTTATTTTGTACATTTTTAATTGTAAACACTTTTAAGAACCTGGTTTTATAGTCTACTTTATCTGACAGACCCAAAGTCCTCCAGCCACCTAAACAGAAATCAAACACACAGGATGAGTGAACATTCATAGGGGACAGTTGGTAGCTGAGACGGTGTGCAAATAATAAATCTAGCATTCAAAAATCTCACATAGGTCTTCTGATTTTATTAACCTAGACAACTTATAATAATTATGATAAACAGACATTGTCATTAAACATAGCAGTCTTTTGATAAGATTAAACATAATGCAATACATCTTCCTTTCCACCAATTCAGTATAATAAATTACCCTTAGGCTTCTAAATGAAGCATTTTATAATTGAGCAAAACAGATCGATTTTTAGGGGTCCTTATTTATATGCAAAACAGACTTTTTGAGAATGGTAAACTTGATTAAAATCTCTCTAAGTGCAAATCACAAATAACTTCTCCTCACAAGCCATAACTATCCTATTAATGTGTAATTTATTGCAAACAAGAATAGTAAAATTCTAATGTGCTTATGATCCAGATGGAAGAAAGAGTTAAAACAAGGGAAACAACAAGCTATATAAAATGGGAAGAAAATGAAATTGAAATTTGAAAAATATTGCACAAGATAGTGTCCCAGCTGGTACATATGCTCCAAAAGTGAGAAAGAGAGAGAGAAGAAATGGGATAGGCTGTAATGGTGAAATCCATCTCAGGAGAATTGAAAGAAATTTCCATGCAACTCCTAGATTTTGAGAGAAAAAAAAATTCTCAGAAAAGTGCATGAATAATATGTTGGATGTGGAAACCAAGTCTGCACACATGACCATTTTGGGGAGTCTGTTTGGAGTCCCCAGTCATTCCCCTACTCAAAATCTTAGATCTCTTCTGGCAATTACCCAATAACTAGCAGATGATGTACTTGGTAAATGACTTTTGCCCAACTCTATGTCATTTACATGAAAAGAAACAGTGACTTCTCATCAAAAGAACATGGGAATGACAGAACCTATATATCAGCAAAAACTAAGGTCAAAGTATGTCAATCATGCTTCTTGGGCTGACTGCAGATGAATCTCCTGGGTCCCACTTCAGAAGGGAATCCAGGAGAGACATTTACCTAGAGAGAAGACACTCAGAGACTCAAATGTCCTGAATTTAGAGCCACCAACCAACTTCTTCGTGGACATACATTTTGTACTCACATAAATTTAGCTTTATTTCCTATGTGTTAGTCAGCTTTCTGTCATGTAACCAAAAAGACCTGACCAGAACATCTTAGAAGCTAGGCATGGTGATGCACACCTGTAATCCTAGTGACTCAGGAGGCCGAGATAGGAGGATCACAAGTTCATGGCCCTACGCATCGTAGTGAAACTCTGTCTCAAAAATAAAAAAAATAAAAAGGGCTTGGGGTGTAACTCAGTGGTCAGCCACCTCTGTGTTAAATCCCCAGTATCAAAAACAAAAACTTAGAGGAGGAAAAGTTTATTTTGGGCTCATGTTTTCAGAGGTTCAGTCCATGGTTGGGTGACTCTGGGCCCAAGATGAAGCAGATCATCATGGTGAAAAGACATGGCATAGGAAAACAGCTCAGTAGTTCATATGTAGAGAGAGCTCTGCTCATCAGGGACCAAATACAAACCCCAAAGGTATGCCCCCAGTTTCCTACCTCTTCCAGCCACACCCTACCCTGCTATAAGTACCACACTGTAAATCTATTCAAGTGGATTAATCCACTGATTTGATTATAGCTTTCATAATCATTTAACCTCTGAACATTCTTGCATTATCTCATGCATGATCTTTTGGGAAATACCATATATCCAAACCATATCATCACATTAAATAATAAGAGTTACTCCTACATAGGTCCTTAATGTTAAGTCAAGATCACATGATGTAATTTCTTCTCTACCAAAGTGAACATTTGAAAAGGACCTCTAGGTTCCCCAATTCTTGTAGGAAGTCATTCATGCTGTGGATTTGTCTTAAATGTTCCTTTGCCTTCCTCCAGGCTTGAGAATATCACATCTCCACAGTGTAATATTAATCTACTCACTCAAAACTGCTTGTCACCATTATGCATGAGTTTCTGGTTCTGTGCACTAGGAGAAATTTTTAAAAGTTTGTTTCGTAGAGTTTGAAATTATAAAATATTTCAATTGTACAGAAAACACCATAAATAATACCCACAGTTCACATGAATCCATCTTGTATAATATGTATTTATTGGGCATTTGTGAGGGGAGGACCCAACTTTGAGGCTATGGTGCTGAACAAGACGAACACGGCCCCACCCTCAAGACAGACAAAGAAGATAGACAGTACATTCTCATAAATGGCATGATAGCCAAAGCCCAGAGGTGATAGACATGTGTGGTAAGGTGAAGAAAGCCTTCCTGGAGGGTGAAATAAGAATTAGCCAAGCTAATACATCTTTCTTTCTTCTGGACTCAGTGTAATAAATTACCCTGAAGCTGCAGAATGAGGTATTTTATAATGGAATAAAACAAATCAATTTAGAGCCTCTATTCCTAAGGAAAGCAGAGTTTTTGAGACTGATAGCATCATCCGTTCAGGGTGTTGAAGACAGCAGGGCCTGCAGCCAGAAAGCTCAGGTTAGAGCTGTGGCTGGCTCTTCCCTGTGATCAGGCACGTTTACTTAGCAATTTGGAAGCTCAGTGTTCTCAAATGCAGAGGACATACTAACTCACTCTTTATCACAGAATTTGTAGGAGAACCACACAAGACAGACCTGTAAAATGTAAACTAATTCATGTCTTGTAAAAACAGCCTGTGGACACTTCCCAATTGAGGCACCCTACAAAATACCTCACCAGTACTCCTCAAAACTGTCAAGATCATTGCCACAGCCAACAGCCTAAGGAGACATAACAACAGAATGTAATGTGGCATACCAGACGATCTTGTGTAACAGAAAAAGGACATTAGATAAAAGTAAGGAATAAAGTTCAAATAAAGGAAGGACTTCAGTTAGCTAAAAATTGTCACTTTTGGTTCATTAATTTTGACATAGAGCTTATGTACCATACCAATGTAAGATGTTAATGGTAGGAGAGAATGGTTGTGAGATATACTGAAGCCTGTGTCCTCACAAATTTTCTAGGGCTCTCATCAGTTCTAAAGTTAAAAAAAAAATGTTGTGTATTTAGTTTTAAAGTAGCATTATGAAAATGTCCCAGTTATCTGCTTAACAACACATCTGTGTGGAGTGGCTACACAAGCCAGGCACTATTCTTGTAGAACTATGTTCAGGATAACCATAGTTCATCCAGCAGTACAGGAAGAAAAATAAAATGTAAATACATTTAAAATTGTGTCATTCAGTGGTCAAAGGGATGAACAAAGAAGCAGAGCACAAAAGTGATAGGGGAGAGAAATGGGTGGAAAGGGGAGGATTTTGTGGAGGAAAGGCCATTTAGCAGACTTAAATAGATTAGAGGGTTGCTAGAAGGGGTGATCATGCAAATCCTTGGAAAGGGAACATCCTGGGCAGAGTAGCAGTAAGTGTGAGATCTCAGACCTGGATGGACCGGGGGTGAACGTAGAGCAGGAAGGAGCCCACTGTTGCTGGCAACAAGCCTAAAAGGGTCAAGCACAGGAGAAGATGACATCATGGATGCACCATATTGTCCTAAAAGAAGTAGCGTAGATTTTATTCTAAGTATGCAGGGAAGCCACTGGAGGATTTTGTGCAGGAGGGAGAAGTGTGATGTTTCCATTTCTCAACCTTTTAAATGAAAATTTTCAACCTTTCCAGAGAGTTGAGTAAATTGTACAGCTGTAGCCCATGTGTCCATCACTTACCTTCTGTAATCGTTCAGCTCTCATTGTTTTACCACATATCTTTCCATTCATTTATTATCCATCAATCCATCTCGTCTTTTATTGGAGTTTAAATTGTTTGGGACAATATAATTCCTCCCAAATATTTTATTACAATCCTATGGACTAAATTTCAGTGCTTTCTATGGGTTCTTTTACTGGGGATAACATTATATATGTTGAAATAAGTAAGTTTAAATGTATTCCCCAAGATTTGCTAAATGGATACACCTGTGTGATCAAACCTTTATCAAGGTACAGCACATTATATCACTCCAGGAAGATCCTCATGACCCATTCCAGTCCATTCCCATACCCAGTTACTTTTAGAGACAACCTGTGACCCATTAACTCTACTTCTAGGTATTTATCCATGAGAAATGAAAACTTATGCACAAAAAGACTTATTCAAGGATGTTTAGAGCACTTTTATTAATGATGCTCCAAACTGGAGATAGCTTAGTTATCCATCAACAGGCAAATCAATAAAAAATAAAGTGGTATAGAAATAGAAAAGAGTGCTCACAGCATTAAAAGGTAAACTCATGAAGCATAGAAGAATTTAGATGAATCTGAAACACATTTCAGACATTAGAAAAAGCCAGACATGACAAAATACACGTACCATGTAATTCTATCTGTATGAAGTCCAAGAGCAAGAAAGCTAAGAGTGGTTAACTAAATAAATAAATAAGAATTCAGCTGTCTGTCTTCCTGGAGAACAGACTTCATCCAAAGAAGTACAGTCAAGAGAGAATGTCTTGCTTTGGATCCAGTTCCCTTGATTCTGAAGTACACAGTGCTCAGTAAGTGCAATGAGCTAATTAAAACAACTGGGAAGTAAAACATCTGCTTTGGTTTGGATGTAGTTTGAGTGTGTTCCCCAAAGTTTCCAGAGTTGAAAGTTAATCCTCATCGTGATGCATTAAGAGGGTGGAAACTTAATCCAATTATTGTATTTACCAGTGCTCTCTTTGGAAGGTGACTAGGACTAGATGAAATATTTAGGGTGGGGTTCCCTAATTGAATTCTAGTGGTTTTATAAGAACAGGTAAGGAGCAGAAAAGACACATACACATGCACTCCCTGTGTCTTCTCATGTGATGCATTTTGCCACCTTAGGACTCTACCAAAAAGAAGGCCATCCCCAGATGTGGGCCAATGATCTTGAACCTCCAGAGCTGTGAACCACATGAACTTCTTTTCTTTATGAAGTTACTTGCCTTCAGGTATTTCATTATAATAACATTTCCAGACAATTGCCTGATTTTCAGGCAATTTTTTGTTGTTGATTTTGAGGCACTTCATTCATTTCTTGCTCAGGTACCAACTAGGTTACCAAGATTTGCATTTCAGAACATTTATGGGATTCTTACAATGTGCTGTGTCTTTAACCTAGGTACCAGGGAGACATATAGAAATTGTGCATGTTTATTCCATGGGATATTGGGTGAGGCATAAAATAATTACATGATAAGGATCTGGGGAGGTCAGAACAGATGCATTTAAAGCAGACTGGATTTGGATGATAGGCATAGTCAGAAAAGACTCTCATATATTTAGTCAGGATCAGAACAAAATGTACTCCATAATACTGGTTTAAAACTGTGATTACCATATAGGAGTTTGACAAGCAAGTATGCAAGGTACCTGTGTTATGGGACTTAATTAAAGTTATACTTTGTGTTACCTACTATATTTGAGAAAATTACTATATGCCAGGCTCAAGTTTGGTTAGGTCTTCCTTTGTTCTTAAGGTAGGTAGGAAGAATTTTGAGTTTTTGAGTTTTTTCTCTTTATTTATTTTTTTTTAATTTTTTTTCAGAGATTGATGCTCTGATATTAAAGGTACTGAAGTGTGGCTGCTATTTCTTTATTCATGAGAATGCATATTTCACCAGAGATGCCCTTTTGTAATTACTTATTATTTTTTTTTATTGTAAACAAATGGGATACATGTTGTTTCTCTGTTTGTACATGGAGTAAAGGCATACCATTTGTGTAATCATAAATTTACATAGGGTAATGTTGTTTGATTCATTCTGTTATTTTATGTCTTTCCCCCCACCCTTCCCACCCCTCTTTTCCCTCTATACAGTCCTTCCTTCCTCCATTCTTGCCCCCCTCCCTAACCCTAACTCTAACCCTAACACTAACCCTAACACTAACCCCTCCCACCCCACATTATGTGTCATCATCCACTTATCAGCGATATCATTCATCCTTTGGTTTTTTGAGATTGGCTTATCTCACTTAGCATGATATTCTCCAATTTCATCCATTTGCCTGCAAATGCCATAATTTTATTATTCTTTATGGTGAAGTAATATTCCATTGTATGTATATGCCACAGTTTCTTTATCCATTCATCAACTGAAGGGCATCTAGGTTGGTTCCACAATCTGGCTATTGTGAATTGAGCAGCTATGAACATTGATGTGGCTGTATCTCTGTAGTATGCTGATTTTAAGTCCTTTGGGTGTAGGTCAAGGAGTGGGATAGCTGGGTCAAATGGTGGTTCCATTCCAAGTTTTCTGAGGAATCTCCATACTGCTTTCCAGACTGCCTGAACTAATTTGCAACCCCACCAGCAACGTATGAGTGTATGAGTGTACCTTTTTCCCCACATCCTTGCCAACACCTATTGTTGCTTGTGTTCTTGATAAACGCCGTTCTAATTGGGGTGAGATGGAAACTTAGGGTAGTTTTGATTTGCATTTCTCTTATTACTAGAGATGTTGAACATTTTTTCATATATCTGTTGATTGCTTGTATATCTTCTTCTGTGAAGTGTCTGTTCATTTCCTTAGCCCATTTGTTGATTGGATTATTTGTATTCTTGGTGTAGAGATTTTTGAGTTCTTTTTTTTTTTTTTTAAGACTGAGCACACATTTATTATTTTCTGTCTTCATTTTTTTTATTGTAAACAAATGGGATACATGTTATTTCTCTGTACATGGCGTAAAGGCATACCATTTGTGTAATCATAAATTTACATAGGGTAATGTTGTTTGATTCATTCTGTTATTTTTTTCCCTTCCCCTCCAACCCTCCCACCCCTCTTTGCCCTCTATACAGTCCTTCCTTCCTCCATTCTTGCCCGCTCCCTAACCCTAACTAACCCTAACACTAACCCTTCCCACCCCCCATTATGTGTCATCATCCACTTATTAGCGATATCATTCTTCCTTTGGTTTTTTGAGATTGGCTTATCTCACTTAGCATGATATTCTCCAATTTCATCCATTTGCCTGCAAATGCCATAATTTTATCATTCTTTATGGCTAAGTAATATTCCTTTGTGTATGTATATATATATATATATATATATATATATATATATATATATATCACAGTTTCTTTATCCATTCATCAACTAAAGGGCATCTAGGTTGGTTCCACAATCTGGCTATTGTGAACTGAGCAGTTCTGAACATTGATGTGGCTGTATCTTTGTAATATGCTGATTTTAAGTCCTTTGGGTATAGGCCAAGGAGTGGGATAGCTGGGTCAAATGGTGGTTCCATTCCAAGTTTTCTAAGGAGTCTCCACACTGCTTTCCAGAGTGGCTGCACTAATTTGCAGCCCCACCAGCAATGTATGAGTGTACCTTTCTCCCCACATCCTCGCCAACACCTGTTGTTGCTTATATTCTTGATAATCGCCATTCTAATTGGGGTGAGATGGAATCTTAGGGTGATTTTGATTTGCATTTTTCTTATTACTAGAGATGTTGAACATTTTTCCATATGTTTGTTGATAGCTTGTAGATCTTCTTCTGTGAAGTGTCTATTCATTTCCTTAGCCCATTTGTCGATTGGATTATTTGCATTCTTGGTGTAGAATTTTTTGAGTTATTTATAGATTCTGGAGATTAGTGCTCTATCTGAAGTATGAGTGGCAAAGATTTTCTCCCTCTCTTAGGCTCTTTCTTCGCATTTCTGATAGTTTCCTTTGCTGAGAGAAAACTTTTTAGTTTGAATCTATCCCAGTTATTGATTCTTGCTTTTATTTCTTGTGCTATGGGAGTCCTGTTGAGGAAGTCTGGTCCTAAGCCGACATGTTGAAGCTCTGGACCTACTTTTTCTTCCATAAGATGCAAGGTCTCTGGTCTGATTCCGAGGTCCTTAATCCATTTTGAGTTTTGTTTCATGCATGGTGAGAGATATGGGTTTAGTTTCATTCTGTTGCATATGGATTTCCAATTCTCCCAGCACCATTTGTTGAAGAGGCTATCTTTTCTTCATTGCATATTTTTGGCCCCTTTGTCTAGTATGAGATAATTGTATTTATTTGGGTTTGTGTCCATGTCCTCTATTCTGTACCATTGATCCACCTTTCTATTTTGGTACCAATACCATGTCGTTTTTGTTACTGTTGCTTTGTAGTAGAGTTGAAGATCTGGTATTGCGATACCACCTGCTTCACTCTTTCTGCCAAGGATTGCTTTAGCTATTCTGGGTTTTTTATTCTTCCAGATGAATTTCATAATTGCTTGTTCTATATCTGTAAGGTACATCATTGGGATTTTAATTGGAATTGCATTGAATCTGTATAGCACTTTAGGTAGTATGGCCATTTTGACAATATTAATTCTTCCTATCCAAGAACATGGGAGATCTTTCCATCTTCTAAGGTTTTCTTTAATTTCTTTCTTTAGTGTTCTGTAGTTGTCATTGTAGAAGTCTTTCACCTCTTTTGTGAGATTGATTCCCAAGTATTTTATTTTTTTCGATGCTATTGTGAATGGGGTAGTTTTCCTAATTTCTCTTTCTGAGGATTCATCACTTATGTATAAAAATGCCTTAGATTTATGTGCATTGATCTTATATCCCACTACTTTACTGAATTCACTTATGAGATCTAAAAGTTTTCTGGTGGAATTTCCTGGTTCCTCTAAGTATATAATCATATCATCAGCAAATAGGGATAGTTTGAGTTCATCTTTTCCTATTCGTATCCCTTTAATTTCTTTGGTCTGTCTAATTGCTCTGGCTAGAGTTTCAAGGACGATATTGAAAAGAAGTGGTGAAAGAGGGCATCCCTGCCTTGTTCCAGTTTTTAGGGGGAATGCTTTCAGTTTTTCACCATTTAAAATGATATTAGCCATGGGCTTAGCATAGATGGCCTTTACAATGTTAAGGAATGTTCCCACTATCCCTATTTTTTCTAGTGTTTTGAGCATGAAGAAATGCTGTATTTTATCAAATGGTTTTTCTGCATCTATTGAAATAATCATGTGATTCTTGACTTTAAGTCTGTTGATATGGTGAATTACATTTATTGATTTCCTGATGTTGAACCAACCTTGCATCCCTGGGATGAAACCCACTTGATCATGGTGCACTATCTTTTTAATACGTTTTTGTATGTGATTTGCTAAAATTTTGTTGAGAATTTTTGCGTCGATGTTCATTAAGGATATTGGTCTGAAATTTTCTTTCCTCAATGTGTCTCTGTCTCTTTAGGTATCAGGGTGATATTGGCTTCATAGAATGAGTTGGGGAAGGTTCCCTCCTCTTCTATTTCGTGGAATACTTTGAGAAGTATTGGAATGAGCTCTTCTTTAAAGGTTTTGTAGAACTTGGCTGAGAACCCATCTGGTCCTGGACTTTTCTTTGTTGGTAGGCTTTTGATGACCTCTTCTATTTCATTGCTTGAAATTCATTTATTTAAGTTGTTTATGTCCTCCTCGTTCAGTTTAGGCAATTCATATGTCTCTAGAAGCTTGTTGATGTCTTTGAAGTTTTCTGTTTTGTTGGAGTATAGATTTTCAAAATAGTTTCTAATTTTGTTTTGTATTTCACTCGTGTCTGTTGTGATATTTCCTTGTTCATTCTGAATTTTAGTAATTTGAGTTTTCTCTGTCTTTCTCTTTGTTAGTGTGGCTAAGGGTTTATCAATTTTGCTTATTTTTTCAAAGAGTCAATTATTTATTTTGTTAATTTTTCCGACTGTTTCATTTGTTTCAATTTTGTTGATTTCGGCTCTGATTTTAACTATTATCCTGTCTTCTACTACTTTTGGTGTTGGTCTCCTCTTCTTTTTCTAGGGCTTTGAGTTGTACTGTTAAGTCGTTTATCTGTTGATTTTTACTTCTTTTGTTGAATGCGCCACATGAAATAAATCTTCCTCTATGTACTGCTTTCATAGTGTCCCAGAGATTTTGATATGATGTGTCTTTGTTCTCGTTTAGTCTAAGAATTTTTTTTATTTCCCTCTTGATGTCTTCTGTTATTCATTCATCATATAATAGCATATTATTTAATCTCCAGGTATGGGAGATGTTTCTGTTTTATATTCTGTCATTTATTTCTAATTTCAATCCATTATGATCTGATAGAACAAGGTAGTATCTCTATCTTCTTGTATTTGCTACCAGTAGCTTTTTGGCATAAAATATGGTCTATTTTAGAGAAGGACCCATGTGCTGCTGAGAAGAAAGTGTATTTGTTTTTTGTTGGATGGTATATTCTATATATGTCGGTTAAGTCTAAATTGTTGATTGTGTTATTGATATCTATGGTTTCTTTATTCAATTTTTGTTTGGAAGATCTATCCAGTGGTGAGAGAGGTGTGTTAAAATTGCCTAGTATTATTGTGTTGAGGTCTATTTGATTTCTGGAATTGAGAAGGATTTGTTTGACATACATGGATGAGCCAATGTTCGGGGCATAGATGTTTATGATTGTTATCTCTTACTGATTTATGCTTCCCTTAAGCAGTATGTAATGTCCTTCTTTATCCCTTCTGACTAGTTTTAGCTTGAAGTCCACATTATCTGAAATGAGGATGGATACTCCAGCTTTTTTGCTGTGTCCTTGTGCATGGTATATTTTTTCCATCCTTTCACCTTTAGTCTATGGGTATCTCTTTCTATGAGATGAGTCTCTTGCAGGCAGCATATTGTTGGATTTTTCTTTTTAATCCAATCTGCCAGTCTATGTCTTTTGATTGATGAGTTCAGGCCATTAACATTCAGGGTTATTATCGTGATATGATTTGTATTCCCAGTCATTTGACTCATTTTTGTTTTTTGACATGATTTGGTTTCTCCTTTTTGGCTATTCCTTTAGGCTAGTTCCTCCCATTGCTGATTTGCATCATTGTTTTTCATCTCTTCCTCATGGAATATTTTGTTGAAAATGTTCTGTAATGCCGGCTTTCTTTTTGTAAATTCTTTTAGCTTTTGTTTATCATGGAAGGATTTTATTTTGTCGTCAATCTGAAAGTAAGTTTTGCTGAATATAAGATTCTTGGTTGGCATCCGTTTTCTTTCAGGGCTTGGTAAATGTTGTTCCAGGTCCTTCTAGCTTTTAGGGTCTGGATTGAAAAATCTGCTGATATTCTTATTGGTTTCCCCCTAATGTAATTTGATTCTTTTCTCTCACGGCCTTTAAAATTCTGTCTTTATTTTGTATTTAGGTATTTTCATAATAATGTGCCTTGGTGTGGGTCTGTTGTAATTTTGTATATTTGGAGTCCTATAAGCCTCTTGTACCTGGTTTTTCATTTCATTCTTCAGATGTGGGAAATTTTCTGATATTATTTCATTGACTAGATTGTTCATTCCTTTGGTTTATTTCTCTAAAACTTGCTCAATCCCATTAATTCTTAAATTTGACTTTTTCATGATATCCCATAATTTTTGTAGATTCTGTTCATGATTTCTTACCATCTTCTCTGTTTGGTCAACTTTGTTTTACAAGATTAAATATTTTGTCTTCAGTGTCTGAGGTTCTGTCTTCCAGGTGTTCTATCCTATCGGTTATGCTTTCTATGGAGTTTTTAACTTGGTTTATTGTTTCCTTCATTTCAAGGATTTCTGTTTGTTTGTTTTTTTTTCGGTATCTCTAACTCTTTATTGAAATGATCTCTTGCTTCCTGTATTTGTTCTTTTAACTGTTGATTGGTGCGATCATTTAATGCCTGCATTTGCTCTTTCATCTCCTCCTTCAATGCCTGCATTTGCTCTTTCATCTCCTTGTTTGCTTCCCTGATTGTTTTAATTATATACATTCTGAACTCCCTTTCTGACATTTCTTCTCTTGTATTGTCATTGGGTTTTATTGATATAGTATCTAGGTTTGTTTGGGACATTTTCTTCCCTTGTTTTCTCATATTGGTCAGATATCAGTGGGACTCTGAGATATTGCAGATTTCCTCTTTGGCTTATAGTGTCCCTGTAGATTTTCAGTATATCACCTCCCAGCCTTCAGTAGTCTGAAGTCTTGGAGGAACTTGATAATGTGGTGCTTCCAAAAAAAGCTGCCCCTAGCCCGCTACTGGGTCCTTTGCTGGGGGCTGGTTCTGCATGGAAATCCTCTCACTGGGCAGTCCTGCTCCTAGAAGCTGGCTGCAGACAGGGCCTGCCCCCACCTGAGGAAGCCAGGCTGCTAGGGGAAAGCCTCTCCCTGTACTGCCTTGGTCCTAGAAGCTGCCTGCCGGCCAGGGCCCACCACTGGGTCTGGTCTTGGGGTTGGCTCTGTGCAGAAAAGCTCTCACTGGGCGGGCCTGCTCCAAGAAGCTGGCTGTGGATTGAGCCTGCTGCCTGAGAAAGAAGGACTGCTTGGGGAAGACTCTAACTGCCCTGCCCTGCTCCAAGAAGCTGCTCCTGTCCGGGCCTGCCGCCCGGGCCAAGCTTCACCCGGGTGGGAGAGATTCACCCCACGGCTCTATGTTGGTCCGAGTCTCTCAGTGCCTCCCCTTCTTGAATCCTGGGTTCTGGAGTGATGGGAGATGCAGTCACCCTCTAGTCTGCCATCTTGGATGTCCTTTTTTCTCTTTAAACTACTAACTTATATAAGTAGAGAATCATACATAACTTTTCCACTCAACCATGTATAAGCACTATGGATATCCAATATGCACATATATATTTCATTATGCATATGAGAATATACTATATAAAGTATTTTAGGGAACCTGTCATTTTATCTAATTAATGTCATCTGTATTTTTCCATGCAAGTTAATATATGTCTCCATCATCACTTCAATTAATTATGTAATAATCCACAGTGTGACTATAACATGATTTATGTAATCCCCTATTGGTGTACATTTGGGTTGTTTCCAGTTTGTAAATTTTATGATGTGGACTTATTAATTTTGCCTGAAAATGAAGTTTGCTTCCATTATTGTTACTGAACTACTTCCAGAATGTCATTTAAACGGTTTCTTCTGTTCCCTTCAAATGGAAGTTTGTAAGTGGCACTACTTAGTGATTGGAAAAGGCTTCTAAAATCTCTTGTGCTATCTAGTAGCTGATACAGTTAGGATTCACCTTGCTGAGTGGAGGGTTCATGAATCAAGGCACAGGACTCCAGTCAGGAAGGAGCAACTAGCGAGAAAGGATCCCTGGCTTTGAGTACTGGTAACTAGTCGTTGATAGTTCTGTGATCTTAGGTAAGTTATTTAGTCTTTCCTGAACTTTTTTTCCACTTCTACCAAATGGTCATATTAATCTTTAGTCCTCATGAAATTTTTGAGAAAATCATGAAATAAGGACAATGAGTAAAAATGAATGAAATCCCCAAGGCTGTTTAGCTATTTAAATCTTTGTCCATGTTTCCAAATATACTTGAGGAAATCTAACGCATATGGTAAAACTTCTGACAAAAGATAATTTACTAAACAAAACATCCCTTAAACTATGTGTCATAACCCTAGTATGTTAAGTTTATAAGTTTCCTGTGGGGGTAGAGACTTTCTATGGGGGCTCAACATGCAGAGATCACTACACTCAAACAGGAAGCATTTCTGAACCACACGTATGCCCCAATGTGATTAGGTCATTTTAGTCAGTATAATTATTATTATTGCCTCTGTAACCAAAAGACCTGACAAGAACAATTAGAGGATAAAAAGTTTATTTTAGGGTTCATGGTTTCAGAGGTATTAGTCCACAGATTACAGACTCCATTCCTCAGGGGCCTAAGTGAGGCAGAACATCATGGTGGAAGAGTGTGGTAGAGGAAAGTAGTATAGGCTATCACACTAGGAAGCAGAGAGAGGCGGAGGGGAGAGAGGGAGGGAGAGAGGCACCCTTCAACACAGACAAAATATAAACCCCAAAAGTACACCCCCAGGGACCCACCTCTTCCATTCACCCACTACCTGCCTAGAGCTGCCACCCAGTTAATCCCTACAAGAGGATTAATGCACTGTTTGGGTTAAGAGTCACATAAACTGACGATTTTACCTCTAAGCTTTCTTTCATTGTCTCACAATTGAGCCTTTGGAAGATACCTTATGTCTAAACCATAAGGGGACCCGTACTCAAGGAGGCAAGCCTAAATCTAAGACCCCAAGGAAGGGGAGACACAGCCATTAAGCAGGATGAAATGTCCTTCTTTGTCCCTTCTGACTAACTTTGGCTTGAAGTTCACTTTCTCTGATATGAGTATAGAAACCTCTGCTTGTTTAGGAGATCCAGGTGAATGATACGGTTTTTATCCATCATTTTATCTTCAGTCTGTAGTTGTCTTTGCCTATGAGGTGAGTCTCTTGGAGGCAGCATGTTGTCTATATTAGTATTCAAATATATAGTATATGTTTTTAATATATAATATGTAAACATGTACCTTTATAAATTCATTCTATCCTATGGGAATATAATAATTATGCTTTTATGGAATATGATAGCTTTTATATGTATGTGAATATGTATTTATATATACATGTAAGTGTATCTATTTTTATATGTATCTAAATTTTTAAGTGAATCAAACAAAAAAATCACAGTGCACACATAAAACATATGCCTATAAATAGATTAGCAATGCACTTATCAGACTGATAATAGAAATTACCTCTTGGGAGAATGTTTAAAAAGGGGTGAGATATATTTGTTCACATATATTTGTTTCTTTTTAAAAAATAATCATATGTATTAATATTTCTTATATACTAAAATCAGTCCAAAATGTCTCAAAAGAAAAAATAAGCCAGGGAACCACAAATTACCTGTTTTGCTTTATTGTTTTTCCTCCTCTAATCCACATGGTACATATGTATTGAACAGTCACTCTGTGGTTCTTGCCTCGGTTTCTAAAATAAAGCGAGAAGAGAATAGAAAGCTACTCTGAGGTCTGTGGCTGCTGAAATTCTTTTTTTTTTTTTTTTTTTTTTAATTTTCAACAATATGGCCATGGATAAAAATACAACACCAAGCTGAAGCCTTTGAGTTTTATCAAAATAGTGCCAATTACAAGATACTTTTCAGGCACAATGGCCTTAAAAAATGTTCATTTTGTCTTTTAAGTATGAGAACTTTTTACAACAGATTTTAATAATTTTATTAAGCAAAAATAATGCAGGCATTAAGTCTGTTTTGTGTATTTTTGTTGTTGTTGTGAGTCTATCTATACCAGAGTCTTCCTGTGGATGAAAATTTCAATTCATTTGGGTTAGCAAAGGAGAAATCCTTAGGGATAGATGTGCCAAGTATCTTATAAACATAAGGGTTTGGAGACTCAAATAGATGTTGTAAGAGGTTCCTTTTTATATTTTTTACTGGAGTTATTAACTCACTTATTAAAATAAGCACTCTCGTGAAATTTATGTTAATGATATACCTGGGCATAGTCAAGAAGACTTAACCTGAAGCTTCCTATAAACTTAAACCAGTGAGGTTCAGGGAAAGGATTTGAAATCTAAGAGTCAGAGCTAGAGACACAAACTCACTCCTGCCTAGAAACAAAATCTGAATAAAATTGCTAAGATATCCACTGTTCATATCCAAAAGGCAATGGTCAGGGAATGTAACCCAGAGGCTCTTCAGTAAAGAATTACAGACCTCCTGAATTACAGACCACTCTGAAAAGCCAGTTGGCAAAAGCAGAGTTCTTACTGAATTGTACGAGAGCAGAGTCCACACTGAGGGTTGGGATCTTACAGGATGTGGGTTGTCCTGGCAAAACAAAGGTAGAGGAGAAACACTGTTGATAGAACAGGAAGGACTCAGTGAACCATGGCTCTCTCCATTGGTCAATACAGTAGAGGGTAGGCATCAAGATTTTGGGGAGCCATAGTATTGGTCTAGAATCACTGCTAACCAGCTTTTCTTGTGTCCACAGGAGCAGGATCAAAGAAACAAAAAATATTGATGTTGAGAACCACACACTGGCTGGTACGAATCTTTATAATGCTAAAAGACTGACCAAATTCCAGAGCAGTGAAGTGGCATGGTCTTGTGCACATGAACAATTAACACAGACCAAGGGCTGGAAGGCAGACTTGAGCTTCCAAGGTAGGCTTTGTTCTGCTTGACACTGTCACCTTCCTGTGGAACTTCTCTTTCTGCCACCTCCCTTGTTTAGTTTAATTATGTTGGCATGATGTTGGCAAAATTTGACTCACTGTTGACATCTAATTAATTTTTTAAGGGAGAAAAATGATCACCCAAAACAAAGAACCCCCTTCTGCAGCTTCATCAAAGTCATTTGCATCCACTGTGCTCTTTACAAAAACTGCCATCTTGTATAAAGTCGCCAGAAAAGCCCAGCTTGGTCCCTGTGAGGTGGGTAGGCATAACATGCCCCTGGCCACACTCCCAGACTTTGTTCTTGATTCTTCGAAGCCCTGAGCAGCCAGGCCCTCTTTGACCTACATGTTTTCATAACTACTAGCTTGTCTACATTGAGATTGTTCCTTTTGAGTCACTTCTCTCTATGTATTGATTTTTGTTTCTTTTTGGTAGCTTTCTGGATGCCTAATGAACCTGCTTTGGGACCAGGTAAAATATATTTTGGGAACACGATCATCCCACACATTGCGGGTCATGAATTTCTTTATTATTTGCCATGGCAGGCATTGCTACCCAAAAACTTATTATCTATTCAATCTCAGTTCTAACTTGCAAGCAGATATGTCTGAGGAGCCAATTTATTACTGATGTAACAGCACCAGGGAAGATGAGTTTGCTTGTTTAAAGAGATGAGTGGCATTGGCAATGCTATCAATTTCCACATGCAGAAATCCCGTACATGGGATTTTTGTAGTTATTAAAAAATCATGCATAGCAATGTTTCCGTCCCTTAGCTTGCATTTGCTGGGGCTACACATCCATCACAACTTATTCTTCTCTAAATGGCCTTGTCTTTCAGAAATGGGTAGTCTTGTAGAGTTGCTTTTGTCCAGTAATAACTTGTAAGACCAGAAAGGCTGTGCCTTTACATTTCTCATCTATTTTTCTATCTTGTGATGCTCTTTATGGGTAATTTAGCTTCCCTGGGCAACTGTTCCATTTTGTCAATCCATTCACTCACTGATTTCATTGCATTCAGCATATCCCCAGATCTTCCAAGCTAGGAAAGGGTGTAGGATACATAATGACTGGAACACAGATCAATGTAATATTGGCAAAAATTGCACATATGTGCATAGGTACATGTATGCACACACACATACATGTGGATATGCATACACCTGGGATTAAGCACACAGCTTATTTATTAAGATAGACCTGAGTTCTAACCCTACTTTCTGCTCACATACTGAAGAAACTTAGATAAGCTACTTAGCCTCCCAAAGTCTATTTTTATCTGTTCAATCTATAAAAGAGAAGACTAAAACCTATTTAATATGCATTTCTAACAATTAAATTACATATAAATCATTTAGCTTTAAGTCCTGATACATTAATGTTATTATTAGCTGATAATACTAAATTATTAATTATAACAATATTAAAGATGCCTTCCTTTGAAAAGCTGATCTAATATTGGCTAAGAGGAGGGTTACAGACATGTACATGATTAACTATAAAACCAGGCAGTAAAAGAGAAAAATTCCAATACAAGAGAAACAAAATATACTCTGCCAATGACTTCTAGCAGAGGAAATCAATGGAGATCTTGTGAGGAAGTGTAAATTGAGGCAGACTTTGGAGGAGGGGTTATTCAGGGACTTTTTCTTTTCAAGAGAGAGAAACTGAATGTCAACTAAATAAAACCAAAAAGGGAAATGTTGGCTCATAGAACTGGAAAGTCTAAGGGTAGTTCAGACACTGTTGGATTCATGTGTTCAAATGAAGTTTTAAGGATTCGGGCATCTTCTTTATCTCTGAGCTCTAAATCCTTCTGTGTCAGGAAAATCACTGCATACTCAAGGCTAGAACTTTGTGACTCAATACTCAGAGGAAAAGAGAGACTTCCTAAGAATTGTATGATAAATCACAGGGAAGACTGTTTGACCCTGTCAAGTGTCCAGTGTTTTCAGCGGATGGATTGTTATAGCCAGGAAAGATGCAGTACCTACCTGTGCCTCGCTCTAAGGTGGAGTTTAGGGTGCTGTGATTGACAGCCTCACCAGAACCTCCTGCAATGATGGCAGAACAACTTCTCAAAAGAAAAGCAGAGCTCTTGAAGGAAGAAGTGGGAGAGGGTCATAAGACCAGGAATGCTAAGATAATAGACTTCTTTTTCTCCACATTTTTATTGGTGTAATGATGCTTGTACATTATGATGAGATTTTTTGCTACATATTAGTACATGAACACAATGTAACAATATAATTTGGCCTTCAGTAGAACAAAGGAAAGGGACCAAGGGAAGGGAGAGGTGGGGAAAGGACGAAATTCTGGGGATGGATATTAGTCAAAGAAAATAGATTTCTGCTTTAGCGCAGGTGGAGATTCTGTGTGAGGGGGTGTATGAGGGAACTTATAAGGAAAGCTACTTAGAAAGGAAAATTTCGCAAATAGAACACAGTCAGCAATTTATCATACATTCCACCAAACTAGGCATTTGGATCTAGTTTGATTAATAATTAATAAAACAACGATAGCTTTAGTAACCAGTCAAATAGTAGATACTGATCAATTTTTACTCAGTGAATGGATACATAAAGGATAGACGATTAAGTAAATCAACACTTTCACCTTAACATTGTTTTATTCCCATTTTATAGATAATGAAAACTGACTTAGAGTTGTTCAGTGACTGGTCTGGGCTGATGGAGTTCAGGACTTGGAGACTTTGCTTTTTATTTCTCTCAGCCCTGACTCCCAGTTGAGTTTCTCGCCACCCTCCCACAACTTTCTCTTTCAACAGGGGCTGTTTCCTAGGCTGACTCACAGAAACTCGAACTCACAGGATTCATGGGCCAAGTTTTATTTCTAACATACTTCTTTTGTTCCTCAACATTTTATGTAAGACTTCAAACTCAATTACCTTTGTATTCCAGTAACTCACAGACTTCTAGACACTTCTGAAATGGAAGGAAACTAGGAAGCCCTCTAGTGCAAAGGACATTGTACAGTAAACAGCAGTTAAGTAACCATTTCTGTCAGATAGTGAAAGGTGAGGAGCCACGGCCCCTTGTCCTCGTCTCTGGTGACTGAGTTACTGCCCCTACTATTCAAGGGATTTCTCCCTATGTAACTCCAACAAATGCACAACAGGTTCTCACTTGAATTGAGTTGCAGGAGTTCAGAGAAATAATGAAAGAACATCAAGCCTCTCCCCCTAGTGCAAATACAGGAACATAGTTCCCCTGGGCCCCAGGAAGCTGGCAGCCTCTAGGATCTGACATATGGAACACCCACATTTAAAAATAACAAGACTGAAGACTGTTGTATTGCTTTTACTGCTCCCATCCCAGCCACTTCTTCATATCTTAAATCCCCTTATCATTTAATAAAGACAGCCACCTGTTTGGCTTAACGCAACATGAGCCAGCTGGGCTGAAGTGGACGGGGGCAGGAGGGTGGTGTGTGGACCAGGAACCACTCTGCATGTGGTCTCTCCCACTCAGAATATGCTAAAGACAGAGGCAATCTGTTTCTTCCCTCTCCCTGTCCTCAACCTCAGTTTTAGGGAAATCTTCACATTTTGCTGCTATTAATGGCATGATTCTACATCTCCAGCTTCAAATGGAGTTTAGGGAAACCTTGTGTTGTCTGATAATGGGAGTGTATGTTTAAGTATGTTACGCCACTCCCCTTGCCTCAAAAATCCCCGGGTGCTTGTTAAACATTCAGACTTCAGAAACCTATGCCAAAGCTGCTGAAATACAATCTCTGAGCATCCACAAATATATTAAACCTCCCCGGGAGTTTCTCTGATGGATTAAAGTATGAGAACTCCAGCCTCTCATTCTTCTGCAGTTTCTTTACTTTGGATGGGTCCTCTACACAGCAGAGCAGGTGGAAAGAAACCCCCGGAGAATCAGAATGAGCTTGAGAGGTGTGCTGGGGAAAAGGCTGCGTGGAGCCGGTGGCTTTCAAGGGCTACAGGTCTGAGCCCAGAACCAAGGGAGAGCTTCAAAGTCAGTTGTGATGCAAGCTTGTTCAGGAGGGTAGGAGATTCCCCAGGGACTTAGGAGCAAAGCTTCACTTAGACATGGTGTACATTTACCTGCATTGATTTTTGTACCATGTAGGGACTTAGGGTGAAGACTTACTGGTGGGCATGAAATTTGTTTAGAGGATCATGACCATTTTAGAATGAAAATAATAATTCATAATAGAATTGAAGGAAAGATATTTGAAAGCATTTTTCTTTGGAAGAATAAGAATTCTTGTCTGGAAATTCTGTTCCAGGTGTATCTGAATCCTGGATTGAGATTTGCAATGTCATTCTACTCTGGGTTATAATCAAAGAAAAGTTTGAGAATTGTTGACTGGGAAACTTTGATTGCCCCTTAAGTCCCCTTACCATTTAACAAAGACAAATTTGCTAACAGTTTATATGTATTAACCCCTACACCCCACTTTACAAATTTGACAACAGGTTGAAATACAGTAGTTAAAGTCAAGACTCAAAAGTTGTAGAAGAGTGCCCAGCTGAGTAAAGACAGAGGACATGGAGAAAATAAACACGGTTTCATGGTCATAGATTCACCATTTCTCTATGTTGTTTAAAGTAACTTGACCCTCTCACCTGGTACTCCCATCCTGGCCTTTGCCCCGCGGTGTCCTAAGTATGTCCCTGAGAAGCAGTCTACACTGTGGAAGATCTCCACATCAATTGCTATGCAGTGTTGTGCTTTGGATGCCGTTGACAGGAGCTTGTGAGTAGTTGATAGAGTCTTGTTTGTTTAGCTTTTACTGAAGGTCAGAACCAAGATTCACTACCCTCCCTGGAGAACCGGCATTAATATTCAGATCCTCTCTCCAGTATCAAAAGCTCCTTGTTAAGGGCTTTTCCAGAGGCCTTCAATGGCAGCTTTGTTTACTTCCTTAAGGATCTCTTCAAAAAATTAACTGACACCTACTATCTATATAAGATTTAGTTGGTGGCAAGTGACAGAAAACTAGACTCAAACTGGTTTAAGTGTGGAGAAGAATTCTATTCTTTTCAGGTAAAATAACATGCAGCAGGACTGACTAGATTCAGGTCTAGGTCTGAGTGGGAACAAACAATGTAATCAAGATGGTTTTCTCCCCCACCGTCTTCCAGTTCTGATTCCTCTGCAGTCGGTCTACTCCAGGAGATGATCACCCTTGCTGGTTACAAGAGGATTATCACAGCATCTCCTGCTAAGGCAGAAAAATCTTTGGTTCTTCTGGAGTATCACTGACGTTGGGTGCCTGACCAACCACATGACAGTTGTTGCTATGCAACCAGATGTGCTGATTGATGGAGCACCACATAAAGACATTGGAGTAAACTAAGGGCAAATCCCACGCTCACCCCATAGAACTCTTTGGAGGCAGTAACCAGGATTTAAGTGTATCGTGGGTGCCAAAAGTTCAGGCCCTGTGCTAGCAACTCTGGGGAAGGACTTCCATCCCTTGCAAAGCCTACAATTATGGGTTCGATAATTGGGGGATTAGTGCATGTGTGTCTGTATGTGAGTTGTGTGTTCTGTGTGGATTCAGTTGCTTAGCACCATAGCAGCTCTCTAGAGAAATGTCAAACATTCTTCACAGGGGAACTGGCAGGCTCACATCAGAGAAAAAGCATGTACATCACTTGTAACTTAAATTTAATGAGAAAAATGATAGAGCATAGAAGCGTGTACTCAAGAGGATATGAAGGGTAACGACAGAGAAGGGTTAGCAGGAGTTAGGATAACAGGTACCAAACTACAGTTCAATAGAAGAAAGAGTCCTAATCTTCCAATGCACAACCAGTGTCTATGGTTTTACAAAAATGGATTATACATTCTGCAAATAAATGCAGAGAAGAATCTGAGGTTTTCCAACACAAATAAATAATAAATGGTTAGGGAACTCTGCAAGCTTATTACCCTGAGTGGATCATTGAGCATTGTATACCTATATCACATTATCACTTTGTAAACCATAAAAACATGTAGTTATTAAATGTCAATTTTTTTTTAAAGTATGATTCATTTTGCTATCTGGAGAAATTTTGGAAATCAGAATATATAAGTTCAAGTCAAGTCTTTCAGCTCAAGGAGAATTGGGGTGTGAGGGGAAGACAGGTCTACAAAGGTTAAACAGTATGGCAAGTAAAGGGCACAGCAGGGACTGACATCTCTACTATATGCAGAAGGACTGTGCAGGGAACAGGGAGACCTGAGAAGGGAGAGTCAGAGTGCAAGGTGTTGGGCTTCCTCCCTGTGTGGGCTGGAGTGGAGGAGGAATAAGACAAAGTTTTACAACAGGGAACTTGGAACTAACCCAATAGTCATGACCATGATGGACATGAGGAATAAATTCAAGAGCAGAGGGAATTATTCATCTATACTAGAGATTATATGAGCACTGGTTTAACAGCAGGAACAGAGGAGAAAAAGAACAAATGATTACAAGTAGGACCTCAGATGCAGAGAGGATTGCTTAGCAGTTCCTCAGACATGAGCAGTACTGACGAAGCAGAGTTAAATCCAGTTTCCATCTTTTATGGTTGTGAAAAGCATGGCACTTTGAGTGGTTCCCTCTCAAAGGGCATGCCTTTGGTGATGAACTTCCCTACCTGGTTTAAAAGCAGTTAACCTGGTCTGCTCGAGGATACTCCCACATATAGGGAGGTGTTAGGGGAAGTCATTCTAGGACAACTTCTGCAGAAATAAGTCAAACTTTGCATTGGAAGTTTCCTGAAATTTGTAATTAGTCAGATCCCAGTTCCATTCCAATTCTCTCAGGCTAATCGGCTACTTATTTGTGTTCCTTTTTGAAAATGGGTCTAATAAACCAAGACCTAGGATTATTGAGAAGTTTGAATGAGATATACAAAAGTAACAGTCACTCAAAAAATATTAGGTAAAAATCATTTAATTTTTAGAGAAATAATAAAAGGTGATACGGACATTGTTTTCATTTTATACTATATAAAGGTATCAGAGAAGGAGAAAGAGAATAAGGCAGAATGAGACCTCGTGGAGTTCTTTGCACACATTGAATGGCACAACTAAGGTTCCAAGCCACGTGGGTCTGATGGGAAAAGGTCTGAGTTCTTCCTGCTAATCTCCATCTCTATAATCAAACTTTATACAAAGGACGATAAGTTGCCAATTGAATATTGACTCACGATCTCAGCATTGTGGTCAGGGCACAAGACATTCTACATATCTCTGAGGTCACCCATGATTTTTCAACATGACGTAAGGATCAGCAGTGTAACTTAATAACCTTGGTGGACTTATTATAATACTGGAACAGCCGCTGTTTTACTAGATGTCAATTATAGTCTTTGTTATACAGATGTTCCAGGATTGAAAAAGAAAAATACTGATTAATACCGCCCCCAAATCCTGGGATAAAGATGAGAGTATTATATTATCCACTTGCTGGCCAGCACAATGAATTAGATTTTAAAAAAGGAATGAGAAGCTCTCCTTCCAGGGTTAATGAAGGATGGGCTTAGTGGAAGAAGCTGGTTGGAGCTGAGCCTCCTCATCCAGATGTCTGTTACCCAGCCATGTTTTTGTTTTACTCTTTCTTTTTACTATTATTATTAACCTCTATGGTGACCCAGAGTTCTTGCTGCTGCCTTTGGGTTCTAAAGATATAAAACAACCAACATAAAATAGATGTCACCTCAATGGCTAAATTCTGAGAAAAGCAGAGGCAATTTATGGGTAAGGAGGAAACACTGCACAGGAGGCAGTGTGAAAATCATGACTTTCTTGTTTCAAGGGTTAATATTACTCTGCTGCCAGGTAAAATGGTATCAAATACCTTTTTGGATGATGTACAGATAGCCCTGAGTAGTTTGGCCTTCGTCAACTTTTTCTACCTGATGTTGCCTGACTTTCCGGTTTCTTTTCTCTCCATCAGCAACACTGATCTTTTCTGTTTTTTTCTTTCACTATTTTTTTTTTTTTTTTTTGGTCCTGGGTATTTGATTTCAGAGGCACTATACCACTGAGACACATTCCCAGCACTTATTGTTTAATTTTCAGACAGGGTCTCTCTGAGTTGCTTAGGATTTCCTGCCCCCAGCCTCCCAAGCCCATGGGATTAGAAACGTGCACTACAAGGCCTGATCTGATCTCCTTTCATTTCCTTCTCTTGTAGGACTTTGCATGTACTGTTGCCTGTCTGAATCTTTCCTTCTCTGTGTTTTTGCTTGGCTCTCTCCTTCTATTCTACTTGCCTCCTCAGACGTCATCCTCTAAATCACCACCTTTTTGCAACCCCTATCCCTCTGTCAATTATTCTCTACCCACAACCCTTTTATACTTTTCTCCTCCAAGTAATTATTGCAAAGTATGGTGAGATCGTTCGTTTGGTTTAAACTAGCTAAGAATGATTGAACACATATTACGTGTCAGCCAATTTCTACGTACTTATTACTATTAAAATCTTTGATCCTTATTGTACTACCATGGATCAGGGGACATAAATAATCCCCTTTTAAATCCAAGAATCTGAAATATATAGAAGTTAGGCTATATGTCTAAGATATTATGGTTAGTAAGTACACAGAATTTGAACCCAGAAAAATCTTGTTCTGAAATCCATGCTCTTAATTTTAACCCTATCAGACTCCCATTACTACATATTATTTATTTATCACAATCTAAAATAAAAATTTCACAGATTATTATTCATGCATGCATGATTTCATTGTATCTTCATTTAATATGCAGACACAATTCACAAAGTTGGGTTTTCCCAATAACTAACATATCTACTAACCAATGGGCAGCTAACATAGAACTAACTTTATCCTAGGCCCAATTCTGTTCTCACTCATATCCATAATCCAGAAATAAATGGCAGGTTCAAAAAAGAACAGAATTTACTGAAGAGTTCTAAGACTATAAACCCATGAGCAAATGTGCAGCCTTATTACTCATTAGTGAAATAAGATACTATTTCCTACCTCTCTAATTAGCAAGGATTAATATAAATAATACTTGCTGTTGGCAAGAATTACAGAAAGAACTTGGTCCTACATTACTGGTGGGAGGTAAAACTATACAGCCTGAGTGCTGTGCAAATTTGGCAACATGTATCCAAAAATTGCAAGATTTCCTTGGCCTTTGATCCCACCAAAATCCACTTCTAATGAATGAATTTTAAGAATAAAAAGAGACTCAAATTGGGGATGAGATTTTTTGGGGGAGAACTGGAGAGTGAATTCAGTGTTATTTAACCACTGAGCTGCATCCCCAGCCCTTTTGCTTTCTACTTAGAGACAGGGTCTCACTGAGTTACTTAGGGCCTCACTAAGTTGCTGAGGCTGGCTTTGAACTCTCAATCCTCCTGTCTCAGCCTCCCCTGCTACTGGGATTACAGGCATATGCTACCATAACCAGCCTGGGCTGAGGAATTTTGACTATAGGACTATGTGTGTGAGCACATTAAAATGATGGCAGTAAAATAAATATCCATCTGTAGTGGGTTAGTCAGCTGTCACTTACTGGGTCCTTACTATGTGTATGACCCTGAGTGACATAATAGGGACATGATGACCAGCCAGTGAGGGAGTGAGGGGGGATGTGGCCCTTCCCTTGTTGGGATGCAGCGTCCAGTGGGACTGGTCATCTCGATACTGTTTAAATCCACAACGTGGAATGTTGATGAACTACAATTGTAAGATATTGAGACATCTGAAAGCATGATTTGGGAGAATATTTAAATAATGGTGATTTAAAGATCTATGAAAAATAACAGGAGTGATGACAGGTAATAAATGGGTCTAATTTTGCACAAAGTGATTAGCATGAAGTATATATCCATACATAAACAAATATACAGAGAAAGAAAACTATAGATAGAAAATGGCCCAAAAGATAATGGCGACTAATTAGTGAGAAATAGATACAGGAAAATCTTTGTGTTTTCTTTGTTCACCCCTAAATTTTCCACTAGGAGCCGTATTTATATTTAGAGAAATAATACATTCCAATATAAAGAAAGCATTTACTTAGATTGTCTACAAAGCTTTTCTTTCCCCCAGTCAATTAAGATTCTGGGTTTCTCTGTGGAAAATGAAGACATTTCTTTCCCTGGGAGTTGGTAGGCATCCCTGTGAATGAAGCAAACATACAAGCTCTTCCTAATATCACCCCCAACTCTGCCTCCTGGACACAGTGAGTTCATGCCAACCCTCAGCTCCCCTCCTGCCCTCCTGGTCCTTTATCACACCTTGTCCTGCATTGTTTCTTGATATTTGTCCCTGTGTTCATTCCCCTCCCCATACTATTGTGAACTCCTAGAAAACACAGAAGCATCCAACTCTTCCTCATTACTCAGAGTTTTTAGGATTAGACTCATTACTAGCTCATTAGTTAAGAATTAAATAAAAGACTAAAACCAAGGATGCTCTGTTGAGTAATACAAAATAGCACATCATTAAAAGGCAGAGAGATCTACGTAATGGAAGGTGCTCAAACCCACAAATGGGACACAGCTATGTCACAAGCCAGCCCTGGCATCCTATCTCTGTGACCCTGGGTAAGTTGCTGATGCTGGAGTCTTAACTTCCTCTTCTGCAAACTCGCTGTGCAATTGTAGGGAGAACATTGTTAGATAACAGGGGTAAATTTTTTGGCACATGGGAAGCCTTTAAAGTGTTCTAGTGGGATGATGTTTTCAAGTTTACATTCAGCCTATGAAATCTCGTGTATTTTTTCACTGTCTCTGTTTTTGATTCTTAACTTCTGAGTTGACTCATTGGCACTTATTTGACAGATTTTTAAATATGTGTCTCTTAAAATTTAGTGCTCCAGACTGCTTTTTAAATTGCAAAATAGCAAACTTGGCTTGAGAAAGAGGTTAAGTGTGTGTGTCTGTGTGTGAGGTTTCGTTTGCTCATATCACAGTTTTACTGTCAAATAATATTCTGCTGGAACTGGGCCCTCCATACACAGATAAGAAAATGGAGGAATATGGAAGAAGGAATTGAGAGAATTTGTTTTAATTACAAAATCCTATTCCAGGCACTGTGTGAAGTACTTTACACACAGTCTCTGAGCTCGTTGCCCTTCTTCACTTTTTATATTTAAAGAAAAACCCTGGAAGCTTACAGAGGTTCAGAGCTATTCCCTAGGTTCTGTATTAGTCAATATTAGAAGCTGGATTCAAATTGGGTGTATGTCTGGGTTTCAAAGTCAGTACTGAGAGAGGTGAAGTGAGCCACCAGACATTCCTCTTAACTCATTTCACGTTGGTCCTGAGCTCTTGCTTTTCCACAATACTGCAGCAGAGAAAAGAGTAGCCTGTGACCCCACTCTCCACCCATCTGCTAACTATCCTGTTTGGAGACGTGCTTCCATCTGTAACCCATTGTGAAGGCATGTCATTAATGAGACACTGGGAACAAACAGAAATTGTGCTTCCTCCCGAGGCTCTGCTACAAGCTGCCTAATTGGGATTTATGAGTGTCCATGATAAAATTTCTGCATAATAAAATTCAGAGATTTCTCATGGACTCAAAAAATAACCAAAGTTTCAACCAGTGCACAGGCAAGCTGCCAGGGAGTGGGGGCGTGTGTGTTTATGCATGTGTGTGTTGGGGGAGAGGAAGGTTGTTACTATGAATTAGACTAATAGTCTACAGGTTCACGTAATGTGTGCTCTTCACTAATTCAGACCAGAGGTGAATTAAGTTCAAGCCTTCCACACAGTATCTTTGAAGAACCATTTGTCATATCTGGAGCTTGGTGATCTGTCTCCTTAAGTGCCATCTTCACCTCTGATTGCAGAGTCTCTTTCCCTCTGCGTCCAGCATCGTTGACACAAACTCTATCAATGTCATCGCCCTCTACTTTGGGGAGAATGATAACTAATAATGATAATAACTACAATAATAATAACAGAATAATAACAGAAACTTGCCTTTTTTTTTTTTTTTTGTGGTACTGGGGATCGAACCCAGGGCCTTATGCTTGCAAGGCAAGCACTCTACCAACTGAGCTATATCTCCAGCCCTGAAACTTGCCATTTTTGACGAGTGAACATCAGGTATGAAAAAGCCTTCCATTAATTAAATCGATATCATCCAACTACAAAATAGGGGAACTGAAAATGACCTCATTTTGTAGCTGAGCTAAGTAATGCTCAGAAATCGGGAGTGACTTTCTCAAGGCCAGAGAGTTGATGCATGGTAGTCAGGATGTGAATGCATGTCGTCTGTAAGAAGCTTTTTACCATGACTTAAGGAGCCATATGAAGGGAGGGGAAGGGGTATGGGGATAGAAATGATAGTAGAGTGAAACAGACAATATTACCTCATGTGCAAGTATGACTGCATGACCCATGTGATCCTATGATATGTGTAATCAGAAAAATGAGAGATTCCTCTCCTTGTTTGTATGTATGATCTATTAGAATGTATAAATGCATTCTACTGTCATGTACAACAAATCAGAACAAATAAAAAATTTTGAAAAAAGAAACCCTATGAGTGTATTAAAATACTTGTTTAGTTAGATGTAGCTAGACATCACTTAAACTATCAAGCAAAGAATCCAGAAGGCCTCAAGCAAGAAAGTGTGAACTTGGCTTGGATTGACAAGGAGAATTTGAGGGAGATGGTGAAAGGAATGGTGGAAGTGATGAGTAAAGACAAGGATGTACTTGACATGGATGGAAACCCTGTGTTGCTGGAGCTTAACATAGTAAAGATCACCCTCCAGAATCAGCTTTCCTAGTATTGACTTCAAAATTATCTACCTGATTATTAAGACCAAAGCCATAGGAGTCATTCTCCATTCCTTTTTCCTTCCCAGATGCCTTGATCAGTCCTCAATCACTTCTGACTTCTACGACTTCAGAGCCTCCTGGCCAATCTCCCTTCCTCTGCCTTTGACACCTGCACTGGTACCCCACTCTCCATAGGATTGCAAGGTGAGGTTTCTAGCAGGTAAACCAGACAACTTCTGCCTTCTCCATCAAACTCTCCAACACAGTTGGTGGTATTTTAAACTTATTGTTCATTTTAGGTAGAACAGTGACATTAATGTTATTCTTTAAAAGATGTTGTACTTAGAATCTTTAAAATGGGAATATTTAGAGATGACATTTTATAACGTCTGGGACTTTGTTCAGAGGGGTGGAACAAGTGGCCAGGAATATGGGTACACAAAATTAGTCATGAAAGCCAAATGATTAATTACATTCATGGAGGGTGATTTATAACTTCTGTTTTATCAACTTGATTTTGAAATTATGCATTTTAAAAAGCTTAATAAAAAACTGATGAGATATCATTGAAATAAGAATAAAATGCAAATGAATTGCAAATTCCTAACCATAGTCTACATGGTCATGTGTGGTCAGGTCCCAGCCTGCTTCTTGGATTTCTTTACTCTCATTTCTTTTCTCATTGGTCACTCTGCTCAGATCCACTGAACTTCTTGGTCTTTGAACATGCAGGTTCTTCCTGTCTCTAGAATCTTAGACTTGCTTGTCCTTCCTTTGGGACTTTTTTTTCCTGTTACCCATAAAGTGACCACTTACTCTTAAATTAGGTCTCAATTCAGTGAAAACTGGAAGAACAGAACTTTTCAAATCACTCATATAAATTCACACCACATACCCTTCACTCACAAGTATATCATCCAGTTGTGTCTTCCATGGTATTTTAAAGTTATTTGTATGTTTGTTTAAAGATTCTTTTTTAATCTACCACTTTACAATATGACTCCTATAAAGGCAGGAACTCAATTGTGTACACTCAGGTTAAAAGACTTCTTGGGGGTTGGGCACGGTGCCTCATGCCTAGCCGCTCAGGAGGCTGAGTCAGGAGGATCACAAGGTCAAAACCAGCCTCAGCATCTTAGCAAGGCCCTAAGCAATTCAGTGAGACGTTGTTGTAAATAAAATATAAAAAAGGGCTAGGGAAGTGATACAGTAGTAAAGCAACCCTAGATTTAATCCCAATTCAAAAAAAAAAAAGACTTCTTGATGTTTCATAATGTTTCATAGTCATTCAAAATGTACTGGTTGACTATTAACCTCTTGTTTACAATGAGATCTAACTTAGTAAACCCTAGTGCTACAAACTTAGCATTATCCACACAGTGACAGGGTAGGCAGGGTCACTGGCATTAACAACTCAAGGAGTCAAAGGTGGCAAAAATCTTTACAAAGCATGGATAAAAGTCCTGACCACATAGAACGCCCCTGCCCCAAATTATATTATTCCCCCTATTGAAAAACCCTAGACTAGAAAATAACAGTCAGATTGTAATGAGAAAGGAAGTTTGATGCGGCAGGAAGTGGTGTAGGATACGTTCTAGAGGAAAATCAGGACTAGACCCTGAGAAGCCTTCTGTAAACCATCATAAAGAATTAGAAATTTAACTGGGGAATGGTGTTAGTTTTCTATTGGTGTTACAACACGTTAATACAATGTTGGTGGCTCAAATTTGCTCAAAGGTATTGTCCTATAGCTCTAGAGGTCGAAAGTCCTCTGCACAGGGTCTCAAAAGGCCAACATCAAAATATTGGCTAAACGGGACTCTTATCCAGAAGCTCTGAAGAAAAATTAATTTCTGGGATCCTACAGGTTGCTGACTAAATTCAATTCCTTGTGGAAGTCTGTGAAGTCTGAAGTCTGTGTTTCCTTCAGTGCCTTCAGCTGTGGCTTGCCTTGGCTCCCAAATGCAGCCGCAAATCTTTCTGATGCTTTCCGAAGGACCACCTCCACCGACAGAGGGTGGGGCCCTGCTCAGGCTCCGTGTCTCTCTGACTTTTTCTGCCACAGTCCTCTATCTCCAGCTTGAGAAATTTCCATTTCTAAAAACCTGAATAATTGGATTGGGGCCACCTGGGTGATCCAGGTCCTCTCATTGTTTTAGACTCTGTCCCCTTCACTGCACCAGCAAAGCCCTTCCTGCCACTTAATTTAACACAATCATGGGTTCCAGGGATGGAGGCATGGAAATCTATGGGAAGTCATTCTGCCTACCACAGGAGTCATCGAATGTTTTAAAAGAGACAAATCACATTACCCAAATCTGTTTAAATAACTATTTCTTTCTTTGTGGCTATCTTATAGCAACAGGCTTCTTTCTCCTCCAGGACCTATAGCAGTTGTGCCTGCAGGGCCTCTGCTGGGAAAGCCATTAGAAGCCCACAGCTGCACGTCAATCCAAGTGGTGCTGTACTCCAGCTCCACACAGACAGAGCAGAGAGGAAGGGATTGTGTCTGCCTCCATGATCGGTGGGTCTCAGCTGCGTCCCCATTTCTGGGAGAATTTATGAGCAGAGCACATGCCAGGGGGCATGGAGAGCTTCTCTCCCAAAAGCAGATGCTGCTGATCCCACGCCGAAGCAACCTCACTCTCCAGCACTCCCAGTCACTGCCTGCCAGATGGCCACAGCTGAATCCACAGCTGAATCGATGTCTGTTTTTGGCACCAATACGCCGCCGTGGGACTGGTTGGGGACCTGAGATGGTGGCAGGGAGGGCATCAGACACACACAAGCAAGAAAAATGCTTGAGGTATATCAGTCTCTGTACTAAGCAAGCACTTTGCAAATACTCTAACACAACCTTCACCATATTCTTATGGGGATGGTATTATTTTGTGCCCATTTTTTACAGGGTGAGACCAAGGCTTAGAAAGTTCAAAGGTCAGAGAACCAGGAATTACTAGAGTTGGACTTTGAACAGAGGCCGATCTTTCCAACTCTCTGTGATCTTAGATGCTGCACTAGCTAAATCTAATGTCAAGAGCTTTTTAGCCCTCTCCACTAGGATCCATGGACACCTGCAATCTCACTTTGCACCAGCTCAGATATGCCCAAATCTGAGCAGTTGCCATCAGATGAACCATCCTCATTTAAAGGTCAGTGGCCCAGAATATTTGCCTCCTGTGGAATTGCATGTAAAGCTGGTGAGTGGATGATTGGATCTGACATCCAAAATGATATCTGTAGTCAAGAGAAACTTAAAACCAAAGATAGGGATGGAATCCAAACAAGGTTAAAAAATGCATGGGGAGGAGAGAGGAAGATCAGACTCAAGTGTCACCTTAGGGGTCCTAAGTACATGGTGTGAAGTCACAGGTGCAGGACAGGCATCACCATCCTGAGCACACACTGAGTGCTTAATCTGCATCAGGAATTAACCATACGCACTACACAGGTGACCACGTTTAACTCTCACATCATCTCTATTGCTATTGCTTAAGGGCAGAAGCTATTGCCCTTGGTGTATAGATGAAGAATATGAGACTGCATGGTTTCAGTGACCTGCTCCAGGTATCATGACAGGTAAAAGGCAGCTCTGAGTTCAATCCAGCAGCCTGACATGATAAATGACTTGCGACATTCCCTATGCTCCATTCCAAAATGTCACAGGACTTTTGCAGTTAGTTTTGGGGGTGCCGGGTTGACTTACAGAGGAGAAACTGTCCATCTTGGCACCACACTGAAACTGGCCAGAGTAAGGTGAGAGTATCTTCTGTTGAATGAAGATTAAGAGATATTTCATGTCCTACATCAAACATAGATCTATTTCATGAATGGTTATTGCATGAATGAGTGGAATCAACCTGAGTAAAGTAAAGCCACCAGTGAGATAAGAATCTATCATTGAGTTGCCGTATCAGGGAGAAATTCATGATAAACATGTAAAATGATGCAAAGGTAAAGGTGAGACTGTATCTTGAGATGAAGTTGCTAAATTCTATACTCTCTTAGATGGGTGCAGAATGGGACTGTGACTCGGATAACTCCTTCAGTTGCTAACAGGTGAACACTGCAGGTTCCAGCATATTAATATGGAAGTAATAACATTGGCTGAACTGTTCCACCATCGACCCCATTGGCCATCAGGTTCGGTCAGGTGTAAGCAGGGAGGTGAAAACAACAGAACACAACACTCAGGGCTTCCCTAGAAAGTTAGTGACTACTGTGCTGTGCATCTTACAGGACACATGGATGGGTACATGACAGTTATTACCTAGAGAATGGGAATTTAAAAGAAATATAGCATTTGTTCAGATACTTAGGGAATAGAGAATACAAGCACACAGAGCACTGCATTGATACCCAAACTGGCAAACAGAAAGCAAATGTATAGAATTTCTTACCTGAAAATTGGAACTCATATACGGTCATATACACTTAGAAACATACTTGATATGCAGGAAATATGAAATATAGTTCAAATTAGTATCTCCAAAGGAAAATAATAGGGATGCATTCAAAGTTGGTTTTCTTCTCTCCCTTTTCTTTTTCAATGACTTCGTGTTCTAGTTCCTTGCAAAATATAAGGGCATAAAACAACCATTTTCATCCTTACAGATATGTGGATCACAGGCTAGGATAGGTGACAGCTGGGATGGGTTTCTTCTGCTCAACAATATCCAAAACCCTGGAGACCAGGGAGCAGACTCATCAACTGTCTTCCTCAGTCACCTATCTGGCAGTTCAGCGTGTTTATAGGATGAGACTTCAGAGAAGACTGGGTTAGCACTGTGTCAAACTCTTTCAATGCCTTATTTATTTCTCCCAATGACCCTAAACAGGCAGAATTATTGATATTTTCATTTTCCATGTGATGAAATTGAGGGTCAGAAATGTTAAGGAACTTTTCCAAGGTCACAGAGCAGAAACAGAGGCAACATTTGAAACCAAATTTTGAGAAATCCAAGAACTTAGGCTAATGCCCATCAACTTTGGCTTTTTGTCACATGGCTACCACTACAAAAAGTGAGGGTCCTTCAAGTTCCACAGATTTTTCATAGTATTGGTAATGAACCTCAGGTTCCAGAGCATCCTGCTCTCCAAATATTTGCCTATATCCAGCCTTCTCAGACTGTACCTATTTTCAACCTTTTCATCCTTCTGAATTGGATGCTGCTGCTGTTACTGCTGATAACGATAACGGTTTACTTTATCATTGTTATTGTTGTTGTTATAGTTGTTGTTATTTTCACATTGCTTTTCTAGCTTCATTTCTGGACTTCCTTCCTTAAGTAAAATTCAAACCCATTCTCTTGCTAAATGGCTCTTTGAAGTTCTGGGTTAATACTCCATCTGATCCATCTTAGCCCCTGGACACTTCCTCTCCAGTGCTGGCTCTCCACTGAGGGCCAGTTGTTTGGGTCCAACATGGAACCATTAATCTTTAAAGTCCCCATGCAGTTAGGGCATGGTACATTCACACTGGTGCATGATGTCATCAACTCACATTGCCATGGAAACAAGGTTGAGAGTCAAGTGCTAAGTGATTAATTCAATAAATATTTACTGATGTTCAGTATGATGAGGACCATGCTGGGAGTACATTGGATAATATCTGAGGTTGGGTGATTTATAAAGAAAAGAGGTTCATTGACCTTACAGTTTTTATTACTGGGGAGTCCAAAATACTCCAGTATGGATGTCATGGTGAGGGCCTCCAGCTGCATCACAACATGGCAGAGAAGGGGCATGTGTACAAGCTACGGGGAAAGAAACCAAGGAGGGCTGAAGCTCTGCCATTCATTGTAACCCACCTGCTTGGAAACTAATCCACTCCTACCAGACCCAGCCCACTCTGTGGGACTTGCATTAGTCCATTGATGATGAAGGAACCCCAGTGATCTAATCGCCTTCCATGAGGCCCTGCCTCTTAAAGGGACCACTACCTCAACCCCACCACATTGAAGACCAGATTTCTAGCATGTGAATCTTTGGGTTGGACCAAATCCAAATCTTAACTGTGAACAAGAACAGAACCAGTCTTTGCCCTCACAAAACTGGCAGGCTAGTAGGGGGACTGACAATAGCACTCTTGCAGGTAAGTTTGTAGAAACATTGCAGGTAAAGAATCTGAAGTAAAGGAACACGTGTCCTTGAGTCAACATACCAAGGGAACCTGAAGGAGGTCAGAGAAATCTTATTTCACAGAGTGATCCTGTGATTGAGATCTGAAAGAGGTCAGTGAGGTGGGATCACACAACATGTCAAAGGACAGAAGACTGCAAGCAGGAGTAAAGACCCAAGGAGAAACTGAAGCTCAGATTGTGCAAAACAAGCACCAACCAGTGTGGCCAGAACCCAGGGAACTTGGTCTTATTCATACCTCCCTCTCTCTTTCGAGTTTCCTTTTTAGGATATGTCCTAAGAGCAGCATGTTGCCAAAGAAAGTCCCATCCAGGACCCTGAAATTAACTTACTTGCTTTTAAAACAAAACATAAAACACTTGGACTACAACCTCAAAAGAACTGGTGGAAGCCAGGGAGGATTTTGTGAGGCCAGGGAGGAAGTTGTTGGAGGCTGCTACCACAGCCCATCTCCAAAGGCCTTCTGCTCTTGAAATCCATGGTTTTATGTTAATCCAGAGGAAAGTATAGACAGTATTGGATGGCACTTATTTGAAACAAACACTAAGTTTCTTTGAAATTTTATGATATTGTTCAGGAGACATATATTATTTGAAATTGGGTTACCTACACTGTCAAATTGTCTCTACAGGTAGGGCAAACTTCATTGATTATAATGGTTAAAGAAGTAGCCCAACTGATCCATTTTTTAAAAAAGTCTGATCACCGTGTGTATGTGTGTATTCTAGTTTGTAACATAGAAATGCCCTTGAGGAAAGACAAAGTGCAGGAAGAGAAATACACATTTTTGAGGCAGTGTCATGTACTCAATCACTGAATAAGTACTTATTGAGATTATTTATTAAGCACTTATTATGAGTTTAATAATGTCCCAGTCTCTGGAATATAGTGGAAAGATGGTAGGAAACAAAGCAGATTTCTGACTTTCGCTCCCTCTCTTTTTCTCTCTTTCATTCAGAACTGAATTTTATTAGAAAAAACATCAGACTTTTCAATATACGCACAGATCTGACTTTTAATTCCAGTTGTGTGACCTTGAAGAAGTTACTTTTGAGATTGAAGTTTCTTATCTGTAATTCAAGGAAAATAATATATAAAGATTTTACACATAGTATCTGAGAATTTTCTACGAATTGAGATAACATATCTCAATCACCCAGCACAGTTTTTGGCACATGTTTTCAAAATGAAGCTATCTCAAGTTCCCTAATTTATATTCTATCATAATAGTTCTGTGCACTTATATCCATGTTTGGTAATTGAATGACCCCATGAAAAATACCATACCCTTTTGACTGGGAGATACCTAAAACTTTGAGTTATTTTAATAACTCCTGTACCTGGAAAAACCAATTTCTACTTATGATTTATTCCAAATTCTGATGCAAAGTACTTTTAGTTATATCAATATTGCTCTTTCTCTCTTTGTAAACTTGAAGACTATAGTTAAAAATCTGCATTTAAATGCATATGAAAGCATATACAAATATATACCTACATAGTTGTGTGTTTATATATATGTGTAAATATATAAATATAAATGTAAATGCATAGTATATACACCACACACAAGTACACACACGCACATACACACACATATTCTGGTAATTCTGGTAAGGAGGGGATACTTTTGATATTTGTAGTGGTTTATATTTTGAATGCATCATCAAAGTTATGAAGTGTTTTCTGTAAGTAATATACCGGAAAATACAATGTCTGTCATCGCTTATTTCAATGGGCAATGGGTCCCATATCATCAAAGTCCAAGCCATGGATTGACAGATCCCATCTCATCCCTTTGACAAAAGCCTCAGAGATCTCTAATTCTCAGACTTGTATCTACCAAGGTTTTAATGCACTTAAATTTGCTAAGAGTATGTTCATCATAATCTGCATATGTTCAAATATAAGTCAACCTTCTGTTTTCCCAGGGTGGAAATTTTAAAAAATAATTATTAATTCAGTTGCTAATCTTTTATCATTTGAATGAAACATCAATCTTTTCTTACCTCTCAAGATCAGTGTCTTTATGTCATTTAATACCACTTTCTAGAGAATATCATTGTCACTTTTCTCAAAGTTATATAAGTGACAGAGGCTTTGAATCTGTATGCTGATAATACTAAGAGCTCTGAATAACCATTTATTCTACTCTCTTCTGTTTTGTATGCTTCTCCATTTATCTTACAAGCACAGATTTGTGACCTCCATAATGTAACTACTTAACTCTATTTCTTTTTAAAAGTCTTAAAAGGCTTGTTTATAACAGCATCTAAATTTGCAATTGTAAGGTCAGAGCCCCAGAATAATTGCTAAACTCTGTTAAATTCCCTCTTTTTTTTTTTCTTTTCTTTTCTTTTCTTTTTTTTTTTTTTTTTTTTGAGTTTTAACAGATTCTGCCAGTGACCTCTTTAAGCAATTCAAACTAATATTGATTGGGGCCCTTTCAGGCTAATGTATAGTTTTTTGTTCAAGCTACAGTAATTGAGAAAGTGCTCTGTAATGTGAGATATTTTATTAGGACACCAATATGGGTTGTATGTTTGTTTTTTCTCCCAGTGGGCTGGGAGTCATGTGCCTTGGGGGTAAAAGCCTTGGTTCATATGAAAACACATATGGCTCATTGCATAAATGTCAGGATACTCTTTTTGACCAACACTTTTGGGTTTTTTAATCCCTTCTTAGTATTGTTTGTGATGAGGCTGCGCTGCATCTTCCTCAACATTGCTCTGTAGACAGCCAATTTGGTCCGCCATTCTGGGACTTGCTTCACTGGGTGTTATTTGTCTGTTTAGCATTTATTTTAAGTCAGGAATTGTGATATATGCTCTCTGCTTATTTTTCAGGTTTCACTAGATGCTCACAACAACCTACAAGGCAGGTGTTTTTGTTTTCTTCATTTTGCAGTTGAGAAAAACAGAGGTGTAGAGAACTGAGTAACTTGCCAAATATCACAACCTAATCAGGGGCTTTGCTGAACCTCAAACTCAGGTCTAAAATTTGATGTCTTTATTTAAATATAATGTAGATAGGCAATCCTATGATATGTCTCTAGAAGAACAATTGTAGAGAGATATTGTCTTGTAGTTAGGAAAGGTGTAATCTAATGTTCTAGGTCCCTGTTTTTCAAAAAGCAAAGAAGGATGGCCCCATAATTCCACTCCTAGATGTTTAAATAAGAGACACAAACAAATTCACAAACTTATACATAAATGCTCAAGGCAGTTTTATTCATAATATCCCCGAATTCAAAACCATCCAAAGGTCCACCAACAAGTGAATTGCTTAACAAATTGTGTTACAGTAAGTACAAAGGAATATTCTTCAGAAATAAAAAGGAAAGAGGTATTGATAGCTGGAACAGCAGAGATAAATCTGAGAAACACTGTGGTAAACAACAGAAGCAAAGCACAGAAGAAGGCGCCCCTTATGTGAAGTTCAAGAATAGGCAAAACTAACCTACAGGGCCGGAAATCAGATCACTCATTACCTGGGCGAGCAGAGACCCTAGGGGACTTTTGAGGATGTCAAGGATATTCTATATTTGATCTTGGATCTTGCTAATGGGTGTGTATGTTTGTTGAAACCCCCTGTGCCATTCATTTTAAACGGGTACATTTTATTTTATGTAAAACACATGTCAGTTAAATTGGTGTAAAGGTCAAAGAGGGTTTATGATTAAAACCCATAAAAATTAATTACTAAGAAATGCATAAGGGCAACGATATGGGAAAATAGAAGTAAGTGTACAAAGGTAATAATGAAAAAATGAGGGATATTTGACTTCGAAAATAGATAACTCAAAGGAAGAGGTGTGCTGACTTCAAATATCAGACAGGAAGTTATGAGTGAGAGGAAAGGAGGGGTAACAAGCACTCAGCCCCGTGGGGAGTGGTCATCGGTGTGACATAGGACCTCTTTCTAAAGACAATAGTTGTCCATCCAGATGGGCTGCCCCGGAGGTGGTAAATTTCAAACTCAAATGCTCAATAGAAAGCAGATAAGCAACTATTAGCAATGATGCTCATGAGATTTTTTAACTTAGAAAACATTTGAATAAGTGCTTCTATCTATGAGCCAAAAAATTCAGTCCTTTTAAGAAGTCTATAAAGTCCAATTCAATTCTAAAAACTTGGATGAGATCTATAATTGAGAGCACATCTGTCCAGGTGCCACCATCTTGAATGATTCATTAAATTAAAATGCACAGAAAAATTGCCTTAATTCTAAGAAGGCATTTAGGTCTCTTTACAATGAAATACACTTATTCAGCCCCCTCCCCACTGGTGAAACATTTCATTACACCAAATTTTATGGCGTTCATGATAAAGGCTGTAAAAATGTGTTTCCAGTCAAGAGGAATATACACATATGCAGAGAGTATCAATGTTTATGTACTATTTCAGGAGATGCCTATATATACTATACTACAGACAGGCATGGGCCCAGAGAATGGCAAATAGAAATTTCTTCAGAGGGTGAGGAGCTTGCAATTTCCTATTTATGTATCCATTCTAGCCCTTGGTTCTGTCCACTAAGATATGAGTGACCACTCAAAACTAATGGTGAAAATCTATCTGAATATCTGTTCCATTCAATCTTCTCTTCTCTTCCTCATTTCAACAAACAGCACATAAGTCACTCCTGAAACGTGGACCTGGGACGCACTCTTGTTGCTCATTCAAACCACATGCTGTAAAACAACACTCTTGCTTATTTACTCTTTTAGCATTTCTCGTATCTAGGCATTTCTTGCTATTCTCACTGCTGCTGATAATATTTGAATCTACGTCTGCTTCTACCCTTCATTCCTAAACCCATGTCTTCTTTGGATAGAAGGCAGAGTGTCATATAAATGACTTTAATTAAATAGATATGCCATATTTTGTGGACAACTATTTATCTTTTCAGATTCTATTATTATTATTATTAATGATCATTACTATGACATGCAAAGTATGTCTTTGAACTAAGTCCTCAGCAGACCATTTCACTGCTTCTGGGAGATGCTCCCTCTCTCTGTGTAAGATGATCAACAAGATCTCAGGATATTGGGACTATTGTTGGACTATTCACCCTAACGTGTCTTCACCAGTCAAATGCTTTGTGTTCAAGATTCCATGCCTATAGTTTAGGCACTCTATAATCCCTAGAATAATGGTGCTGATTGAGGCTCTTTAGACAGGAAAAGCAAAACTTTATCTGGAACATGTGTCTATCCTGTCGAAACAAATAAAACTTCCAAAACGGAAGGGTCCTGATAAAGTCAACTTTCCATTCAAGTGAAAAAAATCATCCTTCTTAAGAAACAGCACTATGGTGAGTGCTCAGAATTGGTTTCTCTTGCTGGCAGAATAGTCAGAGCCACAACAGGTAACTTCAGCAAACTGGAATCCGTGCCTTTGAACTCAGTATTTTAACATCTCTGCTGCCACAGCTACTCCATTGGTCTGCCCGTCCTGCCAGCACAGGGTGACCACTGACAAGCTTGCCAGCATCCACTGCCCAATCTTGGTGCCTCCTTGATCGTCTGGTATCTTCGCCATGATGAAGGCAACCTAATGGGTGCTCCCGTGTGATGTGAAGGGGTCCACACTCTGTGTTCCCTCCCAGGTGTCCTACCATTGCTCATAGGGTCTCACTTTAGGTCACTTATTCCCCACCAGGTGAATGTCTAGGATTAGCACATAAAGCTCCATCCAAAAGATCTGCCCTTCCCCCTCTCTTTCAAAGCCACTTCTGACTGAGGCCCTTATGTAGCTGCCTTCCACTTTTAAACATCAAATAACCCATCTGCAAATGGAGACAACAGTACATGGGAGATGAGGGAAATGAACAACTGCAATGGTGATGGGTAACGTGTGAGTCTCTCTTCCTGCTCATACAGCTTCTCTGTGTCCTCTCTCCATGCCTGTGTTTGATGCCTAATACACCATGTCTGCATTTCCATCTCATGATGGATTCCTTCTGCACCAACCCAACTTGGTGCCTAGAACTGACCTCTTGATGGGGAATTCTGGATTCATGATCAGTTGGTGTTGCATGGTCAAGCATTCTGTTTCTACCACAATTATTTAACATTTCAGGAATGGTTTTTCAAAGGGAGTTTATTTTTTTTTCCTATAGGTAGCATGGCCTTGTTCTGGAACTGCAGGGCCCTGCTAATGATTCTTGTCCCTGGTGCTTTCTATAAACTTCTATTTTCCCATCAATTACATATCTGGTACATAAAATATGACAGATTATTTAGCCTACTTTCACCTTAGCTTGGATCTACTAGAGCCCTTTCCTGCTCTTAACCCTACACAAAGTTGATAACCTTCTAGTTTACCCATAGTATAGGCTGAACCAAACCAGTGTCCCTAAGGGTGTAATTTATTATCTTCCATAATTAGAACATGATGACTGGATACTGTGATTCCTCCATGTAGTAAGGGTTGTAAGATGTAAGAATATTTTTTACAAATATGTCGGTGAGGAAGGTGGTTATTGTGTATCCCTTATCACTGGCTGATTAAAAACACTGAAATAGCAGTAGTTTGTCTCTGAACATTAGTAGGACTGATATCTATCATCCAGCTACCTCTTGCTCATCTTCTCCAATTACCATAATGTTATCAATAGAATAGAGCAAAGTGATATTTTCTGGGATATCCAGAAAAGACAGATCTCAAACAATGTTATTATGGGGTAAAATTATAATCATGTATTGTTATGGTTCTCTCAATCTGTTCTATGTGATTGACAACTGTTTCTTCTCCTCCTTCCTGACTGGAATAGGGAAGAGTCTATTAACCAAATCAATAGCCAAGTACCATTGTAACGTATTGATCTGTTCTGGAAGATAGCTTACCCAGCATAGCAAATGCAAATGGAGATGAATACTGTTTCAATTTGACATCAGAGCCTTCCACTTGTCCTTCTCCATTGTGATAGCCTTGTCTTACACCAAAACCATGATGTGTGTGAGTCTGAACCTTCTGAGAACGGCAATCCCCTAATACAGTAAGGACAGGAAGAGTGTCCATGGGTTGGAGACACTGTCAATTTTTGGACAAGATTCCATCTATTTTTTCATTCCCAAACAACCTCATTATTCAAAAGAGAAGGTTTGATAATTCTTTGGGTTTCTTAGCATCAAAGTCAAGTTGAAGTCTTTGTTCAAGTATCCTTCAAGTATCTGAGTGATTTCATTTCTCTAGGATATGGTCATATATGTTAAATGCTCTGATGTTTCCTTGGAGGAGATTATTACAGTGTCTATTTAACCTCTTGTTATATGGTACTATAGTTTAGGAACCCAGACATTTCATCCATTGGTAGGTTTCAGGTCTAAAATCTTGCCCTGAAATTTAGACACTGAATTATGACATTGTATCACAGAAACCATCTTCATCCTCCCCTTCATGCTCTTGGTATATTCTTTTTTTTATTATTTTTATTTACCTTTTAATTGTTTACAGACTGCATTTTGATTCATTGTACACAAATGGGGTACATAATTTTGTTTCTATGGTTGTACACAATGCAGATTCATACCATTCGTGTAATCATACATGTACATAGGGCAATGATGTCTGTCTCATTCCATTTTTCATACCCCTCTCCCTCTCATTTTCCTCTACATACTCTAAAGTTCCCCCATTATTCTTTCATTCCCCACCCCCACCCCCATTATATATCAACCTCCACTTATCAGGGAAAACATTTGGCCTTTGGTTTTTTGGACTTGGCTTATTTCAATTAGCATGATATTCTCTAATTCCATCCATTTATTTGCAAATGCCATAATATTATTCTTCTTTATGGCTAAATAGTATTCCATTGTGTATATATACCAGAGTTTCTTTATCCATTCATCTGTTGAAGGGCATCTAGCTTGGTTCCACAATCTAGCTATTGTGATCTGAGCTGCTATAAACATTGATGTGGCTGTGTTACTGTAGTTTGCTGATTTTAGGTCCTTTGGGTATAAACTGAGGAGTGGGATAACTGGGTCAAAAGGTGGGTCCATTCCAAGATTCTCCATACTGCTTTGCAGAGTGGCTGTACCAATTTGGAATTCCACCAGCAATGTTAAAGTGTGCCTTTTTTCCCCACATCCACACCAACATCTATTATTGTTTGTGTTCTTGATAAAAGTCATTCTAATTGGAGTAAGATGAAATCTTAGAGTTGTTTTAATTTGCATTTCTCTAATTACTAGAGATGTTGAACACTTTTTCATATATTTATTAATTGCCCGTGTGTCTTCTTCTTAGTACATACAGACAGGAAGAAAGAATGGGGAAGGGAGGCAGGGAGCAATACCTTTGTTGCTTTGCTGGGTACTGTCTCTTTGGCTTCTAGAGATGCTGTTTTCCATTTGCCATTTCCATTACTGCCCATCACCTTGGCTATCACTCTGACCTTGCCAATGGTTATAATAATTGCAGTCTACTGACTTTTGGTAGTTAGGAACCAACATTTGGGCACTGTCATTGTGTCTCTGAAATTCTCATTGCTATCAATAAACAACATTCTGTGACTATTTTTCCTACTATCATTCCTGGGATGCAGAGAGAACCACTACAGAACTTAATGACATTGGTACCACTCCCTAGTCCATTCTGGGTGACCTTGGTGAATAGAGTGCACTTGTGGAACAAAATCCTCAAACGGGTCTTTTGTCATCATCTAAATGCAGCCATTCAAGTGTGTCCTATTTTTTTTAGCCTTTTAATCTTTCCCCCTGCCATCTGCTATAAAAATTCAGGCATTTTAGTCTTGCTTGGTATGGATGTCACGTTTTCAGGGTTGGAGAAGTCATTCTAAATACTGAGTTCATAGCATCCCCTGGGATTCATACCAGATTTTTGAATCCTGAGAGAATTCTCCAAATCAATAAACTCTGTTTTATCCAATATCATTCTCCCAACACTTTAATTTGATCCAGTACCTTGAGAATCAAGTCTCATGGGCATTCCTCTGGCCTCTGTTAGTACTCACCGGGTAGGTCTTGGAATTCCTCTGGGTTATAGTCTGCTTCCTCTCTTAGCAGTCTCAGATGTAAATAATTGGAGTCAGGTTGCTAATTAACCCTTATAAGAGGCCTGGTTCCTGGAAGAGGTGATGAGGACATCTTTTTAAGGAGGCAGAGACCAACTGTCTTACCGTAAGGAAGAAAAGACTCTTTGAATTATCTTCCTGCACAGGTACACAGGAAGGTCTTGGGAGTGCAGTGAGGCAGGCACCTGTGTAGACTTGTAAGTTTGAGAGCAAGTCTGAATTGTTAAAAATCTTTGAAGTATGGCTCCCACCCAAGTATCTCCATCTGACATGTCAGCATCCCAGGTTTTCCCATGTAGGGTTCAGGCTTTGTCATAACAGGCCTGCCCTTGCTGAGTCTTTGCCCCTCCTGATGGTCAATCACTCCAACTCTTCAACACTGAGCTTGCTGTCCACTTTTTCTTGCTCCAAACTCTGTGAGAGAAGGGTTTTTTAAGAAACTACCAAGCAGTCTGAACCTCAGACTTAGTTTTCAATTTTCCTGTTCTCAACATCTTATTATCCATTACTGGATAATAACAAGCATCCAAATCCACTATCTTCATATTTATTCATGCCCCACCCCAAACTGAAACCATCACACTGGCTAGTTCATTCCCATCCATTGGAGTGTTATCCTAAGTCATCACCAGTAAGATGTTAAAAACTGGATAGCTGCCGCATGCCAGGGGCTGTTTAGGTTCCATCAACACCAGGGTTGAGCAGGCCAGATTCAGAAATTCATCTTACCCTCTGCTACTTTTTCATTCAAATTGTTGGAGATCAGGTTTTCTTGCAGCCATTGAGAGAGAGTCAGAATGGAAAGACTTATTGAGAAATAACATTCCATGCAAGAAAATATGATGACGTAGAGGTGGGCAAGGGGAGCAATCAGAGTGAATGCAGCTCAGATAAAGTCTCAGCCAGTCCAAGGGAAGAGGGTCTCTGAAGGAAAGAATGGCAGACGTAGCATCTTGGGAGGAACAGAAGCAGCTCTACTCTTCTGTCACCATCTCTCACAGACATTTTTTTTTTTGAGGGACTACCACAAGAAGAATATGCCACAGACTACCACCACCTGACTTGTTGTGGTCATTCACCAGAAGTTACCATGAAATTGTGGCTTTGGCTTAAAGTAGAACCCTAAGGCAATGTAGAACCCTAAAAGAACTGGCAAAGGACACTGTCCAAGAGTCATCTCACATCCTTTGGAATGGGACTAAGTAGAGTTGAAGAGGGTGGAAATACAGTGGCAGGGAACTAGAATTTTCTTCATATCTGCTTCTACGAAGATGCTCCTGCCCTGTTACTTACAAAGATTTCTGATTTGTCCAGTCTTCCATGCCTTCTCTATCGCTTTTTCTAAGACACAGGGAAATCAAATCAATTCTTCCTCATCCGTGGTCTCAGAATACCAAACTCAAACCTTGACCATAGAATTGAAATTACATATTTTTGTTTCTCACCATAAAAGGAAAGGTTTTTATTCCAAAGAGTTTAGCTTATTCTTTTCACGTCTGGAGCAAACTTTTAAATAAGTCCAATTATGGGTAATGCAAAAGTCTCCAGGGAAAGTAGAAATGAAAAAGGGATTTTTGAAACAAAAGGCATGGTAAAAAAATCTTTAATTCCCAAATAATATATTTAAATCAAATTTCACCTAAAATAGAAATGTAACTCATGGGTTAAAATTAGTTCTAAGCAATGTCAGAATGTGATTCTGCTACTTTTTATACAGGCCCAGATAGATCATTTCTCAACAAAATTATTGCCTCATCCATAAGGAGAGGAAGGTAGACTTTATTACATAAAAGATCCCTCCTTCCTTCAAAATCCAGAAATCTTATCTTCCTGAGATATTAAGGAACTTCTTTGAGAAATTTTCAAGACTCTGTGAAATGCTAAAACAGTGTAATTTTAATGAGTTTTCTTGCACATGGTGTACATCTATATATTTTATTCCCTTATAACTACATGTTGCAGAGATTTTGCATCACTTTTGAATCTCTGCACATCTGGAAAAAAAAAAAAAACTCTGTGAAAACTTAGCTTTTTCAAGATATCTTACCATTAGGATTCAAAGCAAAGTAATTTTCCTGCCAAGATTTCTCCTTTGTTATCTTGTCTTTCCATCAGAGGCTCCATTCAGTCTGTTATAGAACTGGGGGAGGGCTTAGTGTTGTCCCTTGCATGGAGCATGAAATCATTGGCTATCTTTTCCAAAGTATTTGCACACAAAGGCCTAGTGTAAAGGTTAAGAATCCATCTTGATATTATCACTTGGGTAATCAAAGAAGTAATTATGAAAATTCTGTTGGAAGGCAGGCAGCATGATTCAGTCTTGGAAAAGCAATTTATTTGCTTTTCTTTCTTTCTTTCTTTTTTTTTTTTTTTTTTTTTTAAAGCAGATTTGGCAAGGGTCCATGATTAATTTAACATTTACTCAACATAGCAATGAAGGGGAACCTCTTTTTATTACAGACAAGTTATTACAATCAAGTTAAGAAATGACTGCATATTTAAACATGTGATTATATCATAGCTCATATGCTGAATATATGAATTAGTAATTAAGATAATTCTAAGGGCTTAAGGCATAGCCTATATACCCTAGTAATTTTGTTTTGTTTTGTTTTTGTTTCAAACCTTTCTGATGTATCATTTCCCACTAAATCATAAATCCAAAGAATCACTGGAGGGAAAATAGCAGTAAGAACTTCTACTCAAACAATTTTCATGGTGTATTCTGTGGAACCCTGGGGTTCTACCAAAATGACTCAGGGAGACCTCAAGAAAAAAAAAAAGCCAGATACATTCCAGGTCACTGTGACCTGCTTATACTTCAGCAACCCTTTTACAGAATTTAAAAGCTAGAGGTGCTACTAAGAAAGATCACTTTTTTCCTATTTTAATTTCTTAAATAAAAATCTTTTGTCTCACTGTCCCTCCACATGTTCATTCTGTCTCGGTTGGAATTAATTGCTCATATGATCAGATTTTTTTCAACTTTTGTAGCCTTCTATTTTAGTTTTTGACAGGTCTCAGAATGGTCTTTCCTGACTTGGACAAAAATATGTTTCCCTTCAGCATATACTCTGTTCTTAAGTGAGTTATCTGGAATCATTTACCAAGATTAATTACATGTGCTCTCCACAGTATCAACTTAGAGCTGGAGTGTATGAGTCATGTTTGTGTTACTACAGCAAAATACCTGAGATGGCTGACTTTATAAAGAGAAGAAGTTTATTTAGGTCATAGTTTGGGAGGCTGAAAGTTCAAACAGCATAGCTCAAGCTCTGGTCAGGGCCTCATGGTGGATGGTGGAATATGCAGAAGGAAACATGTTTCACACCAAGAAGCAAGGCGCAGGCTCCTATGAAAACACCTTTTAGATAACTCACTCCAGGAGGCCAGTATTCCTTTCCAAAGGCAGCACCCCAATGACCCAAAACCTCCACACCGGTCCCATCTCTTAAGTATTATTTCACCTCCTACTGCCACTCTGGGAATGAAGCCTCCAGCACATGAACTTTTAAGGTGATGACTGACAATCAAACCATGGTGTGGAGTTTTGGGTGCAGGACATTTGTCAGGGAATGTTCCCAGAATCAATGCTGGTGTGTGAATGGGAAAGGGATGGGAAGAAAAGAAAGTCAGACTCCACAAGGGACTCTGGAGTGAAAAGAAGGGACATAAATGGAATAGAAGAGGGGCATCAAAGGGGAGAGGAGAGGGGAGGGAAAGTGAAGGAATTGGGGAATGAAGTCGACCTAATTATGCTGTGTCTGTATGACTATATCATAATTCATTAGAATTTTATATATTACTCTAATGCACCAATTAAACATGAATAAATAAATATAAGGAAGGCCAATAGAATAGAGTAAGGGGATCAATATAGTAGAGGGAAGACTGGAGGCAGAGAGAAAGAACTGGAAATTGAAATGAAGAAAACCATATTATATGTACTTACGAATATTAAAATGAACCCCAATATCATGTAGAACCATACTGCACTAATAAAAAGTAAAATTTGAAAAAAGAAACAAGTCAGAAAATTTAATTAGAAATATTTTAAAACTTTGACTTGTGTGAATCTATTTTGGGTGTGGAAAGCCTGGGAAAAAATGATCTCTTTTCATCTTATAGTTCCTGAGAGAAGTTGCTTTAGCCTAGACTTCAGTCAGATCTTGAACGATCAAAGTCTACATATCCTCACACCATCAGCAACATCCTTATGTAAATATTGGAAAACAGATCCCACAAGTTGAACATGTTCAAATTAAATCCCTTTTCCTTTCTCATCTCAACATACCAATTGTTCAGGTCAAAAATTTTGGATGACTCTTGGCTCCCACTTGTATGCCCTATATCCAATCCTTCATGAAACCATGGCAGTACTACTTTCAAAATGGTGCAAGAACCCAGTCACCCCCACTACATCCAGTTCTACAATCCTGGTCTGGACCATTATTTTCTCTCATCTGGACTACTATAGGTTTCTCTGACTTTATAATTAAAAAAAAAAAAAAAACCTGCATCGGATACCCATTTTATCTAGAGTGTAAAATTAAAACATTGTTCCTGATTACAAGTCCCAACTGATCTACCTTCCTCTATCTGTGTAATTTCCTTGTCTACCTTTCATTGCTCACTCAGTTTTCCTCTAGCAGGCAGGTTTGTCCATCACAGATGTGGAGCAGGTAAGGAATAAAATCACTGCTGGAGGGAGTAGAGGAGAAAGGGCATTGTCTGCTAGAACAGGGCGGCTGAACATTGTGTTCTGTGGGATGAATGGAAGACACGATGTTAAGGGAAACAAGTTAGGCACAGAAAGACATACACACCAAATGAACTCACTCGCATATGGAATTTAAAACAATGGTTCTCACCATCATGTACATCCACAAAACACTAATTTAAAAAAATATTTAAGAAAAGAGTCGAAGATCGGCAGAGTAGAGGGAAAGGAGGAGGGGGAAGGAGGAGAAAAGGGGAAAGGGAAGTACAAATTAGATTCCATGCTTGTATAATTTGGTCAGAATGAATCCTAATGTTATATACAACGAAAAAGAACCCATAAAAATAAATAAATAACATAAAAACAACAACAAAAAGATGTTGAGAGGAGAATGGTAAAGAGAGCTTATGGAGGAGAGTGAGGCAGAGGCAGAGATGGCGAAATGTTGACAAATGGGTACTAAGTGATAGTTACAGAGGAGTAAGAGATTCTAGAGGAGTATTGCACATTAGGAGGACTATAGTTAACAATGATATCCTGTATGTTTAGAGAGCTACCCTAAAGAAATGACAAATATGGAGATAGATTTCACTTGACTTAAATATTACACAATACCTACATGCTATGTACATTGATCAAAATATTGCATGGTATTCCACACAGATGTACAGTTTTATGGTTTTTTGGCCTAAGTTTAAATAAATTTACTTTTTTTTTAATAGCAAAAAATCCTTTGAAGAATTTCAAATGAGAAAGTAAAATGATTAGATACTTGTTTTGAACAGATAAACCGATGGCTCAGATCAAGGATGGACTTGGGAGGAATCCACAGAGCAGACAGATGCTCCTGTGTGAAGATGCAGAAAGATGAGAGCTGATGGGGGGGAGTCTCCAGCCACAGCGGGAGGACCCACGACCAGACGGCAAACCTTCAGTCCTTAAGAGGTGCTCATGGTACATTCAGTTGTTTCCCCTTTTTATTTATTGAATGTTTTATAAAAAATATAAACAGAAGGGATTTTCAGAATCTTGAGTTGTACAACTGGGAAGATGTGGGCCCCCTCATTAAGATAAGCAATCAAGGAAAAGGAACAAATTAGAGAACAAGAGGCTTTCTGTTTAGTACACCCTGAGTTGAATGTGCCAGATTATCTTACAAGTTAGGTCGAAATTATACAGAGGAATATCTTGAAATAGATCAAGGTTAAGCAATATAGGTATTGCATGTGTTAGAAGAAAAACTTCAGAATAATTAAACCAAGCAGAGATTATTTGAGCAAAAAATGATTCATGAATTAGACAGTATTGAGAAGTTGAAGAGGGTTAGAGAGCCCAGTGCACGACTGTGAGCACTGATTATTTTATTGTTTAGAAGACAAACATAAAAATAAAGTAGAGAAGTGACCTGATTAAAGGCAGTTTGGCATTTATACCTTATATGGGCATGGAGTGATGAGTTGGCTGCCTGTGATTGGCTAAAACCCACCTCTTATAATTTTTTGAACAAGGTTGTATGTTAAATTCCTAAGTTAGGCTTCAGCTTGTTTAGGTAGTAGATTGGAATGTAGTTCATTATATTTTGAGTTCATTATGTTCAAAGTTTGAAAGCAGCCTCAGGCAAATGGCCTCCTGATATATTTTTTCAGGAGTCTGCAGAGAATGACAATTGAAACCCGGATAGTCTTGAGAATATCAATTTTTAGGCATAGGTTGAAGTAGAAGTGAAAGATCCCTCACTCGAAAGGAATAAGAAGGAGCTGTTGAAGTCTGGGGTACAAGTTAGTTACCTCCTTCTGAGCTCTCCAAGTTATAACCAGTAAAGAAAGGCACAAACAGACAAGGTCCACAGACACTGTCCTCAGGAAACAAAGTCAGGATGTCTCCAATCATAAAAGTCAACCCCAAGGTGAGGTACGTCCTTTGTGCTGACTGAGTCACAGTTAAGGGGAACACTTCATGCTCACCCGCACCACATCGTCTTAGAAGAGCAGGATTGGCTAACATCTTCCACCCATGGAATGTTATGACTTGGAAAATTATTGCACTTTCCTGCAAGTGGAGAGTCAGGAAAATCTGGTGTGGTTGAGCCCAAAGAGAAAGTGATCTTCAAAAAGAGGGAGGGATCAATAACATGAAATATTCTAGAAACCTCAAGTAAAGATAGCAACTGAAAATTAGTTATTGGATTCACCAACTAGAGAACTTTGATGCATTGTGATGAGCAACTTCAAAGATATAATAGAGGCATTAACCAGATGCGAATAACTTGGGAATTAAATAGTGAAGAAGTAATTCCAGTGCAGTTAGACATTTCTTTCAAGCATTTTAGCAAATAAGAGTAAACAGGGTGATTCAAAGAAAAGAAATAAGAAAAGGGAGGATTTTTTGATGTTATTGTTTTAATTAAAAATATTTGTGTATGTTTACATATTGATCAGGAAGGACAGCAAAGGTTGAAGACATAGGGAAAAAAGAGGATTTATTATTGAAGCATGAGTACTTAAGGGCCAACAGAAAGAAAAAGAATGCAAGGTACTTTGTACAGATGAATCATGGAAGATGATTCACTCTTTTAAGACAAAACAGTGAGCGGTAGAGATAGACAGAAATTGTTAAATTTATTTGAACATCATTAATCACTTTCCCATTTAAATTATTCAAGACACATATTACTGCTAGTCAAAGATTTTTTCCTTGAATACAAATTTTCATGTTATCTTGCTGATTTAGTGTCATCTCAGTCAAAGGAGAAATATTCCTTCTATTGTCTAGCAGATGAAGTCACTTCTTCCTGCTTCTCTCACCTTGCCTGTCCCCATCATTTCCACCAGTGATGGTAAGCACTCCCTACCACCGCTACACAAAATCTAAAATTGTGACAAGGCAAAATACCGGCAAGAGTGGGGAGCAACAGGAAGTCATATTTCTAGTAAGAACACAAAATGTTACCATCACTTTGGCAGGCAATTTGACAGTTTCTTAGAAAACTAAACATATTCTTACCACAGGATTCAGCAATCATATTACTATCTATTTACTCAAAGAAGTTGAAATTTTAGGTCCACACAACCCTGCACATGGATGTTTGCAGCAGCTTCATTCATAATTTCTAGACTTTGGAAGCAAATTAGAAAGAAGTCCTTCATTAATTAGGAACGTGTGTGTGTGTGTGTGTGTATGTGTGTGTGTGTTCTGTATAGTGGAATATTTTTTGATTTGTATAGTGGAAAATTATTAAGACTACAACTATGATTCTAGCTATATGACATTCTGAAAAAGGCAAAGCAATGGGGGAAAAAGAAGATCATTAGCTCCCAGGGGTTAGGAGAGAGGGAGGGATGGTCAAACAGATGGTGGAGGGATTTTAGGGTAACGGACTTACTCTATATGATACCATTATGGTGGCTAACTATTATTGTACATTTGCCCCAACCCACACAATGTACAACACCCAAAGTGGGCTCAGATATAAACTATGCACTCTGGGTAACAATGACATGTCACTGAAGCAAAGATGCAATGGTGGCAGGTGTTACTGATGGTGGAGGAGGTTATGGATATGTGGAAACAGGCCCTGTAAGGGAAATCTCAGTACCTTCCACTTGGTTTTGCTGTGAACTTGAGACTGCTCTAAAAATAAAAAACTTCATGCCCATCATCAGCTGACTTTGAAGATTTATATAAAATGATTAAATAGAGAAAAATCCAAGGAGATGGTGCAATGGAAAACAATTAACTCTGCATCGGGCATCTAGACAATGCATAACTTCCAAAGTAAAAAATCTCAGTGAAGTCAACCTCGTGACTTTACAATTACCTTATCTGCTACTTGCCTAGAGAATTTTAAAGTATCAATGTTAAAAGACTCCTTAGTACAATATTTCTTTCTCACAATGTGTTCCAAGAACCTCTTTAAGTTAGAAATGCCTGGACTGCATATTTTAAAATAGGGACCTCTGGTCCTAACAATAACAGTCACTGGAAATAGAGCCCTTAATTCTGTCTTAGTAAATTCTCCAGGTTTGTTTTGTATAAACTAAATTCAAATACATGGCATCATAAATTCCATGATCCAGTTTTCCTCACTTATATTTTATTGAGATATAACATAGTCAGAAAAGAACACAAGTTCATGAATTTTAACAAAGCAGATGCATCTTATAACCAGCACCTGTATTAGCAAACAGATACAAATAGCAACCCTGAAAACCCTGTTGGACCCTTCCAGCCCATGCTTCCTATTAAAAATGACCACCCTGTTGACCAACTGCATCATTAGTTTACTTATGAACTTGATGTAAATGAAATAAAGTGATATATACTTATTGGACATTTGTTTTGTTCACTCAATGTTAATTTGCAAGACACATTTGTACTGTTGTGTTTGGGTGTAGTTTAATTCTGGTGGTATTCGCTGTGCAAAAGCCCATTGCATGAATATGAAATAAAATTATCCTTTCCATTGTCAATAGACATTTCAGTTGTTTCTATTTGTGGTTCTTATAAATACAGCTGCTATGAACATCTTCATACATGATTTTTGGCACATGTAACATACACTTCTCTGTTGGGTAATATGTCTAGAATAGAACTGCTGGGTCATAAAGTATGTTTTTGTTGTTATTTTATAGGATTGAGTCATGTGTCACTAGAATATGCTGACTTATATTCTTTTAGATAAATACCAAGGAATGGTATATCTGGGTCATATGGTGGATCTTTTCCTATTCTTTTGAGAAACCTCCATACTACTCTCCCTGGTGGTTGTACTAATTTACAATCCCACCAACAGTGTGAAAGTGTTCTGTTTTTCCTGGATCCTCATCAGAATTTATTGTTTTTTGTATTCTTAATGATTGCCATTCTGACTGAAGTGAGATGAAATCTCAGTGAAGTATTGATTGTCAGGCCCATGATTGTTAAAGATGTTGAACATTTTTTTCATGTATTTGTTGGATATTTGTATTTATTCTTTTAAGAAATGTCTGTTCAGTTATCTCCCCATTTATATATTGGGCTATTTGAATTTTGGTAGTAAGCTTTTTGAGTTTTTATATGTATTCTGGATCTTAATTCTATGACAAGAGCAACTGGCAAAATAATTTTTTCCCATTCTGTAGGGTGTCTCTGCATGCTCTTGTTTCCTATGCTATGTAGAAGTTTTTAATTTGATGACATCACACATATTGATTCTTGGTTTTAGTTCCTGAGCTGTTGAAGTCTTATTGAGGAAGTTGATGACTGTGCTTATATGTTGGAGAATCAATCCCAAATTCACAGCATCACAATTCACAATTGTTAACTCATGGAAGTGATCTAGGTGTCTGTCAGCAGATGGATGGATAAAGAAATTATGGTGTGTATATGCACAATGGAGTTTTACTCATTTGCCAGAAAATAGATGGAACTGGAGAACATCATGTTAAGTGAGATAACCTAGACTCAGAAAGTCAAGAGTCACATATTTTTTCTCATAGGTGGAAGTCAGAATAGAGAAAAGGGATTTCAGGAAAATAGAAATCTAGAGAGTATAGAAAGGGATCAATGGAGAAGGAAGGAAAGGAAAGGGGAGGTACTGAGGAATGAAATAGACCACTTCTGCCATGTGCCTATATGAATGAATCACAATGCATCCCAATGTGATGTATAATTATAATCATAATACATCAAAAAAATTAAATACAGATTTAAAATAAAAATAAATTTTCTCAAAGGATTGGACCAAACTAAACTCTGACCTTTCTTCACAACTCACTAGGTATCATCTGTCTTTTCCATTTTACTCATTGTGGTTAGAGATATCACATTCTGATATTAATTGTATTTCCCTAATGACTATCTAACCATTGTTTCCTGAATTTATTGGACATTTTAATGTTCCCCTAATTAAATGCCTGTTCATGTCTTTCACACATTTTTAAGTTGGGTTACATGATTTTTGTCTGTTATAGCAGTCATTTATACATCCTGGATTTGATTTCATTGCTAGATAAATGTGTTGTAAATATTCTACATTTTTGTAACTTACCTTTTCATTCTCTAATGAATGTTTTATTGTTGTGAACAATAATTCTTAATTTTAATGTGGTCAAAGTTATCCTTTATCACTCTTTCTGTCCTTCCTAAGAATTATTTGTCAATCCTAAGTTCAAGAAGATATTCCCCCTATTTTTTTTATTCCAAAAGATGTATTGCTCTATCTTTCACATTGAGGTAGCCTACACAACTGGAAATCATTGTTAAAAGAATGTCTCTTTGGTGTGCCTTAGGTATCTCCCCTCTTTTTTTGTGTTAAAAAGAAGAAGTCAAAAGAGAGGGACAAACTCACCCTGTGTTGCTCACCTGGCATAGAGGAGACTGGTCAAAGTGCTAGAATACTTTGCCACCTGCTTCCTTGTATTGATAGGATTACTGTAGCCCTCAGCATTGATTTCTCCAGGAAAAATAGCATCACCAACTTAGAGTTTCACTCAAGATCCTATTTCCTGACCACTTTTCCGGTCTAAACACCTTGAACTTCTGTCTTCTTTATATTCAAGGCAAAACGGAGTTTCAAAAGAAGCTCAGTCCCTTGACATATGAATCACACATATCTGGTACCTGTATCACCGTTTATGTAACACAACTTTCAGTCATGGTCCCAAAATACCCTGATTCCCTTCTAGTCTGTGTCACTATTTATAAAGTTATCTACAGTGAATAAGGAAATTCTCTGTTTAATCAACTGTAAAACAGAGGAGGAGGATGAGAGTAGCTTCAAATATTCTTTAATTGAAAAAAGATACAAAAAATAAGCTATGATTCTGTTACTTTATTTTCAAAATAGCCTCTCAGTAATTATGGCAATGTATGACACATTATCTTCTTATTCATTCTTTGCAAACTAAGAAGTGCTGGATATTATTAAAACTTAAGGACATTCTGTGAAAGCAACTCAAAGTATTTAAATTCTTGCAATCCATGAAAAGTATCTTATCTCCTCATTGCAGTATGCCAAAGGATTTCCATTTTAAAACCCAACTCCAGTCTGACACCTTCATTAACCACGCAGATGTGTTGTTTGATGTGTTATTCACTTCTAAAATATCCCAGCATCCAACTGTGCAGAAAAGACAGATCGAGAGTGAGGCCAAAGAATGAATTTTATTAATGATTGCTGCCCGGTTTGTATACATATCTCAGCTCATATCCTGAGAAATTCTTTTGCACTCAATTCATTCCTATTACAGCCCTGTATTGTGTTAGCACCTCATTATCTGTCTGAAAGACCAATTCAAAGTGAGGTTTAACATGCTGAGCATTTGGACAGCAAAGAACAAGATTTTTTTTTTCTAGCAGGAAATTCCTGGGAGGTCTCTGGCCACTTTCTTTTTATCACTGACAAGACGGTTTTGATATTTGAGAATGTAGAGATCAATACCAACTTAGCCGTCAAAATGACTTGACAGAAGAAACTCTCTAATATTGTGCCAGGAATAATACCCCATATCTTAAGACCCATGCTATAAACTTTTCAACATTTCCCAAGTGTCCCCACTGGGGCATCCCCTGGAAGAATCTCAAGGTGTTTGAAGAAGGCATATTAACCTACTTCTGGATCAGATCTACTCATGGCCCTCAGACCAGAATCTACATTTTTTTCAGGTAGTATTAGGGATCCAGGAGATAGTGCCAGTATTTTTAAATTGCATGAAGGAGAGTGATATCTAATGGGCAACACTTTTGCAAATTTTTAACTAATAATTTTAATTTTACTACATATTTCACCCAGGTCAGAAGCTGTGATTGGAAGATAATTTCCAGGCACAAAAATATGGAAATGAATTAAATTAACTGATTCAAACATTATTTAACAGTTATCTTAAAAATTAGTCTTCAGTGTTCTGTTTCTGAATTGCAGAGATGGTGGTAGGTATCTAGGTAGCTGTCAAAACACATTGAGTTTGACATACAAAGGAGTACATTGTATTTATCATACATAAATGTTAAAGTTTATTTTCCAGTTAACCCTTTCAAAACAAAGTAGAAGTGACATAGGGAAGTTTTGGAGTTGATACAGGATCCCAAGAAGTCACCTTCTTAGAAGGGGCACACAGTGTTTTGTCCCAAGGCACACAGTCAGGGAAAGAGCATTTGGGTTGGAGTACAGGGAGACAAGGTCTTTGATGGGGAAAGGTGGACAGGTGTGTTATGATCACACCACACAACAGATAGCATTGGTCATTAATAGCTCTGTTGGGAACCAAGGCAGATAGATAAGATGCCAGGAAGCAGAACTGGAAATGTAATTCCACAGTTGATTAGGGACTGGGATGGCCAGCTGCACAAAGGGAGTTATGTGGAAACCAAGTAACTGAGAAGGAAGGAAGCAGGTGGTTGAACAGCTGCTTCTGCTGATCTCTGTTCCAAGGACCCTCACACCAGCTATTGCATTCAATCCTCCCAGATGCTCTTTGTGCAAATGAGGAACTAGAATCTCAGAGTAGTGAAGTCATTGCTTCAAAAGGTCTCCATTCCTAGTGAGACTGGCACTGGCTCAGAATACAATATTGAGAATCTGTGGCTCACTTAGGAGAGCCCATAGGCAAGAGATGAAGCTGAAGGATTTGAAAGAAAAATCAAAATACTGGCCCATGCAGTTTCCAAGGCCCTCCCAAGCATAGAATGAAGCACAAGGTTGTACATACAATTGCCTCTTGGTATCAGTGGGAAATTGTTTTAGTACCCACAAAGAGTCAAAATCTCAGAATGCTCAATTCCTTTGAATAAAATGGGACAAGCATTTGCATATAACCTGTGTGTTGTCTCTTATATACTTTGAATCATCTTTAGATTACTTAGTATAATGCAAATGCTATGTGAATAATTGTTGTGTTGTATTGCTTAGGAAATAATGACAGGAAAAAAGTTTGCAAGTATTCAGTGGAAACATAATTTTAAAAATATTATCGATGCATGGATATTTCAATCTGCAGATACAGAACCGACAGATGTGAAGGCCTAATTGTAGTTCTGATGCAATATTTATAGTTTTGGATGAGGATGAAAAGACCATTCATCCAGGTCACAAGTAACTATGCCTCCTTGAAGAAAAAAAAATGAGTCAATTTCCTGGAGTCTCAGGGAATGATAACAAGAAAGAAATTGAAATAAAAATTCTCTTCTATTACACAAATATTAGAATGTCTAAAACCCCACATTGACAACATCAAATGCTGGAAGAGTGTAGAGCAAAAGGAACTCTTTCTCATTCATTCCTGGTGGGAAAGCAAAATGGTACCTCTAGTTTGTGAGAGTTTAGCATTTTTTTTTTTTCACAAAACCAACCATAGGCTCACCAAATCATATAGCAACCATCAAACTATCTATTTAACCAAATGAGCTGAAAACTGATATCCACACAAAAATTTGTGCACCAAGGTTGATACCAGCTTTATTTACAATTGTCAAAATGTGGAACCAACTAAGATGACTTTCAATAAGTAAATATATAAACAAATTGTAGTATAACAATATAATGGAATATTACTTAATGATATAGAAGAAATGAGCTCTCAAGCCACAGAAGAGGCATGGGTGAATCTAAAATGTTATTGTTTAGTGAATGAAGATAATCTGAAAAGACTATATGCTATATTATTTCAATTACATCACATTTTGGAAAAGACAAAATTAGGGAAACCATACAGGGACTTATGTGGGTGGAGATGAATAGGTTCATCACAGAGAACTATTAACACGGTGGAATTATTCTGAATGATACCATAATGGAGAATACACATCACAATAAAATTTTTAAAGCTGATTTAATATACAATGAAAATATTGAGGCTTCATGTAATCTGTGGAGTCTAAAATATGTCAATATCAGTTCGTCGACTGTAGCAAGTGCACTAAGCTGATGCAAAGTGTTAATAATAAAAGGAACTATGTTGAGAATGGAAAGAATTGAATTACTAGATGGGAATTCTCTGTACCTTACAACTACTCTAAAAACTAAAGTGTGTTTAATGAAAAAAAATCAAGAATTAAGATAATGAAAATAGTCTCAGGTTTTCTTTAGGGACTACCCTAAGATGTTCACCCTTCTTTTGAACATATGTGGTATTTGGCTGTGTTGGACTTGAAGTTTGTCTCAAAGAATCTCAGACTGGTAGAGTCCTGAGTCCCATTATGTAAAATACCCACGGGTAAGATTACTTCACAAGGGTACTGAGTTTTCCCATTAGTTGATGGACATTTGATAAAGGTATCCTCTAATACCCTTCCTCAGCTACAGGATTCTGATAGGTGCCTCTGATGGTTCTGTTGCATGGCAAGACCTACAACTAGGCCAGGGCGATCTTGAAACTACATTCCTTCTTTCTGCATGCACTGAGATGGGTCCAAGGAAGTAGATATCAACCCAAGATCCACCAACCATGGAGATGAAGAATCAGGATGAAAGGGGAGCAGAAATAGGGAGAGGATCAGAGGGAAGGGAAAGAGCAAGAAAGAGAGAAAGAATAAGAGGGAGCACTCTTCCTAAGATAGGGTGCTGAAAGAACATTGCAAACCTGGAGCTAGCCAGTCCCTTTTTCTGCCTGTATGTTCTGAAAGAAAATAAAGCTAATCATAAACCGAAGGTGGAGAGAAATGAAGAAAGGAAGAAGAGAAACATTGAAAGGAAAGGGAAAAAATAAGATAATTTTTATCATTCTGAGGTTTTTTTTTTTTTTTTTTTTTTTGGTCTGTTAGTTTCCAGATGTGAGTTTCTATCATTTGCAGTAATCCTACCATGCAGTGTGCAGTGGGCAGCACTTATTCCCTGAGTGCATCATTACCCAAATTCTTCCCTGTCTGAGATCCTCGCACAGTCTGGGTGCCTGATTTTGTTCCAGTACTCTACAGTCACTTCTGTTTCCAGCAAAGTGGAAGAAACAGGTTCATTACACCCACTGGGAAGACATGTTCTGAAGGAATTTTAACATTTCTGGGTTGAAAAAACAAAAAAACTAATATTATCTCCATAGCAAATCCCAAAGATGATCAGAAAAATCAGAGAAGAGATTTCAGACAAAAGATTATGGTGAAATGGTAGCATAGCTTAGGAAATAAATTAGCCTGGCATTTGGCTGCATATTCAAAGAGGGCTTTCAAGGGAGAGACTTAACTAAATAAGGGACAATAAGGTAAGGAAGCTGCATGGAAAAAAGTGAATATGGAAGACGTTCAAATGTGTTTTCTAATTTTATTTTTAAATTGCTTGTTTTGTGGCTGTTTTATTCCCCATTTTACATGTGATTAACTGAAGGCACTGAAAAGATTAATAACATGCCCAGCTAATAGGTGGCTGGATCAATGTGCTTAATCAGATTTGTCTGAATGATGTTTACTCTCTACTTTACTGTTTTGAGATGGAGAGAGACAACGGGTGGCTTGGGGAAGATTTTTCCTACTACAGCATCTCATGAATAATTTTCCTGGTCATTTTATCTCTTGAGCAGTTCCTAGCTTTTTTTTTTTCCTCAGTTTCCATTCTTTTTTTAAATATCCATGACTGAAATTATCAAACATTTCAAGAGGCTGGCATGTGTTGAGTATGAAGACACAGAAGAAGAAAAATGAAGGAGGAGGAGGAAAAGGAGGAGGAAGAGATGGAGGAGGAGGATCTGGAGGAAGAGGAAGTAAAAAGGGAGGAGGGGGAGGAGAGGAAGAGGAAGAAGAAGGAAGAGGGGGAGGGGGAGGATGCTGTCTGGCTGCCCCTTGAGCAATGGGCAGTGTTTGTGGGGAGACACAACCAGCAAGTGATTGAGTAGGACATGGTATATGCAATAATGGAAGAACATTCAAAAAGCCAGAGAGCACAGAGGTACAAATGGCTTGCTCTTCTTGGGATTTGGGGAGAAGATGTCACAAAGGAAGTTACATTTGAAATTAGTCTTGAAGGGTGTCCATAGTTGGAGAAAAAGTGACTTCTTGTGTATTTACGGTGTTAATGGAATTTCTTCTTTTGATTAACTTCTCTATGGTGAACAATCATATTTTTGTTTCTCCAACTTAGCACCTCCCTCTCTCCATTTCATAAAATTTTTTCCTTTAGAACTAAACTATCCCATTTTTTCTCTCAGTCCATAAATTTTTTGTGTCTTTGACTCCTTCTAATAAATTAGAGTAAGACATTGATTCATTGAGAGATTGAAGCATGACTCAAGTTTGACCAACTAAGAATCACACTTATGATTTTTTATTTCATTATTTGTCATAGAATAAGAACTTTCTTGGGGCTCTTCATCTGACAGGATGTGAGAAGGACTTGCCTGGGATTGAAATCATATAGGGAAGACACAGAAGAACCAGTATTGATGACTTTAAAAACACAAATCTATTTATATTAGTGACACCTCTGCATTCCATAGCAAATTAATTAGCATATAAAACTCTAACTTGACAGATAATTTCACTTTAATGTGGTGAATTCTACTGAAGTAACATATTTGCATTTTAGTTTGGACTTTCTAGAAGCATCTAAGTTATAAATACTAATGGTGAGATTTTTCTACACATAGTAGGCAGTCAAAATGTATTTGGCAATCAAATCAACAACCATCTCCTATAGGCCTACTGTGTATGAAATGCTGACCTTGGCCTGCAGATGTAGATAAATATCAGTGGAAAAAAGAAGCGCACAGTCCTGTAGCAGAAATAGACATGACGCCATCAATTTTAAGACCATGTGGTGAGATAAAGTGAAGTAGACTTGTGGGTAGAAAATGTAATGTAATAGATGGAGAGAGATGACTGGACAGACCTCAGGCAGTTGTAAATGGGGTGAGAAGAGGAAGGAAGAGTGAAGAGAAGGAAGAAGGAGGTTGAGAGAAGACATGTCAGGTGAGAAGAAAAGGAGAGAGTTTTATTTTCTTTATTCTTTCTTCAAGTGCAGCTAACATGCCAGGAAGTAAGGAATGTCTGTGTGAGCTTGACCAAGATGGCCCTAAATAGCAGGCTTTGTGGTGGAGGGGATTCAGTGGCAGGCATCTTCCTTCAGCAGAGGTCCTTCCTGAAAACACTGGCCAAGGACAGTTTTCACATAGAAAGAACACTTCCAGAGGCAATCTATCAGGTCAACCTCCAGTGGGGTTCAAAAAAGGCAATCACAACCCTCTTCGCATGACACACACTTATAATGGGCAAGAGGGCCAGACTCTACCGGTGAATTTGCCAGCATTGACTTCCTGTGGTTTTCAAAACTATTCTATTATGTGGGCAGTATATATCATCTCCATTTTATAAATGAGGAAAATCAGGCTTAGGATCAGTTCCCATGTGGTTATTTCTGTTTTCTTCTACTAAAATCATCTTGCATATAGACATCCGTCTCATTAACAAAGATCCTGAATATGCTTTCATAATTTAATATAATATGTGGAACAGCATTATAAGGGTTTGAATAGTATCCAGTCCAAACAATTTGGGAGGGTCATTGAAGTGGCTTACCTTTATTTTATATTGGACGCTGCTATCATAAGCATTTATATTTATAAAAGAATGGATCTCTGGTTCTTCCCATGCAATGAATTCCTGGAAATAAATTTACTAATACGAACCATGTCTTAGTCATAATATCTTTTTCCAAATTTAGGAAAGGGACTTTTTATAAAGTATGCACCATCTCAGTGATGTGGTGGACAATCCTTTTTGAAACAAGTGTTGCAGGACTTCATGGGTAATGAAGGAGTGCTGACAATTCCATACATTTCTTAGAGATTCAATTCACCATTTCCCCTCATCACCACTAAATCATAATGCTGCCTTCAACAAGTGAATCCCACTTCAAGGAACAAAACAAATTGGCCATGTATCAGTGATAGTTAAAATCTTTTTTCCTTAAATTATGAATCCATATACACTTTATATTACTTATTGAAAATATGTTTTAACTGTGAATCTGTGAATACTTCACTGCTTTGAAAGTAAAGTGAATCCTGTTAGCCAGAAAATCCCACAGCAATGGAAATGATCTCAAAACATTCTCTCTCCATAGCATAAGCCTCTTTCAAAAAGAAGTTATTTCCATTTCTTCATGAATTAAAAATCATGTACTGAGAATGAATTTTATCCTAGATGTTGAGGATGAAAATCAGTCCTTAAAATGGCTTTCTTTGGTTAGAATTTCAAATCATTTTGCAGTTAAATGGCATTTTTTTCCTCATTGCCAGAATTTTTGGTTTATTGTATAATTATTCATCCTCAGTTCACCTTGAAGTCTTTTCATAGACTTTCTAGTTGAGAATAACATAAATTGATAGAAAAGTTGCCAAATGAGGACAGACTGATACTGTCTTCCCTTCACCTGTTTTCCCCTAGGTTAACTACATATATAGCTATTTTTCAACACTAAGATATTAAGATCTATATAGTGCTATTAACTTAAATTGATTCTCACCCATTTTTCCACTAATTGTTCTTTCTCTGTTTCAGAACCACAGCCAGAGTACTGCATTGCATTTTGTACCATTTGGGCTTCTCTGACTCACCAGACATCTGTCTCAGTTACTTTATTCCAGTGGAAAGAGGACAATGAAGTCTCATACTCAAGGTAGTTCCTTTCCTGTCTTGGGTTTTCCTTTTCTCGCCTTCTCAGTATTATCTTCATCCATGTTCTTTTGTCAGGTATTTTAAAAATTCATCTTTTGAAGTTGGTTGATTTAACCAAAACCACATGATGTAATCTACAATTACACTTGCCAAGCAACTCGAAATGCAGGAGCTCTCAACACAATGGGCAGGGTAGAACTGGAAACTTGGACTTTTCAGAGTTCTCGCCCTTTCATGGGCTACTTTGAAGATGGTTTAAGATTCAGGACTCCTGAAAGAAAGACAGAAATCCCCATCCTGCTTTCCATAATGGTTGCACCAATTTGTATTCCCACCAGCAATGTCTGGAGATTCCCCAGAAAACTTGGAATGGGACCACCATTTGATCCAGCTATCCCACTGCTCAGTTTATACCTAAAGGACTTAAAATCAACCTACTACAGGGACGCAGTCACATAAATGCTCATAGTTGCTCAACTCAAAATAGCTAAACTGTGGGACCAACCTAGGTGTCCTTCAACAGATGCTTGGATAAAGAAAATATATGTATATGATGGAATATTACTCAGTTTTAAAGGAGAATGAAATTCTGGCATTTGCTGGTAAATGGATGGAGTTGGAGAATATCATGCTAAATGAAATAAGCCAAATCCAAAAAACCAAAGGCCAAATGTTTTCTCTGATATGCAGATTGCTAATTTACAATTTTCTAGTGAAGAATAGAGTTATTTTAGATTAGAGAGAGGGAGATGAAGGGAGGGGAAGGAGTATGGGGGTAGGAAGGATAATAGAGTGAAATAGACATTATTACCTCATGTACATACATGACTGCTTGACTGATGTGATCCTACAATATGTAGAATCAGAAAAAAGAGAAATTTTACTCCATTTATGATGCATTCTACTGTCATGTATTACTAATTAGAGCAAATAAATATATTAATTAAAAAAGAAAGAGAATCAAATGGTGCCCTCTTCAATGAATGAGTCCATAGCATGAAAAATGTATTTTTTTAGATGAATGAATATAAATTCCATTTTTATTCATGCACATAAATACAGGTTCCATATTTCCTTTCCATATCTTCATAGATTTGCTTGTGTACCCACTGGAGGGGCCCTGACCCCCCGGGGAGACTTCCAAACTTCTTCGAGGCTTTAATTTTGTTGGGAGGAGGGACTAGGGCACACTGGACCTGGCCCACGGGGCCTGTCCCATAGAGTTCCTGTCTAATCCTCACCCCTCAACATCACTTCCTTTCTAAACCAGGCTCAGAAGCACACTGTTATCTTCTCTGAGTCACTAAAAATGCTCCTGAAATACGACATCTGCAGTGTTAGGGGGAGCAGGACTTTGTGGTGTGAGATTTAAACTTTCAGCAGGATCATAGAATGTCTGTTATTTCAAGTTGGACTTGATTATTTTTTTTTAAACCGCCAGACTTTCAGACCATACAATACCAGCTTTCTTCAAATGGAACTCTTTAGTTCCTTTTATGGTAAAGTTTAATACTGTGAACATATGGAGGGTCTGAACGTCTGCCAAATGTTTTAAAAGACAAGGTTATAAATACCCCAGCAGCGAGCTTTGTTCCTTAATGTATGGCTCTGTTACTCCAAGTCAACGTGGAAGATAAATCAGAGTACAGAGCTGGCTTGGGCATTAACTTGATATTTCTGGCAAGTATTCATAGCATCTGATTTGGAGAGAGAAAGAGAAGTGGTTGTTCTGAGGTAGCATTAAGAGAGCACAAAAAAGAATTAAATTTTATAAAAAGCAAGAAGCAGAATAAGAGCATAATTGAAATATCTAAAATGTAAATACACAATCTGACTTTCTTACCAGCAAACTGAAGCTGAAGGAGTCATAATACCAATGTCTGTGGGGTTGGGGATTAGACCCTTTGGCCCCTTTCATTTAGAGGTAGAATTGATACCTCTCCATTTCTTTGTAGTATGTCTATGTCTTCCTCTCTCACTCCTGGCTCAGTTCTTTGAAATTTTCCACTGCCTGATGATTCTCAAGTTCTCCTCTGCCCAAATGTGGCTCAGTCCTGCATGACTGTCAGGACACCATCCTAACATATCTTAATCTCTGCCATTTCTCTATACGTAGGGGTGTGCTGACCTGCCCTCTGCACCCAGCATCTCACATCACTGGTCCCATTTGTTGCTGGGCTGACAGCTGGCAGGATCGTGGTCATTCCACAGCATGAGACATGGCCTACCATGTCTTTAAGATGAGGGTCTTAGAGTGAATGAACCCCTGCATGGTGGGAGCAGCACCCTGTGCGTGACCTTCCCAGGTCGCCAGGATAACGTTGAATAATTCATGTCCTCTTCACAGTGAGTACACTTAGAATCCTGAGGGTTTTGATGTAGCTTCTAAAGGTCCAGGGACTGCCTGGACTAAGCTCATTTATGTAGCAAGATATAATTAGGGGCAGAGAACTAAAAGAGGAATCAGGAGAACTTTGCTGAGACTATTTATTTTCCAGTTCTTGGATGAAGATATTTTTCTTTTTGGTATGCTCTGTAAACCTGGACTTTTCTATCACTAAATTAGGAATACGATTTTCTTAGAAAATCGATAGGGGATTCGGATGATAATGCATGAGAAGGCTCAGAATAAAATGTTCTTAGCATTTGTATGAATGGGATAGATTTTGCTGAACTATAACAAAGAAATCTCAATGGTTTACTCTCTTTCATGAGATATACACTATCTGTTGCTTGCCACGCTGTACCAAATGTCTTTTTATCTCAGTATCCAGGCTTACCCTTTATCTGGGATACTGTTTTCTGAGAGTAGGGAGAAAGACCCATAATAGAACCTCATGATGGTTCTTGAATCTTGTTCTCAAATGTGACCAAGCCACTTCTGTTCAGAATTTGTTAACCAAAGAAAGTCAAATCTCCAAATTTGACTTCAGTTAGGTGAACTAGTATACCCACCCTTCAGAAGGGACACCCGGGAAATGGAACTACCACCTCTTTCTCAAGAGAAAACCGGTGAATATTTCTAACAAAAAAGACAAATATAAACCCTTAAAGTCCCTCAGATCTAGTCCCTGGTTACTAGATATCTTATTTAAAACAAAAATATAGGAAATCAAACAACCAGAGAAACTCTGGCAGTTCTTTTTTCCCTGCATTGCTTTAACTCTTGAAGAGCTATCATGAAATTACTTGGAAAGAAGAAAGATGTCTGGAAGAAAACCTACAGGGAGAGTACCTCATGGAGAATTTTATGAAGAAAATTAGAGGAAAAGAAAGTGTAGAGAGAAAATAAGAGGATTATTTCATTGCACAGCATTAATTGTGCCTTCTCAGGGACAATAGAATTCACCCTTTCTGCCAAAGACTGTGACACCTGGGGTTAAACTCTGGGTTCCTGAGTTTTGTTCACTTCCTTATAATATAAGAATTCAAGTGTGTACATTTAAGTTTCCATGAGGAAATCTGCAAATCATAGAATGTTAGACAAATGAATATTAATGCAACATTTTCAGGGATTGTATGTTTTTTTTTCTCTCATTCTAACAACAATGATGTTTGACTGCCCCAAAAATAACCAATGAATCTGTCCTTCTACCCATCCACCCAGCCATCAGCCATCAAGTAACTCATCTAACCTACATTTTCTACCTCAATGCCTTGAAAAAAGTTAGGGCTCAATGAAGATAAAAGTATTTGCTGAAATGAAAGGCCTAAGGCTACATTCGTGATTATGCACCTTTAAATGTCACCAATATTCAAACCAATATTCAATGAAAGAGAGTAGTCCTCCACATTTCTGTCTGTGGAGTTGATGTGGAAAGAAAAACTCATAGAAAATTTGTTGCTCTGAGTGCTCTTTTTCCTAAAACACACCCTGTTCTCTGTTAGTTTGTGGCCTCCCTCAGGACTGATTTTGGGTCCCTGTTCTTAGCAAACAGTGCTGTGGGTTAGCATGTATATAAATCCATATGTAAGCTTGTATATGTGTATATGATTTCATGCATATGTAATGTTGCTTCCCTCGATAAATATAAACTTCATGAATGCAAAATTGTTTTCACTGATCTAATTCTTAGTGCATAGAGAAACATCTGGCACAAAGGAGACACAAGCAAAATTTTTGACTTAAGCTAATTGTGGCTTATTTCATTCTTTTTCAGGCTTGCATTGGTCAGTTTTTGCTAAAAAAAATTTCATGTAACAAATAACCCTAGGGTCTCAGTGAATTATGCTGAAAACATACTTTTAATTCATCTGCTGGTAGGCTATGTTGGGCAACAGTCAGGTTCACATGTCTCTAATTCCAATATCTACAAGGAAGAAAAACAGTCTGCTTATTATATATTTTTCCCATGAGAGAAGATAGATATGCAAAATGCCAAGTAAACACACACACACACACAAACACACACGTTTAAACTCTTCTCTTGGATGTGTTATTGGTCACTATCAATCAAATTCCATTGGCCAAAGAAGTGCACACATTCAAACCCAAATTTAATGAAGTAAAAAGTATATTTCTCAAGTGAGGAATGGAGAGAAACAGACAATATATGCTAAACAAAGATTTAAAAAAATCCACCAAAAGTCTTCTCATTTTCCAGGAACATTTCTGCCAACTCCTTTGACAACACACTTCCCCGGGTATGAGTCTTCTCTGAATCCAAATTTCATCTGCTTTCCTTACAGCTTCTTAACCTGCAGCCTGTGGCTGTGTTTCAGTCCTCTGAATAATTCTTCCTATCACCTCTTCTCAGAAAATTGAATCTCAAGTTGGATTACATGTTTGGCAACTTTGGCTTGATGCTTCTCTCTTGTGGAATTCTGGACTCAGGAGTGGTTGGACCCTCTTTCATCCCACATCCGCTTCCTGCAGTTGAGTATGTGCCTGTA